>NC_064307.1:20348021-20683063 GCF_023373825.1 Bactrocera dorsalis | reverse complement strand
AGCAATTATAGATTTTAAAGATCTAAGTCAGAAGCCCGAAAGGAGAATATAACGGGTGGGCCATCTAACGTTTTAAATTTGAATTATCTATATTTCGACATTGGGAACGTCAAATACCATTCGAAAAGTGACAGATATTCAGTAAAAAGTCTAAAATTTACGAAATGGGTCACTATTCACTATTTTACAGTTCGCAGATTGGGCAGAAAATCGTTTGACCGAGGATGGTCAGTTTGATCGAAAAATCATTTTTTCGGACGAGGCTCATTTCCACCTCGATGTTTACGTTAACAATCAGAAATGTCGCATTTGGGGCACAGAAAAACCGCACGTAATTGTCGAGAAGCCAATGCACCCAGCACGAATCACTGTATGGTGCGGATTTTTGCCTGGTGGAATCATCGGTTAGAAAATAGAGACTGATCCAAAAGAGAGTTTCTCCAAAGATTGTTTTACAGAAGTCAGTTTACAACTTAATAAATATAAATTACTTAAATAGTCGGAGATCGGAAATAGCATCCAAAGTTCCAAATTAATGATATTGTCCATATAGGGAGCTCACTAATACCCCATCAGACAGACAGAAAACCAAACTCTATAAGTCACTCAAAATTCCCGTCCTGCTATATGGTGCAGAGACATGGACGATAACAACAACTGATGAGTCGACGTTGCGAATTTTCGAGAGAAAAGTTCTGCGAAAGATTTATGGTCTTTTGCGGGTTGGCCACGGCGAATATCGCATTCGATGGAACGATAAGCTCTACGAGATATACGACGACATTGAAATAGTTCAGCGAATTAAGAGACAGCGGCTAAGCTGGCTATGTCATGTTGCCGGATGGATGAAAGCACTACAGCTCTGAAAGTATACAACGCGGTACCCGCCGGGGGAACCAGAGGAAGAGCAGACCAAGTGGAGAAGGACCTGGCTTCGCTCGGAATCTCCAATGGGCACCACATCGCGAAAAGAAGAAACGACTGGCATGCTGCTGTTAACTCGGCTATAACCGCGTAAGTAGTGTCTACGTCAGTAAAGAAGAAGAAGATACTTCAAATTTTGCTATTTTATCAATATCGATAACTATAAGGTTGCCTTTGAAGTAAAATTACTACAACAACTTTTTATCGAGTGTTTTTATATTACTACTCAAGTATAAAATATTTATAGTATTTATTTGGAATAAGAACATTATATTCATTATTCTGATATTTCGACGTGAGAAAAATTAAATTAGTTTTCTTATAATTTTTGTTATTTTATCTTTCATTTCCAATAGGTTTCATTCCACTGTGATTTTTCTTTTTGTTTTCGTGTTTTGCTTTAAAAAATTATCCATTCCGGTGTTATCTCTATTAAGTGTTTCAATTTAGTTCAAGTCTGAGCCGATGCTTAACAGAACAAATAGTACACCAAGAACTATCATATGAGATAACGGGTGATTTTTTTGAGGTTAGGATTTTCATGCATTAGTATTTGACAGATCACGTGGGATTTCAGACATGGTGTCAAAGAGAAAGATGCTCAGTATGCTTTGACATTTCATCATGAATAGACTTACTAACGAGCAACGCTTGCAAATCATTGAATTTTATTACCAAAATCAGTGTTCGGTTCTTTTCTTTTTTATCGACAAATTTTGTTCAGCGATGAGGCTCATTTCTGGTTGAATGGCTACGTAAATAAGCAAAATTGCCGCATTTGGGGTGAAGAGCAACCAGAAGCCGTTCAAGAACTGCCCATGCATCCCGAAAAATGCACTGTTTGGTGTGGTTTGTACGCTGGTGGAATCATTGGACCGTATTTTTTCAAAGATGCTGTTGGACGCAACGTTACGGTGAATGGCGATCGCTATCGTTCGATGTTAACAAACTTTTTGTTGCCAAAAATGGAAGAACTGAACTTGGTTGACATGTGGTTTCAACAAGATGACGCTACATGCCACACAGCTCGCGATTCTATGGCCATTTTGAGGGAAAACTTCGGACAACAATTCATCTCAAGAAATGGACCCGTAAGTTGGCCACCAAGATCATGCGATTTAACGCCTTTAGACTATTTTTTGTGGGGCTACGTCAAGTCTAAAGTCTACAGAAATAAGCCAGCAACTATTCCAGCTTTGGAAGACAACATTTCCGAAGAAATTCGGGCTATTCCGGCCGAAATGCTCGAAAAAGTTGCCCAAAATTGGACTTTCCGAATAGACCACCTAAGACGCAGCCGCGGTCAACATTTAAATGAAATTATCTTCAAAAAGTAAATGTCATGAACCAATCTAACGTTTCAAATAAAGAACCGATGAGATTTTGCAAATTTTATGCGTTTTTTTTTTTTAAAAGTTATCAAGCTCTTAAAAAATCACCCTTTATTTACTCCTTCTGACATATGCTACATCTAGTATTGTGTTGAGGAATCTATGCAGTAGATGAAGTTCACAAACATAGTTTGCTCTATTTCATTTATCGATTCCAGTGTACTGGATTAAGGCTTTTAGAAGTTACGATATCCAAAGAGTAGTAGTATAAAAGAATAACTAAAGGGTCCAGAAAAAAGAAATCACCACCAAATTTCATAATGATAGGGGATACTAATAGCCTTTTCCCACAAGAGTTAAATGATCAATTAACCGTCCTCTGTTCGATTAAAGCGCTAAAAAATAAAAGCCTTATTTAACTACATTAATTCTTAATGAAATTCAAATAGCGTTCAAAGTGGATCGCAACGCTGCGGGTTGTTGTCCTCACTATAAATTTGACTGTAGTTTAGCTTTGCCGGTTGTTGTCCAAGCTGTAAAATAGGTTGTGTGCATTGATAAAATCAGCTTGTGAATTTTAATCAATATTAAAAACAATGATACATGCCTCTGGTATAATAACTGATCTTTAATGGAGTCTATCGTTGATTGAGTTGTCAGTTATGCGAAAGGCAAAAACGGATTTCTC
This sequence comes from Bactrocera dorsalis, assembly GCF_023373825.1. Lineage (NCBI taxonomy): Eukaryota > Metazoa > Arthropoda > Insecta > Diptera > Tephritidae > Bactrocera > Bactrocera dorsalis. The sequence continues at coordinate 20,680,120 of NC_064307.1, read as the reverse complement.
AATTATAATCTAAATGTACTTAATGAATATGGCTGTGCGAAAAGACCACCGAAAAGATCTTGCATAAGGTAAAAAGTGGGGCTCAAAATCCAAAAAAAAAATCGGAATAAATTTGATAAATAACCGTCACATTCGAACACTAATTTTGCATACTCACATACTCATCTTTTAAACTCTATTGTAATGCATTCACAATAGAAAAATCATTATCCGATCAACTTTCTGACGCCAGATTACAATCTCTCCGCTCACAATTGCTGAAACGTTTGCTCTTACGGGGCTTTAAAATCCATTAAAAATCTGACTCTGCTTACAACTTGAAGCTGCTGTAAAAGAAATCCACACTTACAGCACTGATTCATGGTAACTAAAGCCGCTAAATCCCCAACAAATACGATAACAGACAAAGCAAACGAGCACCTGAAGTATGAAGTACAAGCAGCATAGAAGTAAGACACGCGGAGAGCGTGCAGACAATGGAGGAACCGCAAAGAGCGGCACGAATTAAAAGCTGTGCAAACAGAATGCTTGGCCAAGGATAACACACTGAAGGCAATTGAAACTTTGCTGCGGCCTCGGCCAAATGCCAGTGGCAAATATCTACTCCACGCACAAACACACACAGACAGACGTAGCTGCAGCTAGAGCTTGCGGTTGTCTTTGATTACATTTTTCTTGTGCTTCGCTTGCTCGCTTTTCACTCCAAAGTGCTTAAGATAAGATGAAAGTGTGTGCGCTTTTTTGGCGCACAGACAACTTTGCCGTGTAGGTCAAAATGTAACAATGCAAGACACACAACAACAATAACAGCAAAGTCGTTTGTAGCATTGCCGTTTTATTATTAATTTAGTGCCACAAAGCGTTTGCGTTTCGCTTTAAATGTGCTTGTTTGTACTTGTTATTATTGTTGTTCGCTTCTTTTAATTTTTATCTCGTTGCGCGTCGTTTCGGCTGCACGTCGCCGGCGCTGCGCAGCCAAGCGTGCAGATAAAACTTTCTCTGCCAAGAAAAATGCCACGCGACGCGCACTTGCGGCAATTGAAATGGCTACATGCATGTGTAACGCACACAGTGTTGCACGCAATATAAACACAGTTACATTTATAATCCTTGTCAGTTAATAAAGTCAACGACTGCTTTGGGCGCTAATTAAAGCGCGCTGCCATAAATCTCAGACAACTGCTAGGTCTCAGCTTAAGAAAAGAGCCTTCACTGCGGCGAAAAACTATTCGCTGATATTCTAGCATGCGTTATGCATGTCCTTTGGGAGAAGCGAAACATAAACCAAAAACAAAAGCATTTCATAACTTGCACCGAAGATATAATATCCATAAATACAAAAAAGTTTCCTATCAAGAACTTGGAAGAGTCCTTGTTGACGGCAGTTTTATGCTACTCAATCTGAACGTTTTCTCCAGAGATTGCACCGTTATCTCAGACAACAACCCCAGAAAAATTTGATAAAGACACCCCTTCAAATCGTCGACCTGCGCCAATACTTCTCTACAATGAGTTTAGAAGTGGCTGGGCAGAGGACAAAAGTCTACTCATAAGTACTAAAAAGTACAGGAAGGTGTCTCACCATAGTGGAGAGTGATATTAATTCACAGCCACAACTAAAATATCTGTGAGTAATAATAGACTCAAGGGGCAAATTTAAGTGTCATCTGGAATACACTTCAGGTAAACCGATTAAATCCTAAACGCCTTTTCAAGAATGATGGAAAATAAAGGCTGTGTGCGTTCCAGCCGGCGATTTTTACTCGCAAAGGTAAGATCGGTTGTATTATATGTGGCTCCAATAAGAATCCAGGCGCTAGGCATTAAAGCATTTGTCAGACAAATAAGCACAGTGCCCAGGTTGTTGGCACTAAGAGTTTTCTGTGCTTTCCGAACAATACCAAGCGAATCTGCTAAAGTATTAGCCACTATGATGCCCATGGGTATCCCAGGTGACGATTGCAAGCGGGTCAGAGCCGTCAATAGGAGCCAAAAGAGAAGAAAGAGTCGAAAGCTTAACAATATAGCAGTAGCGGTGGCATACCTCATTTATAGGGCGGTGGACCAACAGACTGATAACGGACATCCATTCGTGGATAGACAGACGACATGGAGACCTGGATTTCTACCTAACCCAAATACTAAATGAACTTGAATGCTTTAGAAGCTACTTGTATAGACTTCAGCACAATGTTAGTTCAAATTGTCCGAAGTGCTCAAAGTGCTTTGAAGACCCTGAGTATGTATTCTTTTATTGCTTTTTTTTTTAAGTAATAATATTTTGGACAGCTGGAATGGAAAAAACTTAAAATTACACCAAACCCAGCAAAACTTTGCATCTGGTGATTAGTTGTGACTTTTTTGCTGTCAGATAATTTTTTCTACGCAGCTTTCGTCCAACCGACTGCATCCATTGGTGGATTATATGATCTGCACACAGGTTTTACTAATGGATCAAAGTGAAACATTAAGATGGATGATGCTGAGATGTCTACGAAAAGCTCGTAAAAGACAAAAAGGACTCCTGCAAAGCAAAAAGTAATCTTCGTACATAACCTTAAATTAAACAGCTTCTGAGAATTTCAGAATTGCATTTACCAGTCTCTTAAGATACTCCAGTATATAAGATTTCCAGCTCTTATATGGCTCTTGCCCAAGAATTCCTTACTTATTTGTTGAATTATTTTGCAGCAAAACTGATAGAAGAAATCTCAAGGACTTTCCAACACATTTTTTTTAATTATTCGACGACGTTCATCCCACAGATCGAATAACCAAGAGGAACTTCTGCAATAGTGATTCCGTTTATGTTATATACAACACAGATTCAATTCCAGTGGCGCCTTCACTTAGGATATGATAGAATACATGCCCTTGATAGGTTTTCTGAAAATTTATATATTAGGGTGGGTTGAAAAAATATCGAATATTTTTTTCACTTTATACTGCGCTGAAAAACTGATTGGTAGTTGGTAGGAATTTTTGTTTTCGAGTTGCTTTTCTATCAATTATTCATTGAAGAAAGTACCAAAAATAGTAAATTTTTTCCGCCCTACCCTAATATATTTGTATGTGCTTAACTAGAATTACTTTTCAATAGACTAGTAGTCACCTGAATACGATACAATACATGCCATTTATACGTTTTCTGAAAATGCATATACCATATTAGGGCGGGTCGAAAAAATGTCGATTATTTTTTTCACTTTATACTACTCTGAAAACTGGTAGATATTTTTTGCGGTGTTTTCAATAAATTTGCCTTGAATAAATTAAAAAATAGTATCTTTTTCTGACCCACCCTAATATATTTTTATGTGCTCCACTAGAATCACTTCTCGATAGAGTAGTAGAATAGTAGTCACCTGCACTATTAACACATTTCACATCAGTACATACATACCTACAAATCTACGTGTACTAGTATTGTACATGAAAGCATAAATACAAATACATGTAAACTTGCAAAGTCACACTCAATTTCATCCAAAACAAAAGATGTTTCCAATTTCAACGAAAATCAACAAAAGCGAATGCCAAGAGGCCAAATAAATCGTATTTACGCCACGAATTGTGCAATACTGTCAATAATCGATGGCTTATACATGTAGCCATAGTTGCATGTGTGTGCAGGTGTTTGATTGTTGGCATAGCAGGCATTGCGTATACGCCACAGCGGCCCTGCGGCTGAGAAAATAAATAGCGACGAAAGTAAGCAACACCTCGGAAGAGGCATAAAGAAAAATAAAACAAAAATTCAACGGAATTTTGAAGAACTATTGAATTTTCCAAAAAAAAAAATAGAAGTTAGCAGACAAAAGTGCGTAAGCAAGCATAGCCAAGGCAACAGAAAGCCGGAATAATATAAAAACTGACGAAAGGTTAATGCTTTTCAGGGCGCTTCAGCGAGCTTTCTTGCTCAACTTTTTAAGTTTTAAGGTTTGAGAAAGGTGTTTATTCGTTTATTTTTATTTATTTTGATGAAAGGTGGACGCATAATGGCAGCTGAGTAGCTCCTTTCCATCCTGCATCAATCGCCAATAATGGATTTTACGGCGCGTAGCATCAAATAGGCTCGAGGTAGCGCTTGCGGTGGTGTGTAAATAACATTATATGGTTGTATATAAATATATATATACATATATAATATATAGAATACATACGCGAAAAAATTCTTGCTTTTAAACCCACTTTCATTTCACTCTTGAAAAAGTGGAAAAATATTGCCGCCGACCGTTGAATTGAATGAAATTGGTGACAATGGCAACCATTATTATCGTTCTTGTTGTTTTTTTAGCCTGACCGAAAAGGACAAACAGCGCATGGCCTTCACATTGTCAATGCTGTCATTGTGGTTGTTGTAGTCGAAGGTAAATATGGAATTGGTGTGTGGTACATATGGCCACAAATTTAAAATTAACTTCCCTCATGGCGGTCGAAGCGCGTTTTCGGCGTTCTCTCGCCCGCAAACGTGAGTAATAAAAAGGCGTGTAACCGTAATCAACTTTTATACTTTTTAAATTGGCTAAAAATCAACATAAAGTTTAAAATGGCGGGGTTTTTATAGCAAATTTATGGGACATATTAAATTAAAGGGTCTTTTAACGCTGATTATTTTTTACTGAATACCCTTAAAACCTGCTACCGTACTTTGAATCGCCGTTACAGTAAGAAACATTGAAGATATATACGTAGATATAATGGGTTCAATGCGAGCACATGAAGGGCTTTAGGCTTGTCCTCAAAGGTCAACGCTGACATCATCTTTGGTTATGAATAATGGTCACTGAAAATTAAGGTAGAAAAGTTCATATGGAACTGAAATTGAGTTATATATACATATATTAAAGATAGACATGGTCTCAAAAAAATGCAAAAATGTACAGTCCTTGACTGCGAAATACAGTAAATCGGTATAAACGACACTCTAGAAAATAATGGTTTGAAAAATTGTTCGTAAAAACATATATGTGACCCATGGGTACCTACCCTATACAAAATGTGAGCTCTCAAACAATTGGAAGCTGAGAGCTCTGAGTTTGAAAACAATGGCGAATCATTAGTTAAAGCAATACAAATGACAACAAAATTTCATGAATTGAATAGACCTGGAATTAATTCCTTCTCCATAATATTCTTCGCAGTCGGCTCTACTGCTTTAACTACTCCTGACAGAGAGAAAGTCTAGCGACAATGATAAAACTCAGATATTTAGTAACTCGAAATTGGAGCAGCGGGAACAGAATTGTTTTGGCTTTCAAAAATGAAAAAGTGAGGTTAAGTAAGATTTTTTTCATTTTCTACCAATTTGTGGATTCCATTCAAAGAAAATTGTGCCAGCTTGTCGACTAAGAATAAACCAAGGCGTTTTCTGGTGCATTGGTTTGACGTGAACCGTATTCTAGACCGGTTAAAATGGTAGTCAGAGGGGACAAAATCTGGGCTATATGCCAGATGAAGCCACAAGGGCCATCAAAGCTAATCAAATTCATTTCAGAAATGCTTTACGATGCCACTATGAGAGGTTTAGATGAACTTTCGAAAACTAATAACGGTGTATTAGTTCCATTATCTTTCAGGCATAATTTGTTAATTAGTTGTTAAAGTTTGTAAATCTTAAATTTATAAAGCCCGTTCCAATTCATAAATATTGGGTGTAGATCCAACTCCAAAATCACAAAATTTTTTCGAAAAAACAGTGTGTTATTTACCTCTGTTAAACAATGCTTTCCGACTACCAAGACGTGAGGAAACTTATTAATACTGGCTATGAGTCTTGGATTTATGCTTACGACCCAAAAATAGACGATCAATCGGCAGAATGTCCTGGCAAAGGTGGGCCGCAACAAGAAATCATGTCAAAGCAGATCAAAAATCAAGGTTGACAGTTTTCTTCGATTATCAAGGCACTACACCTTGGTAATCGAAGAAAACTGTCAACATAACCTTCATTTTTGATCTCCGAATTCCTTCCGACCGGCCAAACTGTCAGCAAGGAATACTATTTGAGTGTTATGCGTCATTTGCGTGAACCTATACCAAGTCTTTCAAGTTCCAACAGTAATGTTATTCAAGCTTATACTTCAAAATATATAAAAAAAAAGCACCTACCAAATCCATCAAAAATTAGCTAAGCGCCAATCATCTGCAGCTAAACTACAAAAATTAAAAAAAAATAAAAATAAAAAAAAATTAAAAAAAAATAAAAAAATTAAAATTAAATCACGTCAAACCCACGCCATAAAACAAATAATAAAATCTCTTTATGACAGCGATTAATTTTCATTTTTTTGCAACTTAAATGCAAATCAAGTTCTTCGCATATATACACATTTAGCTTTATGTACCTACTATATATTGTATATACTTATGACTACTTAGTGCACTTTATATGCAGAGTCAAATGTCAGGCAATAAATCAGGATATGAAAATTGAATTATAAAGTGATGCGACACAAAGTCACGCTGAGCAGCGGCTAAGGATAAAACGTACACAACGTCAACTTTACGAGACAATTAAAGAAATTGCTGGCAGAGTAACAACAATAACAGCAACTAAAGCAAGAACGAAGCTTTAAGTAAATAGTATGTGTGATTTTAGAACTCATAAATGTATATGGCAAACAACTAAGTGCAAACACACACACACACTTGCATGTGCGCTTATTTATTAGCAAAACACACACACTGGAACACAACTGCATTTGGTAGTTTATTAAATTACACGCTAGCATGAGCAAGCTGAATTGAAAGCGGCAGCCAACAAAGCGCACCGGGTAATGACAAACAAGCATGGTCGATGCGGCGTGGAAGAACAATTACAAAAATACGTAAAAATAACAAAGCAAGAACAAAGCGAGGCATACATGTATTTATATGTGTTTATATGATTAATATGAGGAGTAAGGAACCTGCAGCCTGCTTGTTGAGCGGCATAAAGTGACAGTGGTTTCAGCCACTAAAGTGGCAAGTACACGCATACAAATACAGTTACAAACAAGGAGACATGTGTGCGCATTAAAAATGAAAGAAAAATGAGAAAAAACATTAACTTCGACTGCTGCGCGGTTATAATACCCTTTAGAGGTTCATTTATAGCACAAAAGCTTCTCTGGCTTTGATCATACAGTTTATATGGCAGCTATATGTTATAATGATCTGTTCTGAACAATTTTTTCGGAGGTTAAAGCTTTGCTTTGGGAAATAATCTATGCAAAATTTTGTGCAGATAATTTGTAAAATAAAAATTTTTCTATACAATAACACGGTTTGGAGGTGTCAGTTTGTATGACAGTTATATGCTATAATGGTCCAATTTGAAAAAATTTTACTGAGGTTATAGCGTAGCCCTAGATAGTACTCCATGCTAAATTTTGTGAAGAAACCTAGTCAAATAAAAAAGTTTTCCCTACAAGGACTTTGTCTTGAACAGTCAGTTTATATGACGGATATGCAATATTTCACCGATCTGAAAAATTTCTTCGGATATTATGGCATAGTTTTAGACAGTACTTCATGCTAAATTTTGTGAAGAAACCTAGTCAAATCAAAAAGTTTTCCATATAAGGACTTTGTCTTGAACACTGAGTTTGTATGACAGCCATATGCTATAGTAAGCTGACCTAAATAATTTTAGCATAGATTATAGTGTTACCTTAAACAATAACCTGTACAAAATTTCGTGTAGATACCTCAGCAAACAAAAAAGTTTTTCATACAAGAGCTTGATTTCGATCGCACCGTTCGTATGGCAGCTATACGCTATAGTAAACTAATATCAACGATTCCTGCAAATAAGCAGTTTCTTGTGGCTAAATGAGCGTGTACAAAATTTCAAAACGATATCTCAAAATCTACAGTATTATTTCGGGTATATTCTGACAAACCACATACCCAAATCGACTTAGTTCCTCAAGCTGCTCATATACATATGTATATGTACTTACGATATACTTTATCAGATATCCAAAGCTTCTTTCTGGATGTTAAAACTTCGTGGCCAACTTAATACTATCTCATTCAGGGTATAAAAATTTCTTCGTAAGCTCTGATTTCTGACGTTTGGCGTGCTTTCAACGGCAGCAGGAGCAGTAGCAGCACAGTGAGCTCAACCGCGCAGCATTGCTAGTGCCACCGGCATGTTGCGCGTATTCATTGTTGCGTGTTTTGTGCAGATTTGCCTTTTGCTTTGCTTTTTCATATGTTCTCATTGCTTCTTTTAGACTTTTTTGTTCGCTTTTCAGTCTTTTATGTGTTTTTTTCACATTTTCGCTTTCAATTTTTACGACAGTCCTAAATTTTCCGGGCATATATTAGGCTGTGCGCAGTGAAATGAGCATGCTTGTTGCGGTAAACGATGCTCCAGTGGCTCATATGATGGCTGGAGTCGTTTAAGCGGCAGCAGCATGCCGTTTTAATAAAGCAACTCAGCGTGTGTGTATGTGAGATGCCATTTCCGGTGTGTGTGAAAACTAACACATGCACATGAGGCAATAACAATTTAAATGTAATAACTCTGAATTTTTGCTATTTCTTTATTTCTACGCAGAAGAACAAGGTTTGCCAAAGTCCTTTGCAATTTGGTTACTCATACGACGTGGTGCACCGGCAAACGGCTGCTACGTGCTATGATGGGCATAAACAAATAAGTATGGAAAAATATATATGTAAATTTGTAAAACACGTAAATGCACATACATATATATATGAGTTTGTGTATATAAAATACTCCTACACATACATATATTCCACTGTACTCCTCCAAAATGCTTGAAAACCCCATTAGACGCGCCTTAAGTGCGCTTCCATTTGAACGCTGAAGAGCATTTACGTCTAAACTAAATACGCACACATGCATAAAAATAACATAAAACTCAATGAGCGCTTAGCGGCACGACGCTTCCATACATGTTAGGCAAATATTTCACCATTAAACCGAAGAGATTGTAAGCCAGCCAAACAGCATCACGCACACACACATACATGCGAGTACGGGCATGCATGTACTATCTTATGCTTCCAAGAAATCTCACTATCGTTTGCTTCTTTAACTGTACACTCGACCTGCCAGCATGGCATGTCTCAACAGGGAGCACTCAGTGGCAGCACAGATTGCTGCTTGCAACGTGCGAGTTCACAGCATAGTTTGTCTAATGGCTACTTGAAGTAATAGACAATATATTTTAGTCTTCTAAATAAATACCGTAAAAGGATTTGTGCTTCGTTGTTGTGATAGTAAAAAATGCTTAATTGATATTGTGCAAGCAGGTTAGTAGACTTAATAAGTAGAGACCAAGCATGCAAGCTGAAGATGCAAGGAGCAATAATTTTTTACACTTATTTTTAAATGGGTAGGCGGACACGGAGATGAAGACGGTGTATTCTGGTACATTGAAGATTTTGTGAAGTCATATAAGAGCTAAATTTTGATGAACTGTTCATAGAGGTATACAGGTTTGTTGTCGACATATTTATCCACAATTCATCACTTTGAAGATAATATGATTTAGTAAGACAGTGAAATCCGCACAATTCAGTTTCACTATGATTAAGGAAACAAGATAAATTAGTTTTGCATACAAACCCAACTGCATCGGAATCGCACGACATATTTGTGTTCGCAAAGATCGGCTTATTCATTCAACGAACTTGGGTCAAAGGTGGGTAGTTCATCAAGACTATAAGTATTAAAACCGGAAGTCCAGAAGGAACAGTTTCATTCTTGTGGCGAGAAAAATTTCAAAAATTTCAAAAGTGTTGTTTTCGTAAAGCAATCTCTTTGCAGTTTTTGGAACCTTTTTTCATACATTAATACGGAAAATTTTTAAACCCCTTACTCTCAATATACAAGCTAACAAATAAAAGTAAAATATCATAATTTCTTTTGGCATAGAGTAGAACACAGAAGATTTACTAAATTACACGTTCTTAGCAAAGTTCATCTTGCCGTGATCATAGGGTTCTTACCGGATACTGTACCAATGGCATCCACGCGGTAAGGCTAACCACCTTGGCGGACGCTAGTTGTCAACGTTGTATGGAAAAGGGTATCGAGGCATTCTCTGTTTCATTGTCCATCCTTTGCAAAACTAAAACAGAAATATCTCTGTAGTCTTACTTTCGGCGAAGCAGAAAATGTAGCCAAAACCGGGCTTACCGTCTCAACAAATTTGTGTTAGGTTTAAAGCACTTTGTCGATTTTTAATGATCCTATGATCCATAATCACAACGAATCGGCGTTCTAAGTTGTTCTAGTGAAATCCCTGTTATAATCGACCTCTTAACCTAACCTAATTTAACCTAACCTATAATAAACCTCATCATTCTTATGAAAGCCTTAATGCCCAAGCTTAGATAAATCCTTTAGAAAACTAAAACTGCAGGTTCAAGACTTTAGGCACAATATTAGCACTCTGTGGTTTCGATAACTTGGTCTTTTCTAAATGCAAAACATAAAGAAATATAAATAACTGTATGATATGCGATTAGTTGTCCTCGGGCATGCTTATTATACTGACAGCAGACTGTAAAAATGGTATGTGACGTAGAGAATCCAAAGAGACCACGCAAATTTGTTTTAAAATAAAAAATTGTAATAATGTAGGATCCCGAAAAATCAGATAACGAAAATTCGGGATTTGAAAGTCAATCGATTTGGGATTAGATGTTGAATTTGTGGTCACATAGTAAACTTTGCGTTTCAATTATTCTGGTCGCAGAAAATCTAGTCCCGAAATTTCGGTATTCTCTGCTAGGGTTACATTGGTTATTGCAATAGAATGTAATAGTTGTTTTCCACTTAACAGTTGTATGTATCACCTCAAAATAATCGACCAACATTTCGGGATTGGATGTACGATTCGGGATTGAATTACTAAGTTTGTGGACATTAATTTTCCATCGTACGGGAGAAAACTCAATTCGAAAAATTTCGGGATTCGAACACCAACATTTCGGGATCGGATGTACAATTCGGGATTGAATGCCTAAATTTGCAGACACTAATTTCCTTTTGTACTGGAGAAAACTCAGGTCGCAAAAATTCGGGATTCGAACACCAACATTTCGGGAAATTTCGAAAAATCGAGTCCCGTAATTTCGGGATTCAGAAAGCGTTTTGGTATTAAATGCCTAAATTTGCGGTCATTAATTTACTATTTTATTAGAGAAAACTCAGGTCGAAAAAATTCGGGATTCGAACACCAACATTTCGGGATTGAATATATGGTTCAGGATTGAATGTCTAAATTTTCCGTAAAGAAATTAAATGTATTTTTTGCTTCTAATGTCGAAAAATCCAATCTCGAAATTTCGGGATTCAGTCAGCGTTTCGGCATTGAAATGCGAAATTAATTAATTTTCCGTATTATTTCCATAATAATAATTAACAATTTCCACACCCTTTCAATATTCTTTGAATAATAATATTTTTGTAGCTTCTATGCAAACACCCAGATATTAACTCTATTGTGGATTTCTGCTCATAAATTGATTTGCGCATACTTTTCTCTGAACTACGCACCGCAAAGCCAATATAATCTTCACTTTCTTTTGTGTGCAGCAAAACTGTCATAGCTTCTCGCATGCTCGTGCGAGCTATATTAGCTTTTTCCGCAATATAATAAACCAGCAAAGCCAATCGTTAAAGTGTCAACAATGTGTTGGCAACATGACTACATTTCGGTCATATCTGTTATATACAATATATGTATATAAACATATTTTTTATCTTTTTGCATCCTCATTCAAATCCGCTTATGCGCTGCAGAGCCACCATTGTTGGTCAACTCACACACATTCTATGTACATGCTCTGGCGCATTTCACTTTGGTTATTTGAAAAATGTTTGCTGTCCATCAAAGTGACAACTTGTGGCGTTGTTTTGTATGTTTACACATGCATATATGTATGTGTGTATGTATGCTTGTATATGACAACTACCGGAATGTGTCAATATAGAGAATTTTACTATTAGCCGTAGCTCATCTGCCACAAGCTACTTGTTAATCAAATATGCAGGAATTCATATATGTAAATGTGTATATGTTATTGTAGAGCATGCATGTGTGTCATACTATGCATTTGTTAATAAAGCAACTGCCCATGTCATTTATCATCGCCGGCGAATGACATTTTTCTGCTATTTTTCACACAGTTTTTTGACTCGTATGTGTATTACTCAAACAACAAATGCAGCAAGAATCAAATTAATAAATGGATTAGCTGCATCCTTTTGTTGGCTATCAATCATAATAAAAATGTCTGTGTGTATATGGCTTAAAATATTAGATCCCGGCGGATTATGTGGGTATTACATACTCTGTCACCGGTTTACTAATAAATAATCAACTATGTTTGTTTTTGGAAAGTGATTTATATTTGGATATGAAAAGTTATTTTTGAATTTATCTTATACTTGTATGAAAAAGCAAAATATGCAAATGTTGTTGTCACGTGACTAACAGAATTGCAACAAATTCCGGAAAATATGGCTTTTAGTCAAAATCAGCGAACAACTTCTCTAGTTATAGTCGAGTGAAGAGTTTACATGACTTAAACATGATGGGTATATGAACAAAGCAATAAAAGTTAACACTTTAATTTTAAATTTACATAACAAGCCCGAATATTCGCGAATCGAATAAGAATTGGCACTGCCTTAAACCACAACCTGGCGGGTTCTAGGGGGCGCTTCTGCTTAAAGCAGGTGACTAAAGGGTTGATATTTACGAAAACACCCCACACGAAAATGCCGGGAGAGGAGTTCAGTATGCTCCTTAACTGGAAGCGTATAGGCCTCACTGACTAGATGTTCAATAGAAGACATCGCGAGGCATCCCGTTATAGTTCGGAGTACAGTGTGGGATATCTGAAGCTTCCTCGCCTGCGTTTTACCGCATTCAAACGACCATATTGGTGTGGCGTAATTTAGGACCGACGGCCGATTGTCTTGTATGTTGCACTTGTGGCGTAATCCTACGGTAGCATGCCCTCTGACGCAAGCGCTTTGATTCGTTCTTGGTTTCGTGATAAAAAAATCCCTTAGTTTTTCTTTCTATAAACTACTACTATAAAATAGATTTAGAGTCTTAAGTTTTAAAAGACAAAGGGTCAGCCCGCAATGAAAGCGAGCAGAGAAATGGCGAATCGAAGACAGCTATAATCACTTGTTGGCGTGAAACACCGCCCTTGCTTAAAATTGTTATACCCTGAACAGGGTATATTAAGTTTGTCACGAAGTTGGTAACGCCCAGAAGGAAGCGTCGGAGACCCTATAAAGTATACATATATCGCTCATTTGCTGCAAGACCGGCATAAGTCAAAAGAATCGATTCGCCAGAAAACGCGTTTAAAGTTTTCAACTTACTACAACCTTACACGGTGACTCCAACCTTACACCTCTTCTCAAGCGGAGCATATAAGAGGTATTCATATGAATTTTTCACTCAACATGAAGTATGATATAACGAACAATTCTGCAGCATTAACTCCAAAATCACGTTTTTTGAATTATGCCGGTCTTGCAGCAAATGAGCGATATATAAATGATCAGTGTGTTGAGCTGAGTCGATTTGGCCATGTCCGCCTGTCTGTCCATCTGTCCGTTTGTCTGTATATATACGAACTAGTCACTCAGTTTTTAAGATATCGTTTTGAAATTTTGCAAACGTCATTTTCTCTTCAAGAAGCTGCTCATTTGTCGGAACTGCCGATATCGGACCACTATAACATATAGCTGCCATACAAACTGAACGATCGGACTCAAGTTCTTGTATGGAAAGCTTTCACCTTTGACAATGTATCTTCACACAAGTTGGCACAGGTTATTTTCTAGGGCAACAATGTAAACTCCAAAAAAAGTTTTCAGATGGGATTACTATAACATATAGCTTCCATACAACATGAACGATGGGAAAAAAGTTCTTGTATGGAAAACTTTTGCATTTGTCAAAATATATTCACAAACTTCGGTATAGATTATTTTCTAGGGCAACAATGTAAACTCCAAAAAAAGTTTTCAGATGGGATTACTATAACATATAGCTTCCATATAAACTGAACACATAGTTACTAAAAGATATGCACCTGTGAAGGTTATATTAGCTTCGGTGCAGCCGAAGTTAACGTTTTTTCTTGGTTTACTTGCTTTACCGCTTTAAAATGTTTTCATAATCGAACAAGCTAAATACAAAAAAACTTTGAAATAAATAATTAAATTTCATATTTACATACCAACTTAACTCATTTTTGGGTTACCATAGAACAAAGTTGTAGTGCAACTCACCTGAAAATGAAATAAAATAAAAATATATTTATTTTGTATTTGAATTTCTATATACTAAATTTAATTAAAATCATAAAAAAAGAATTTATATCATCTTTAGTCTCAGTCAAACCACGCTACCTCTCTCAAATCATGTTACCACAACTACATAAATAAAATAAAATAAATAAACATTGAATAACTAACAAATTTTCAGCACTGATACACTCAAAGGAATACGAATGAAATTAATTTATGAAGAAAAAGTAAAATAATCTGAGAAACTGTATCATAACCTAACTATTTGTTCTATTTATAAATATTTCCTCTCCACACAACAAAAAATTCTTCAATGAATTTGCAACATACGATATGTACATATATTTGCCTATAAGAGTCTACGAATGTATGTATAAATGCATGCGCAGATCTCTATTTCACACATGCCCCTGCCATAAATTCCAATTGAACGTCAGCTGTATATTTTAATTAAAATGTATTCTAAGCAATCATACTATTTCTTCGCCTCCGATATACCCCTAGACACACATACATTTATACATAGAGACTTACATATAAATCTATATATCCGCTACCACCTTCTAAACAACAATTCCTTTGGCTTCATTCATTTTAAGCTTCAACTTAAATTAAATTATTCAACAAAACCGAGTCATCAGCTGTTTGATGAGAAAAGTTCGTGAGTCGATTGTGGAATTTTCGTTTTGGATAAAGTGATTGGGAGCATACGTAATGCACAACTGGGGTTGGTGCTGCAGAAGCACAGGAATAACTCATTTCATTTCCAAATAAATCTTCTACATATTCACATACATACATACACGTTCAAAATTTGTGGAATTCGAAAGCAATTAATTTTGGACTTTACCCAAAATAGAACACAACTGGTTGGCTAATACGAATTATTAGTCAAATTTAGTAATTCCAGCAACAATATGTGTGGGCAATTTAGTTTTAGCTACTATTTAATTAACTTTTATCGCAATCACATTTCTTAGATTTAGTTACAAAGTAGTCGCTTACACCGCCCCTATAAAAAATGTTCTCATTCTTCGCTGAGAAATCAACAACAAGTAAATAGAAAAGTATAATATTTTGCCAAAAGTTCTCAAACTGTTTAAAGATATGCCAAATAAAAATACTTGTATTTTGATTATATATTAATATAATTTGTTTGTAGGAAGCAGAAATAGTTTTGAATGAGCTTAACAATGATTTCATACTTGCACATCTTAGATCGTCGGACTTATTTTGTGTGGAAAAAACGTGTTTTTTTCGGAGCCGGAATCTTCCAGGTATGCTGCCGCTGCAGAAATGCAGCATGCACGATTCATATTGCCCGCTAAAGAAACTCCTTGTTCGGGATCATGCTTAGTTAGTATTATATAACTTCAATGGACTTGCGAATTAGTACGCCTAAGTACTAAACCATCAACTTCGGCAGCTTTAGCTTGTATTTGGACCTGCGGGACCACCGCAGAACCAGGCTGGCAAGAGAATCTCTTCACCAACTCCCTGCGGGAATATTCAGCTGGTTTCAAGTTTTTACGCTGCCGTTCCTTTATCCTGAGTTTTTGGATCACTATTGCGGTCCAATCTTCCATTTTTGCTCATACCAACTTTCATTGGAGCATGTGATTTATAGTGTTGTCGGACGTCATCATTATTTTTCGTTCGACGGTAGTTCTCTCTACTACTACATATCTCGGACAGGAGAAAACAAAATGCACGGCGGTGTCATCATAGTGGAGTAATCTATGGATAATAAAAGTCTGCCTCCTTGAATTGTCTCTCAATCCACGCTGGTACATTCTTACTGAGGCTATGCGTCCATCTACCTTTGTCTGCCGTATCCCATTGTCTTTGCCACTCTTCAGGCTTTGGATTTTTGGCAGACTCTACCTAGCTATAAGGCCATTAAATTCAGCGACATAAGATCAGATATGATACCGACCGCTTCAAGTGAGAACGTTCTAAACGCACAGGCCATTCTAATGGCGAATAACCTGAACAACATGTGACGCCTCAGTTTTCTGTTATGCTTGAGCACTATACTAGCTGCTATACTGGCATTGGCTATTATATTTATGTTATACATAATGTAAGGCTACTGATTTCAATATACATACTTTAAAATTTATGGAACTTCGTTGAGTTTTCTTTTCAGATGCAGTATTGATCTAGTTTTTTTTTTGTAAGAATTACTAAATTGAAAAAATAAAATAATAATATTTTTTACTAGAGGAAACCCATGTAGTCCTTTAAAGCCTCGATTCGATGAGTAATCCTCCGCGAAGTCCTATCTTGGCACCGAATGACTTCTTTTAACGTACAAAAAACAATAACTGACTTAGTTTATTATTATCATTATCAACGGGTTTCGACAGCTGAGGGTACGGTTGAAGCATTTAAAAGGCATGTTTTGGAGACACCTTAATTAGAGTGACAAAAGTGCTTCGAAAAATGGTTCAAAGGCTTGCGCACAGATTATTAATCTTAATGGAGAATATTTTAAAAAACAAAGCGACTTTCGATCAAGAGCTTCAACTAGCTTAAGGTGCGATTCCAGTTAATTGAAAAGCCTCTGGCTTTGCCTTTCTGTGATCCTGGAAGCTTATTAAGTGTGAACTTTACACCAAAATTTTAGTCATTTTTGGCTTGCCAACTACACTGCTTCTACCATCCATATAATTTTTACATAAATGTCCTTGATATTTCCCTACAACTCAACCGTTTGCTCTAAAAGGCTTGCAAAACCACATATTTATAAAAAGAAATATATATAATATATACGATATTCAAGAAGCAATCGAAAAAATTGCATTTCGACGAAAATTTGCATTCAGTGTTTTTGTGGAAAAAATAAAAAATATTTGTGCCCTTACAACTAGAAGAACACCTTCTATATAAGCATGTACGAGTATGTACGTATGAATTAGAAAATATTCTATATATACATATATCTGTGTATATTTACCATTAAGCATGTGAGCAATGTAATACTTGAGGCTGCAGTCAACTACAAGCAGCATTTCTGTGGCTCCAACGTTCAAATGCCACATGGAAAATCAAATTGCCTTGGAATAATTCCATATTTCAGCAAATGCAAACTCGCACACACACACAAACACATCTACACATGTTCACTCGGCAAGCCAAGGATCACAGTCACCGGCATGCAGAAGCCTGCACAGTCTTGCGACACTTCCACAGCAACGGCAATTGGATAAACAGCGCCACTAATGCATAGCGATGCCAATAAATGCA
Organism: Bactrocera dorsalis; assembly: GCF_023373825.1. NCBI lineage: Eukaryota > Metazoa > Arthropoda > Insecta > Diptera > Tephritidae > Bactrocera > Bactrocera dorsalis. Next base: position 20,662,569 of record NC_064307.1, on the reverse strand, counting down.
TTCACTTGTTGCCAATGACTGCACACGGCAGCCAACAGCCAAACACCACGTGACACATGCGACACTTTAAAAGGGGCTTGGATGACAGTGCATCCTTCGCAATATAGGAAATGTAAATATGTGTGTGTGTATAAGTGGTTTACACCAAGTAAAACTCAGACTGATTTTATTGTGGAGGGTGCCAATGCCATTGCGCTTTATCCTTAATATTTGTATGTCACCGCTTCATTGCAAAAAAAAAAATCTTGCATAAAAAAATATATTTTTCTCCCATACGAGTGGGGTGGAGATATACGAAAATTCCGAGTTCTTGTAACCAGTAACTGTGAAATGAAAATTGATACAAGTCCACATGTTTATATACGTATGTAAATATATATGTGAGGATATGTAGAATACGAAAAGGATATGAAAAACTCTACATGTAACTAGTCTCTAACTGGTTATTTTAGGGGCAGTCAGTCATAGACTCCGTATAATAAAATAAAATATTGTATATTTTCATGAGGTCTTAACTGAAAAGATAATTTTTAGAAGGAAAACTACCTATAACTAGTCTATAACTGGTTATTTTAGGAACAGTGAGTCACTAAGTTCGTGGAATAAAATAAATATAATTTTCCCTAAAATATCCTCATGAGTTCTCAACTGAATAAACAATTTCTAAAGAAAATTACAAAAAATACAAAGCTTTTACTTGCAAGAGAATGTTTCCAATGTAAAGCAAGTCATGCAAAACTAAAGTATCAAAACCAAAATTGTAAATTTCAAGCATTTATATTTAAATCTTTAAAAATATAATGAAAACTAAAAATACAGATTGTCCGAATCCCTAAAAATGCTAAATACTCTATAAATAATACTCAAACCCAGAACTTAAAACTCAAAAAAGGAAACGAAGTTACTGACTCTGATATTATCATTATAACAGCTCATTTGAAAAGTTCGCGGCCTCTCATAGTTTTTTTTATTTAATATACATAGTGTGTTAAATTGATAGTAGCGACCCTCCAACTTTTCGATAACTTTGCTTCAAAATAGTTCTCCGTTTCGGCGATCGTCCACTTCATTTGACAAAAATTGCTTCCCGGCGATCATTTTTTTAAATCTGAGAACAGGAAACAGGCGCTGGAGGCAATATCTGGAGAATCTCAAAAATTCATGCGAAAGCAATTTGAAGTTCAATTCATTGATTTTTGCCAACGTTTTCACTGACTTGTGACACGGTGCATTTTCTTGCTGAAACAGTCCTTCAAGCAGTCCAATAACGCTAAGTAATAGTCGCTGTTGATGAGCCTTCCTTTTTCAAGGTAGTCATACCAAAATATGCGAGAATAATATGATATAAGCGTTCAATTGATATTTTTAGAGTGCCTGTCTGCCTGTTTTTCGAGATACAACTTCACTTTGCGGTCATTCAAAATTACTTTGTAGACTTTTTTGATGTTTTCGACAGTAACAACTAGCGCCTCCTACCCTATCTTCATTTAAATTTGTCGGCTGCTTGTTCGATTCGTCACTCTAATAATTAAGATAGCTGTAGTAAGGTAGGGCTAAGTTCAGGTGCAATCGAACATTTTATACTCCTGCAACTTGCAGGAATCAAAGCCGGGGAAATACTTTAAGGTGTTATACCAATCATATGGAGTAAAGTCAGCTATAAGCAGTTATATAGGGGCTAGGCCAAATTTATCTATTTTTGGCACAAAGATACACTATTATCAGTAAACCACGCTCTCTTATTTTCATTGCAATAACTCACATATTGTCCGATATATGCGGCACTCGAAAATTCGAACATCTTTAAGGAAGTACAGCTTTATAAAACTGATACACAGCTAGTTAGCGCATTCAATATGTATCCTAGAAAAAGAATATGTACTAGTCAAAACCATTTAAACCCCACACTAAAACGCTTATCAAATTACAACACCAAAAAAACAACGATAATCTATGAAACGACAAGTCAGCTGGCACAGCGCATGCATGAGTGACAGGGTGGTGGCGTTACTTCATTATGTCGTAATCGAATAAAAAGGACATCTCCGGTATTTTTCCGCTGCCGCGACGCTGACGACTCGTTGGCAGCTTATTTTATTGTAGTCGAGTATAAAAACTTTCAACAAATATTACAGTTATTGCATTGCAAGAATCAATGTTGAACTTCCAAGCTGACAAATTGCAGTTGCTTGCAGTTGAGCGCCATGAAGAGCGACGAGGTGGAGCTGTGTGAATGGTGGAAAAATTTGCGGAAGCGTAGAGAAGAATTTTTGCAGCAGGAACAACGATAAAATGCGACTGCTGGCGTCGTGAGTGACACATAAAAAGCAATAAAACGAGACGAATGAAAAGCATGAAAGGAATATAAGGAGAGACGATATGAATCGACATTTGCGCTTGACAAACGTGCTAACGTTGATGACTGCGGGCGTGTTTGTCAAGCTTAAAAATTTAATTCGATTTAAAAAGTTGCAAAAATGATTGGAATATTATTGAAAGAATGCAAATGTCATAAGCGAGGAATTGAACACTATCTATATCTGTATATGTTAAAGAGAAATTGAGATAAAATCCTGTAATTTAAGCTAGCTATTTTTTAAGGAAAAACAGGCAAAAATCAACGCTCAGTTTATCATATTTGCACGTCTTCCTAGACACTTCAACTGAGGCCATAAAACTGTATTCGCTAAAGACGTTTGTTCCTTTCCTGCGGATTTATCAACTTCCATAGCATTCGATTCTAGAGATACGCGGATGACATTGTCATTACAGCAAGCTAGAATTCTGGGAACATATTATGTGACTTCAAAGAGGTCCCTTTCTAGCATAAACGTTGGGCTTAATATTACCTCACCAAAAACTGCCATCATAAATCTAATATGATATCTAAAGATGGTACTAGAATCAAAATTTATCTGGAAAAGTACTTGGATTCCATGATTATGAAAGCCACCAAGACATTGATTGTGACAAACGTATAGCTGGTAAAACAAGGGATGCAAACCAGGCTTACTGTGCTGGAAGTACACCACGATAGTTAAACTAATGATCACATTTGAAGCGGCATCTGCTTCAATAGACTAACTGACAACAGTTGAGAAACCGCTGACTAAAACCCAGAGCCTGACCTGCGTATGTAACTTTGAAGCCAGGTCCTGAACTAGAGGTGATTCTGGACCTCGTTTCGCTCCATATCGTTGTCATATCCAACAAAGAGATCTATATTTTCCTGTTGTCTTTAAGACTCGAAAGTAGTTACAAGTCATAAGCGCAAGTTGTCGGTGGGGAAAGTCTACCGATCGCACTCTTTAGGTGAGAATACAAAAGACAAAAGGACTCCATCCTCGAGCTGTAACATCGTTGGACCACCAGATGAAATTGGGGTTGGAATTTTGAGGCCACACACTAATCTGTCAGTGTCCATGGGCAGATTTTTTAAGCATTTTTCAATTATTCTACGGGAAAACTACAATAAACGTATTGTCATTCTCAGTGACAGCCAAGCGGTATTTCAGCAATCCGTTTGTTGAAATCGAATCAACATATACTTAACAAGGCTGCCAGGCAAAATAACTTTTTACTAGCATTGAGGCCATAGCATGGGTGTTTGGGAATTAGCTTTCTGGCCAATAAACGGTCTTCTGGCCAAAGGAGTTGCGGTTACCGGGCCAATAGTACCGGAACCGTTCTTAACTGTGGGCAACCACCCATTACGAGATACGTTTAGAGAAGAGGAAACAGCCGCCCTTGACAACAAATTCCTGGCTTCGTCAAGTGAGGGTGTTTCTGACAGAGTTCGATAGTTCTCTCCAGGTATAGGGTGATTTTTTAAGAGCTTGATAACTTTTTTAAAAAAAAAACGCATAAAATTTGCAAAATCTCATCGGTTCTTTATTTGAAACGTTAGATTGGTTCATGACATTTACTTTTTGAAGATAATTTCATTTAAATGTTGACCGCGGCTGCGTCTTAGGTGGTCCATTCGGAAAGTCCAATTTTGGGCAACTTTTTCGAGCATTTCGGCCGGAATAGCCCGAATTTCTTCGGAAATGTTGTCTTCCAAAGCTGGAATAGTTGCTGGCTTATTTCTGTAGACTTTAGACTTGACGTAGCCCCACAAAAAATAGTCTAAAGGCGTTAAATCGCATGATCTTGGTGGCCAACTTACGGGTCCATTTCTTGAGATGAATTGTTGTCCGAAGTTTTCCCTCAAAATGGCCATAGAATCGCGAGCTGTGTGGCATGTAGCGCCATCTTGTTGAAACCACATGTCAACCAAGTTCAGTTCTTCCATTTTTGGCAACAAAAAGTTTGTTAGCATCGAACGATAGCGATCGCCATTCACCGTAACGTTGCGTCCAACAGCATCTTTGAAAAAATACGGTCCAATGATTCCACCAGCGTACAAACCACACCAAACAGTGCATTTTTCGGGATGCATGGGCAGTTCTTGAACGGCTTCTGGTTGCTCTTCACCCCAAATGCGGCAATTTTGCTTATTTACGTAGCCATTCAACCAGAAATGAGCCTCATCGCTGAACAAAATTTGTCGATAAAAAATTTTCGAACCGAACACTGATTTTGGTAATAAAATTCAATGATTTGCAAGCGTTGCTCGTTAGTAAGTCTATTCATGATGAAATGTCAAAGCATACTGAGCATCTTTCTCTTTGACACCATGTCTGAAATCCCACGTGATCTGTCAAATACTAATGCATGAAAATCCTAACCTCAAAAAAAATCACCCTTTACAAGTTGAAGCAGCTAATGGTACTTTATACAGCTCACTGCAGGTTAAGGTGTCATCTGCCTAGATTGAGTCTAGCTAACGCTCAAATGAACCGAGTGAGAGAACACGTCATAACTATTAACGCAGCTGCTTTACTAAGCCTTTCTGATTCAACTGGGGAGTCGCAAGTCTGAGGTTGCTGTGTTTCCTCAAAAGAATGTAAAGAATCTTTTAGAAAAAATGCATACCTCATGGGATAAAACAATAAGCTGTAAGAAGCCACAGTTTCTAAAATGCTCAATGTAGTACAAGCTGAAGCAAGGCGGGGAAGGTTGGTGAAGGAGGTGTTTTAAATCAGAAGACCATGTAGAATGAGATCCTGAGTTTCACTTGCTACTTCGAATCGACAGCTACTTGTCAAACTTGATCAAAATATTCGGAAAGAAGGAGCAGAATATACATCTAACCCACAAACTGAAACTTTCCATTTAGCTAAGACTTTCACCTAGAAATTTCAATTTTCAATTGTTCCCAAAGATAACAGCAACCAGACAGCTTAATCACGTCAAATTATGGCAAATCCACTTTTGGTTCACACCCAAGCATTTTTTATAATAGAAAACAGTAGAACTTCCATAAAATAAATGAACAAAAAATGAGAAAAACACTTTATATATAAAATCTACGCACTTGGACTTTCTCGCACATAATTATGTTGAAGTTTGTGCGAATGTGTTATTGCTGTTGTAGCGAATAGGAAATGATGCTTTGGGTGAGTGAAAACTGGCAACATGCCTTCAAAGGCATCTCAATGCCAATAACAAGCGATAACAACATTCAAAACCGCAATGGCAGTGCAAGTGAGCAGCGATTTGAAATTGAGCATCCAATTTGAGATATCACACAAACGCCAAAAAGCAAAAACAAAAAATCACGCTGATTTTATCATTAAAAAGGCTGTGACTTTCTTCTAAGTGGCATGCCACTTAGCCGGCAGTTATTGTTGTTGCGCACCTTTTTATGAGCAAACGCAATAACGACGGCAATACCACGCTACAACAACAAAAACAACAAATCATTACAAAAAAGTAGGCGCACAATCCAACAATAGTCCGGCACAGCTTGCCTCGGCATTGCATTGTGTTTTTCAAGTTCAATGCTAAGTGCAAGCGTAAGGCAGCTAAAGGCCAAGGCGAGCAGCAGGTGTGCAGCGGATGGCGGCGCGGAGGCTGGTGAAAAAATGCGCAAACACGCAGCTTCATTACGCAGCAAAAACGGCGGCAGCGGCCAGCGTAATTGCGAGCGAGCGAGCCAAGCGACAAGTTGCCATGTTAGCGCGGCGACTGGTATTACCTTATTAGGCAAATACATACATACACACGCATATATAAACATATATAGCTATGTAATGGTTGTGACGAAAAAATGTGCAGTGAAACTGACGGACAACAATCGAACGACAGCAACATGATCCGCTTTGTTAATGCATTCCATGATTTGATTGTGCCCAATCGGTTGGCGCGCTGACTGGCGGGCTGTGGTGACGATAACAACAAAAACAATAACAACAACAACTGCAAAAGTAAATATAAGCCAGTAATGAGCATAATGCTGATGATGCAGCGAAAAAAACACGAACGCTAAATTGCAATTGTACCGCTGGCACACTTATGCGTATACGCAACATTGACGTACATACGATACGTACTACGCATACAGTTGCTCGGCATTGCATTGAGAACGCTGATAGTTTTAGTTGTGTTTTTTTAGTATAAGCAATAATTTTTTTTTTTATTTTCAGGCACTTAATTTGGCTGTGGAGTATTATTGAATATAAATTATGTATAAAATTGTCAATCTATGAGCTGATTCGAAACAAATTTTTTAACATTATATAGGAATACCCATATTATTTTTAACAGTATTTGTGTCTAAGGAAAATTTTATTAGACAATGAATTTTTAAAGTTTTATAGGTCATACTCATCAGTTGAAAATAGAAATTCGAGGAACCAACCGAGGAACAAATGTCAGTATATATTTTAGCTAAAAGAAAATCTATATATATATGTCCAGTAAACGGGGCTGGTATTGAATACATCCTAAACCCATACCTACAATATATTTGAGTAGATAATTGGATAATAATTCGCAGTTTTGATTATGTCAAATTCAATGACGCATTTTGACAAATTTTATGACACTAAATTCACAATAAAAAATTTTCATTATCAAGAAAAAAGATTTATTAAATGAAAACGTATTTTTAAACCCAAACCGACAATGCAATTTAGCTCATATAGGGATGATAATGCGTATTTTTTATTTTGTCAAATTCAATGACAAATTTTGACAAATTTTATTACACTAAACCCACAATAAAAAATGTTCATTTTCAAGAGAATTGGAACTTATTCTTTGTTTCGATTGCACTGACATATCTAGGAAAGTGTTAATTAAGATTGAGACTTCAAGTTCACTATAATGACAGAGTTTTGACACGACTATGGAAAAGTAACACAACAGGCACTATTTTCAAAGGCAATTATTATATAAAGCTAAAAATAAAATCAGAACCTTTTATTGAAACTGTTTTTGTCTGATGAGACAAAGGGCAGCTGAACTTTTCTACTGAAAGTAAGTATTTTCTTTCGTTTTATTTCTTCAAAAATGATGCCGAAGAAAACGTAACAGTCAATGGCGACCGTTATCGCGCCATGATAACCGACTATTTGAAGCCTCAAATTGAAGCTCGTGATCTCGGTGACATTTGGGTTCAAGAAGACGGCACCACTTCCCACACATCGCATCAATCTGTGGGGATTTATAAGGTCTAAAGTCTATGCGAACAATGCTGCTCCGATTCAGGCCTTGAAGTAAATAGTCGAAAATGCTGGAACGAGTCATCGAAAATTGAACACAACGGTTGGACCATCTGAGACGTAGCCGCGTCCAACATTTGGAACAGATAATCTTCAAAAAATAAATGCCAAAGAATGTTCTTTCGAATGATAATAAACATTCCTTATTGAATTTGATGGTTCTGTTTTTTTTCTCCTCGAAATGGCTCACTCTTTATATACTTCATAGAGTCTTCTATGTTTCCTTCTGGTCAACTTAATATACTCTGCTCATGGTATAATTATACAATAATATTGAATGGTGATGAATTTGTACAATTATTCCATTTTTTGAAAGGTCAATCAAGGAAAGTTTTAAGACTTTGAGCTTCATCTGAAAACATGTTCGGGGTAAGACAATAGCTTACTCAGAGAGTACTTCAAGACTTTGTGGAACTCGCAATAAATGTTGTGAAAATTTTGTCAGTTTAGTTGCTGTCCTTCATCATTTCGTTGCCTCTTCTCATCAGCAATATTTTTGAATAGCGATTGGAAAAATAGTTTCCTAGTAGTCAACTATTATTCTGAAACAGATTTGTGCAAGAAATTTAATAACAAATTTACCAAACAGAAAATCCTTATTTTTGGCGAATTTGAAGAAAATACATTAGATTTGGGAGTGTGTCTTTAAAAATGAAAGACTTGATAAATTTTTGTAAAAAATCTATTTTTACTATTAATAACACTACGCAACAAATCTGAATGAAACCCTGATTACGAACTTGAGTTCAAAAAAGCCCATCACGTACAACTATTTTTGTCATTTTAATAAAAGGTGATAGTTTATGTAGCATTTAAGTTTTTTAATTTTTTTTAATTTAATTAATTTTTTTAATCCTCTATTTTAATACACACAGTAATTTTTAGGTAACCAAACCACAAACATCACCATTATTACCCCACCGCTCCTACTTTAATGTCCGCCAACTGTAATTGCTGATTAACAACGTCAAACACGCACCAAAATGAGAAAAAATCTAAGCAAACACTCGATTAAAGCGGCTGAGCACACATATTAACACATACATAAACACATCGCTAAGTCAAATGCGGTTGTGTACATCGTAAAGACTAATTCGAAGCTAATTTCGCTGCTGAATAAAGTGATTTTCTAAATTGGAGCAAAATGGAGCGCGTGAAAGCGTCAATCGGCATTAATCCAAGCAATTAACGTTGTTTTCTGGCGGCAACGCCGCAAACAATCACTTCACGCGGATTGAAAATCAAGTTACAACAGCAATTTACTGTTGCGCTAGATTTTTCGAGAAATGAAATTGCGCGTCTGCGCCCGTTATAATGCGGTTACGGCGCACCGTCACTTCCGGCAAACGCAACGTCGAGAATTTTCGCACGCGCACACACATACACACATTCATAAAAGCACACATTCACAGCAAGTTGTATGTACAAGTGGCAGCACTGCGTTCATTTATCTTCATTTTCAATTAAAATGCTGAATCCTTGCTGCATCCAGCAGCAGCGATTCGTTGCAGTTAAATCGAATTGCAGTTAATCGAAGAAAGAAGTGGAATTGAAAAGCATAAAGCGAGCGCATAAATGAAAGAACAACAGCATTTGTTGCTTGTGGCCGAATTCTTATTAAATTTTCCCATTGCCAGCACTCATTAACATGAAATTACATACACGCCGTTATATTGACTCAGATTGCAATTTCAGTCCGTAAATCCGTAACGCCATTAAAGCACAATTTCACTGTAATTATGAAAATTTGTAGCACTCTTTGTTGGCCCACTTCACTGTTGTGTAATTTGAGGTAATATGCGCTTATATAGAGTGGTACATATGGAAATATGTTCGGGCATACAAGGGTGTGCTAATAAGTCGCTGATTGATTGAATTACAAATGCAAGACAGTTGCTGAGTAACTATTAATAAACATATGGAAGTTAACAAAAGTCTGTTAATTCGGTGACAGCTTTACATGATAGCCATCAAGTTCGATATCTTCTTCTGTGAAATTTTGAAAAAAAAATATTTATGTTTCTTACATATTTTCATAGTTTTTACCCTTAAAAATAACATACTAAAAGTTCAAGCCCATATCTTAAATAGTTTTTGAGTTACAATCCTGTAGACTTTTGCCGTTCGGTTCAATCAGCTTTCAGTCTTTAATCGCGTTTTTCTCAAAACAGAATTTTTTAAATTTTCTGCTATGATAACTCAAGAAACAATAATGCGATCATTATGATTTTTTTCCTGTTCTGTGCACAATTCTACGTACAACGACCTATCGGTTTTATTATCTGATAAAAAATCGAATTTTGACAGGTCAAAAATTATAAAAAATTGTGGTAAAATTCAACTTAAAAACACGTTTCCCTTTTGTCATTTTGTTTTTTTGATCACAGGTCTCTGGACGAAAATTATCTTCTAGTTTAAAGAGATATTTCTATTTTTCGGTTTCATCCACGGAGAAATTATTTAACTATGATAATAGAAATTTCACTGTGTATTCTTGAATCATGAAATCGATTAAAGACAATTTTCGAAATCATTTTTTTAAAGAGAAGAAGCAAATACTTAATTTCTTTTCTTTAAAATTATATCCTAGGAACATGGACCCTTGAAAGTCATCGTACTAAGGAAACCCTCGAAGAATGTTAATAGGACTTGAAAAGATATATTTGGAAGTAATTTATGTTTTTTACAACTTACGCTGAGTTTTAAAACTATTCCAAAGTTACTGACAGATCGGAATCGAAGATTTTCATAGAAGGGAATTATAATATCACAATTTTTAAGATGTGCTTGATCGTTTTATGCAACATCCTAAAATAAAATTACATTATTTCGTAGACACAGATAAAATATAGATTTATTTGTTTATTTACTACGGGTAGTTAGAACGAAACTTACGGACCTTTTGATGAATTCGACTAAATCATTATTAATTTTTCCTGAAATTCGAAAAATGTCAAGAACTATCCTTTTCTTGAAGGTCTAACGAAGGAACTAAGCAGTAATTCAAAATGCAGTAAGCCCAAAATCAGGCAGGCGAATAGACTTGTATATAAAAAGGTTGTAGAATCTGCTCTGACACAGGTGCGGACTGAGCGGAACTTTTTTTGGAATAACGTAAATTTAAAGATTGCTTTAACTAATCGATGCTTAAAGTGAAAAAGCAATCGCCGGAACACAACTTTCTGAGCTGTTGAAAATATACAGCAATAATTTTACCAGAAAACCTGATTGCTTTGACTGCATCGCAGCATAGAAGTCATCATCCTGACTAACGTTAGATGAGCTGTTTACGAATATCTATTTCTGCAAACGCCCATTTTCTGTATCCAAAACTCAAGGCGGCCAAATTTAGATGAGAAGAACATATATTTCAGAGAGAAAAAAATTCGAGGAAAGTTTAAGTCTCTTGATGACCTCCTTCCCAGTGTGACTTTATATATATACCAGAAAATTTTGGTTGGGAAAAGATCCAGTAAAATGTTTACAGAAATTAGCTTTCAACAAACCCACAACTCAGCATCAAAAGCCACCCCAATAATTAGATGATATTGATAAGATATATAAGATAGATCACTTGAAACGATCAAAAACTATGGAAACGTTGTTTCAGCTTACATAAACTAAATATAGAGTTTTGTATTAGAGATGTCTAAAATTTAGTTCGGAATCTTATTTCAGGTAGACGAAGTATCATCATCAGCGAGAAAAACTTTCCAATAGTTTGACCAGCTAGTAAATGAGGCTTCTTGGCCAAATTAATATTATCTGCGCAACTAAGCCTCTGCTGTTTGTCAATAAATTCCTCCACTAGTTAGTTGTGATCGATTTTGATATATACAAAACGTAATAAATTTAACCTAGACATTTGCAAAACTGCATTCCCACGTGTGTTTTAGTGTCTACTTTTATGTGGCATATATTTTTCGTTGCGAGAATATGTCCGATTTTTTGCCACTTTAAGTCAAGGGAACCCTCGGCTGAAGCCGAACTCAAGGTGCCGCCCCAAGTGAAGCAACGTGCAGTAATCCTTCGAAGACGATGAATTTGAGATGTTGCTCGTTGAGGATACGCATCAAAGGCAAGAAGAGCTTGCTTCAAAATAGGAAGTCACCCGCTAAGCCATTGCAAAGTAACTATATGAATGATTCAGAAACAAGGAACTTGGGTTCGAAATGACATCAACCCGGTTAAAACCTACATGCAAACGCTTACATGGGAAGTTGTTATTGTCGTAGCGGCAGAATTCTGCCGAGTTGATAGTACTTTACCGGATAAAAATTGGGGTTCGTTCCGGTTATGTAGACCCGACTGCCGTGGGAACGGAAGTCCCACCCCACCGGCTATATTTCCCAGATATTTTACCGTCCCATTATTATTTCTTCTTTTCGTTGGCACATGATCTGGCTCAGAAGCAGTTCCACTCACAAGACTACATCGAAAAATGGCTTGATTCTTCAATAACATTACGAGATGAGCAGTTTTATCGTAATGACATTTGAGCCCTCCCAGAAATATGGGAAAAAGTTGACATTAGACATTCTCTCAGAGATCCTATCTACGTTTAATCTTGTTGAGGCATCTTGTGGATTATTTGACAGACACGTTCTTTTAGAAAATATAAGAACATTTCGTATCTAAAAAAGGTTCCAGCTACCTTAGCCTTCCCTAAATACCAACAAAATCGAAGAATTTATAAAAGATCGAATGTATGGTTCACAATTCTATATAAAACCAACAGCAACATCACTCATTCATTTCAATATACATACATATGTATGTATGTAGCTATTACAGCTGCGCATATTTATGTCCCGTCAAGAGCTCAAAAACAAAAATCGTTAGCATTTTCGAGCTCACTGAGCCATGCAAATGCTTTTCGACATCGAGAATTGTTGCCGTTTTTTAATCAATTTCCAATTAAATTCACAAATTGGCGATTCAACATTCCACCGCTGCTGCAAACAAGGCTATTACAAGTGTAACAACAACAACAAAAACAATAAATATGACAAGAACAACAATAAAATATAACAGCAACAACCCAAACTATAACAACAACAACCACACAAACTGTATTATTTTTTCTCTGCATGATTTTATGTCTGCGCGATTTAATCGCATACTAACGGTACACTGACTCACTGGCCTACACATCAAGTGACTTTTCAACTTCACAAAGTGCCGCCAACCAACAGCCTCGCACTGGGCAATTACCAAACTCACACACACACACATGCGCACACGTCGCGGCTGATTTGGCTGAGTGAGTGAGTGGCTAACTAGGGAACCACTTGACCCATTGACTGAATTCGTTTCAACTGGCGGCCGCACTTCATTTCCCATTATGAACTTAATTTTCTTCCAAAAGTGCAGCGTGTGTACATGTATTGCTGTGTGTGTGTGCTTGGGCATGCACCTGTCCACATTGAGGGAAAGGTGGCCCACCTTGATTGATTGATGTGTGAACAACAAAAACACAGCGGCTAATTGCTCTTTTGTGAATTTCTAAATGCACTTCGTTAAAATGCTGGAATTTGGAGATCACAGATATGTGAGATACACGAGAATCTATAAATATGTATTTGAGTATTATGTAGTAATGAGCTGTGGCAACAGGTGCAACGAGATTAAGATTCTGATGGCGGCAGCGCTCTAATGCACGTATGAGTATACATATATGTATGTACGTAAGTAAAATTTTATTTTTCGAAATTGAGTTAAGCAATATAGTGGGTACAAAATAGTAAGACTTTTTAATTTGAATTTCTCACGAAAACCCATTCTTTAAAATATTTTTTTTTAGGTTGATATGACTCTCGGTGACATCTGTGTCAAATGTCACTTCAACTTTCACAATGACTGAATTTATTCCATAAAGAAGTTCCATTAAATTCTATTTGCGGAATCAAATTTCTTGTGACATAATATTGGAAAACGCTTACGGTGTTAATTGTCTATCGCGAGCAAGTGTTTTCTATGATCAATACACCAAAAAAAGAAAGGAATTGATGTTGAGAATCAAAGATTAACAGTAAGAGATCTTACTGGCATCGTTAGAGCAGGATTGTTTCCAAAATCACTTTTTCGAAAAACATCGTCTCATTATAACGTCTGTGAAATGGTGCTTTCCGACTACCAGGATACCATGCAATGTATTATTACTGCCGATAAGTCTTGATTCTATGCTTACGACCCAAAAACAAACGATCAATCGGCCAAATATTGTGGCAAAGTTGAGCCGAAAAAAAACCACATCAAAGCAGGTCAAAAATCAAAATTATGTTGGGAGTATTCTTCGATTACCGGAGTGTGGTACACTTCGACCTGCCAAATTGTCAAAAAGAAATACTATTTGAGTGTCATGTGTCGTTTGAGCGAAGCTATTCGTAAAAAGTGTTTGTTTGTTGCACCGCGATAATTCACCGTTGCATGCTGCATTAATTCTTCTCGAATTTTTCATCAAATTATCAACCAACATCGTGCATCAACGTCCGTATTCGCCTGATTTATGTATGTCCGTGTGACTTCTGGATATTCAGCAAACTCGACAATTTCCGGTTGACTTCTAAGAGCTTTTTAAATAGCAATAGAACGTTGAAGAGCAATGACAAGTCATAAAGGCTGTATCCGCCAGGGAAGTGATTCTTAAAAAAGATGTTTTAAGAGATAAACTTACTGAGAAAAGTTTTGCTTACAATAAGTGAAAGCTTGTATAAAAAAATTCTTATTACGTTAGAAGACTTGTGAAGACTATATCAGCATTTTATATCACGTACAGCAACTGATGTCCTACTTCTCACTTTGACATGTCCATGCTTTTGGTAATTTTCTATACAGTCCTAGGCAGGCATGGCCTTTTGTGCTTTTAGCGAATGACTTTTAAAGTCTTCCTTCATTGCATGTTCTCGCAGCGGATTTTTCGATTTCATAAACAGAAGCAAGCCAAAGGCAGCCAAATATGCCAATTAAGAAGGCTGAACGATTACTCTCGTTTCATGTTTGTCCAAAAAGTCAGTCAAAATTGTGCTAGAATATGACGCCGCATTGTCGTGGCGAATAATCGCAAAATTCTCTGCCCACAAATCAGATCTTTTACGACGAATTCCTTCCTTTATATGATTAAAAAGGCTAAGTTATCTTCCTTATTGACCGCTTGATCCCGCCGAACGAATTCATGACCTAGTAATGAGATAACTAGAAGCTATCGGTTCATAAGAGGTAAAGATCTAACCTTGTTTGGATCGGTAAGTTTTTTTTAGGAAAAGGGTGCATACCCCCATGCTAAAATAATATGCAGAATATATTAATAAACATTGAACAAAGCAAAGCACTTTTACAATATACATATGTAAATATTCATACTATGCAACGACCTGCTTGGCATACAGAATTGACAAGAATAAAATCAAAATAAAATTTAAAAACCAAAGACTTCACAGTTTAAATTGTGAGTCCCAGCCAATGCCTATACTTTCTTCGAACTTTATGCGTTTTATTAGACACGCCCTTGATGTCGCACGTTGCGAAATATAAGTAAGTAACACTGACCTTGTTAAGAGACACATACTCATACCATATAGCAAGATGCCACTGTCACTGGCAGACACACTTCAGACTACAGCAGCTATGAAAGACGGCAGCAGCAACAACAAATGCTTCATCATTAGGCGTGTCTTTTACGGTCAATGCCAATGCAACTGATGGACTGATGGCTGTACGACTACATAAAGCACAAACACAGTCCCATACTTACATATGAGCGCCTTTGTCTTCCAAACATGGCTTGTCTGTCTTTACTTGGTAAATGGCTTTCACTTGACGATGTGTCAGCGCAGGAAAATGTTTGCCACTGATAAATGAAAACTCAGATTGCTTGTCAGTGAATAGATTTATTTACAATTTTCACATGATTGGTTCGGTAATAGCTTGGATACAAAAAAATTAAATTGACATATTGGTAATAAGGATTCTATTTAAATAGGCCTCCCTCATATTTAGAGCTTTTTGACTTTTTTTGTGTCGAAACAAAAATGGAAATTTGAAGTCTGATTCGGAACAGTTCTGTTGGACTAATTGACATCTTAATTCTCTGCTCTGTTAAGTCTTAGAAATTGCGATAAAAATACATTTTATGTCTATGTATATGAAAATGTGTAAATTTTTATTGACAATTGGCAACTCTGCCCATATTTGCATAAGAGAAATAGTATTAAAAATTTAAAATCATAAAATTAAATTGAATAAAATGCTTTTTTTTACACGGTTAATTTTTAAGAAACAATTTTATAGAGGGTTGCCACCTGTTTGCCAATTTTAAATTCAAAGTTATAAAATTGAATTGAATATAATACTTTTTTATTTTTATCCGGTTAATTTCTTACAAATAATATTACAGAAGGTTGCCACCTATTTGCTAATTTTAAATCTAAAATTTTGAGTTTAAATTGATTATAATACTTTTTTTATTTTTATCCGTTTAATTTGTTAAAAAAAAATTTTATCGATGGTTGCCACCTGTCTGCAAATTTTAAATTAAAAATTCTTAAAAATAAGAACAAAAAATTAACTTCATGAAATATTACATCGATAGTTTTTTTTCAAGAGTTGCCACCATTTTACATATTTCCTATATCATAATTTAAAACTACATACAATAATTTTAAAGTATAAGTGTGAAATGAAAAGTGTTTGAGATATCATAAATTTGAAAATACATATTTCTAAGAAGGATTATAACATTTTTCAGTATACTTATAAATTAATATTTACTACTTTTATTGACATTTGGCAACTCTGCCTATATTTGCATACGAGAAATAGTATTAAAAATTAAAAGTTATAAAATTAAATTGATTATAAATAGTTTTTAATTATTACGCGGTTAATTTCTTAAAAGAAATATTAGAGGGGGTTGCCACCTGTTTACTTATTTTAAATCCAATTATTAAAAATTAAAAGTTATAAAGTTAAATTGATTATATTTTTTTATTTTTATCCGGTTATTTTCATACTACAAATATTGTAGAGTGTTGCCACCTGTTTGCAAATTTTAAATTGAAAATTCTTAAAACTAAAAACAAAAATTAACTTTGTTAAAATTTAGATTTTGAAATACTTTTTTTTGTAAGAGTTGCCACCTTTTTACCTATTTCATTTATTACAATTTCAAAATATAATAATTTTCAAGTACGAGTATGAAATGAAAAGTGCTTGAAAATGAATAAATTCCAAAATACTTCTGAGAAACGTTTTAATCCTTTTAGGTTTATAAATTAATTTAGAATTGATGATGAGGTTTTTAACAAATACTGTAAAGATGTGATAGTGGGTCTTGTTAATGACACACCGTTTCGCAATCTTGCAGCCTGCAGCTATCAATCTTGTTGTCCGGTAAAAGGTTAGAATACGTCTAAAAATACTAAATCCTGATAATACTACTCAACCCTGAGAAAGGAGCGGTCGATCTCATCAGTTATTTACAGTATTAAATCCCATATATCCCATATATTTTTTATGCGTTAAAGTTCTTTTGGATAAATTGTATATTTTCAGTTCTTACATCTCTCATTCTGGGATCTTGGGTATGGACAGAACCTTAAAATTAATTCGCTTTTCTAAATCGATTATTATGCTATCGAGTTGATGAAATCTTTCGTAGTTTTAAATAACGTATTTCTGAAGCAATGATATCATGGCAGCTGCTAGTAGACCTGTAACTCAGTGGGGTATACAAAATCTTCTACAGGATTCCAGACGAAAATTATCATTTAAAGATATTGTTAATACATGTTGTGCCATCTGATCAAATTTAACATGGACTGGTAGCTTTAAACAGCGCTCGTAAGCCGAATCGATAGCAGTTTTTTTTACTGGATTGATACATCCTTTTTTATGTTCGTGTGATATTCAATCTCCATGTTTCAATTAGTGTATTTTTGACAAGTGTAGTTAAGTAAGTATATGAGTGGCACAAAGCATTCTTTGAAGGTCTTGAAGTCATCGAAAACTGTCCTTACCTACTGCGAATCATCCATACACCTCTGTTATTGACGAAAAAGTTAGAGAAACAATGCTTCGTGTTGGCATGCGTGAGACAACAAGGGATCTCAACATCTCTTATGGGTCTTCTCGACACATTTCTGTCACTGTTTTGTGTATTAACCGACATTTCGGTTATGTTTTCGGGTATTAAAAACATTTCGATTATTGTTTCGGGTTTGAAGCAAGTCAGTATTACAAAATCTGAATCTTTTGCAAAAACGACATCGAGTATTGGTTGCTACCTTGATAGATATTTGGCACCGTGGACTTGGTTCACCAAAGTAATCATTACAAAAAAATTCGTTGAAGGCAATGAGGCCATGGGAGTCAAGGCTTTTAACTAGTGTATGAGAAATTGACTGAAACAGATAGAAAATTATGGACAATCCGGGTCAAATTTGATAAGATCGTATGTTGCATATATTCCGCTACAACAACAATAAATTTATAAATATGTATATTTTTTAATTTTCGCAAATTTTTCACTAAATTTTTCCTTCACTTTACAATTTAATAGCAAAATATCTCAGCCCCCTTTAATAATATATAAGTAAAATCGACCTTAAATCAATTTCGTGCTTCACTTGCCACAGGCAACTGATAAGTTGTTAAAGCGTCAACATTAAAA
Organism: Bactrocera dorsalis; assembly: GCF_023373825.1. Classification (NCBI taxonomy): domain Eukaryota; kingdom Metazoa; phylum Arthropoda; class Insecta; order Diptera; family Tephritidae; genus Bactrocera; species Bactrocera dorsalis. The sequence goes on along the minus strand of NC_064307.1, from coordinate 20,644,290 downwards.
ACATCATAACTTTTACACTTTATTTTATTTATTGAAACTGGAAACTTTTTAAACGGTTTCAAAAGCGTTTTCAATAACTTTCACAATGCGGTCATTAACAGTTTTCTTGCCGAGGAGCATTCGTCAGTCGATATATACATGCATACGTATGTACTTGAGCTGTGTAAAACTTTTAGCTAAGTTTGTACATGTATATGTGTGTGTGTGTGTTTGTGGCAAAGTACATTTACGCACGCGCCCACTTCGTGACTTCCTGTTCACTGCAAATGTCAACTTTGATATTTTTAATATTCTTATGCCAGCGCCCTGCAACGCCTTGGACCCCACCGCGCGCCTTCGCGCCACTTCGACCACTTAAATGCACGTCGTTGGGCCGTTGTGTGCCATCAATAATGGATGTTACCGAGTGGCCGCAACTTCAACATGCGGCTTGGCTGGCCACCAGCACTCCGACGACTATTACTTTTGAAATATCTTGTATGTATGTGTGTGCATGCGCATGTACACCGGCAGCGCTGTGGTGCCCTTGCCTCATGGCGTTGCACACGCCCAAATGCAATGTTGAGGGCGCGCTGGTACTGGCAGTGTCTAAGCTAATGTTGCACATATCTAGAGTACACATGTATAAATATATATGTATGTGTATGCGGCAAGTGCATCAAGTTGCTGCAAGCGAAAGCTCGTTGCATAACTGCACCCGGAAATTGAGTAAATTATAAGGAAACGTTCTTAAAATTTAATTTCCATTGTCACTTTAAGCGACCTCCAATGCTTGGCACGTGGTGTAGGTGTGTGTGTGTGTATGGTACTTCCTGCCACACAAGTCGGCGCTTGCGTCTATAAAGAGCTCACGAAGCAAGTAAATGGTTTATAACATCTTTAGAGCTAAACAATGCAAAATGAAATGGATAAAGACGCCAAGGTGATCAAGTTTCTTATGTAGAGTAGAAGGAGATTAAAGAAGTGAAAGTGAGAATAAATGACATAATGGTGATTAAAAGTAAAATTTTGCTCAGGATAACATAAAAATTCGATTTCATGGCATAGTAAGGGGTATGAAACGTGTGGCTTATTAAACTTAACTGTTTCCACCACATTCGGGATGTAGAAACGCAGCAGGCGTTCTTGGCGAAGCTACTTAAGTAGTTGAAACACTGTTCCTTCCTTATCGATCCCAGCGCAGGTGTGAAGAAAATTTAGGCGCATTCTACTCACTATACTACAAAAAATTATAAATTGCAGTTCATCAGATTTTTAACGTCAACGTAATAGACGGTGACCGGTAGAACCACCATGCTGAATTCAGACTAATGGCGATGGGAGGAGGGTACCATTTCTTACAAGCTCCTCGACTTTATAGTTACTAATATAGTTAGACACCCATACAAGACTAATCAAAAGAAAATTAAAGGAATTCATAATGAATCCAAGTATTCCAGTCCAGCCGTCATTATTGGATAATATTCGACCGAGCATAGCACTCGAAGAAAATTTACCAGCCGGACCTGAAAATGTACACGAAATCCGTTTAACGACATTTTACGTTGAGATCTTCAGTTTAAAGCTTACAAAATACGGCTTGTCCAAGAACTGAAGCCGCACGACCTTTCTAAGCGACATCACATCTCTCTATCGGCTCTTGAAATGTTCTAAGAAGATCCACTTCTGGCTCAATGGGTATGTAAGCCAGCAAAATTGCTACATAGAGGAACCTAATAAGTTTCAAGAGCTGCCATTTCATACAGAAAAAACAACGGTTTGGTGTGGTTTTTCAAAAATGATGCCAGTGAGGACGTAACTGTCAATGGCAACTGTTATAGCGCCGTGATAACCGACTATTTGTTGACTGAAATTGGATCTCGTGATCTCGGCGACATTTGGTTTCAACAAGACAACCCTACTTCCCACACAATCAATGGATTTATTGAGAGAACACTTCGGTGAGCAGATAATTTCACGTTTTGGGTCAGTCGATTGGCCATCAAGATACAAGTAGTGTGATATCACACCGTTAGACTTTTTTTATGGGGTTACGTAAAGTCAAAGTGTCTGCATAAAATCTCGCTTCAATTTGGGCCATGGAGCAACACATCACGCGTAGCATTGTCCAGTTACCAGTCGACATGCTCAAACGAGTCATCGAAATTTGGACTCAACGGTTGGACTATCTGAGACGTAGCCACGGCCAACATATGAAAGCGATAATCATCAAAAATAAATGCCAAAGAATGTTCTTTAGAATGACAATAAATCTTTCCACGTAAATTTGAAGTTTCTGTGGTTTTTCTTTAAAAAAAAAAAGTAGGGAACATCGGTATGTATCACTTTACGAAAATTATCAATATAACGATCTGTTTATCTGCCTCTCTGTCCATCCGTTTGCTTGTATATACATATACGGACTAGTGCCTCAGTTTTTGAGATTTCATTTGTCGGTACCGTCGATATGGACTGCTATAGCATATGTAGTGGTCATACAAACTAATTAATCAAAAGCGAGATATGGATCATTTTGTACCATTTTATTCTATAAGAAGGATAGCTGTAAAGAGTAGCAGCCTTAGTTAACGTTTTTTCTTATTTTAGGTAAGTTCATGACATTATTTTCCCCTTGTGCCTGTTACATAAATACACCTGTCTGCCATTTTAATTCTCATGTCGCTTAGTTTTTATTAACGTTAATTAAATTACACCTGAAATTAACGGAGTCTGAAATATTTAATGCTGGGCTTATATTATTCACACGCTTATTGGCATTTTCGCTTGAAGGTTTCTATACTTCTATTTCAAAAGAGCCGGCAACTGACATTTATCACCATTCGAAACTGTTTTGTTGCTATTGTTGTTTCCTGTCGTGATTCTGTCTTTTGGCGGAAATTTCCAAAGTGACAATTTTCATTTATTTCATTTATCATTACAGCTTCAAATTGAATTCATTGATTAAGGCAACCAACCAGCAGTAGCTCTATCAACAGCTAAGCTTACTCTACTGATTACCGCCACTAAAACAACTGCAACAACAACCAGCTGCCCACCCTCCAACCAATAAAAGCTTTTTGTCTTTTTGTTTTACTTCAGTTTGATTGCTTTGCAACGCTTACTGTTTCGCCTTTTGTGCAACATTAATCTTAATTGAAATGTCCCTTACTGTATTTGTGTGTATGTGTACATTCACACATATACATACGCGTATACTTACACACAAATGCACTTCCACAAAATAGCAACGCGGCAAGCAGTCGAAATAATGCCAGATATTTAGTGAAGTTCTCGCTCAGTATATATGTACGTGTATGTGTGAGTGTGTGCGTGACCGTTTTGTTGCAATCACCATGATAGGAGGCGTCTCCACACACCCTTGCACGCTGATCGTTCGGTAAAATTTAATTTCACAGATAATTATGCTAGCATTGCGAGCTCGAGCAGCATTTACCGGCGAGCATTTAATTAAATTCCTCAATGCGAGTACTCGAGCACTTTGGCAGTAAACTCATTCATCACAGCAGCGGCAGAGGCAGCGATAGTACTTTATACTATATATCTATTAATGTGTGGGTATGAGTGCTTGTAAGTAAAAGGCGTTTCAAATCGAAAGTGTGCGGGGAAAGTGTTGCTGCTGAGTATAAGTGTGGTGGACTAAAAAACTTCTAATGAACACATATGTATATACATTAGAACATTAGGGTGACCCCATAACTACCCTCTTAGACCAAAATATATAATTTTCAAAAGCAAAAGATATCAGAGTAAGATGTAACCCACTGGAAACAAAAGATAAAATACCAAAAAAAAGCGAAAAATAATTTCCGAGAGATCCGAGGTCAAGAAGAGGAAAGTAAAGCGTTTGGTTGAATTTTTAAGGATTATAACTCGATTTCCGTCGAAACTACGAGTGCTATAGGAAATAGTTCTATTGCAAAGTTGTAGGTAATAAAAATATCTATAATTTTTGTGTTCAAACCGATTCCACATAACCTCAAATTTATGTAAGATATTCAAACATCCCTAACTTTGGGTTTTTTTTATTTTTTCCGATACGAAAATATGGTTTCATGTAACTTGGTGTAATCTCACATTCTTATATCCCAAACAAACTGTATTTTTTTACTTCAAATATTAAGCATGAGACATTATTTCGACAAAAAAATCGAGAAAATTCTAATTTTCGATAAAATTTTTCACATTAAAAAAACAATTTTTTTTAAAAAGTCAATATGCATTTTGTAAAGTTTTAAAAAATATATACATTGTTATGCTGAATTTTTTCAAAATATGAAAAAGTCACTCATTTTAAAAAAATTACCTTTAGGGAAATTTTTTAGGAAACTTTATGCTCCACAAGAATCCGTGATTTTTATGGTAAACGATTCAAAAGTTATGTTATTTCAGAAAAAAAAAATGTTTGTTTATAATTATTTGGGAAACTTTGAATGCTCACCGACACCTTTCACAATTAGGTTAAAAATTTTTCTATGCAGAGATATTTTCTGCTCTGCATATCAACCAATGATTTCGATAGGTTTTTGCTCTTAACGTTCCCAACCCAGTCGGGTTTACGTAACCGAAACAAGCATTATTTTTTTATACTACCATGGGCTGTCAATTCAGCAAAATACCGCCGCTGCATAGTTTTTTTGACTTACCCTAATATACAAACATACATACATATGTATATATTGTGGGTTCTTATATCCGCTCTTAGACTTTCTCATACTTTTGCATGTGTACATGTTTCAATAAGGTATTAACTTTGCGAAGACAACTTTTGATTAAACTCAAACATACTTGCACATGTTTTCATACATATTTACTAACTCATTGACCGTGTTGAGCTACAGATTAGCATATTTCTGTTTTGAAATGCAAATTATGCAAAACATATACACAGGCAGCTCACATGCAGTCTTCTTAATATACATATGCACATATGTAAATAAATATGTAAGATGATTTAAAAAGTTGTGAATATTCTGCAGCAAAAATATGTCATAAGCAATTTCAAGTAAGTATGGTATGTATTCGATTGACAATCCATATACTATATATAGTATTCATAACATTTTAAGAGGTTAATGAAGCAGTGAGATTCAATGTTATATTCTAAGGGAAGAGAGTCAAATTTTCACGCGTTCTAAAAAAAATATTGTGAGAATATTAGATAAAAAGTTTCATTAAAATCGATCGAGTAGTTCGTAAGGCATAAACTTTTGAACCAAAAATCGGCGTTGTGTGAAGAACGAAATTTCTTATTGAGTCGTATATAGGACAATGTGTAAGAGGTTTTATACTCTCGTTGCTAAAGAGAGTATTATAGTTTTGTTCACATAACGGTTGTTTGTAAGTCCTAAAACTAAAAGAGTCAGATATAGGGTTATATAGCTGTAACTTGAGTAAAAATTGAGATATCATGATGAAACTTGGTACACGTATTACTGACACGCCCACAAAATGGCGGAAACCGAAAACCTATAAAGCGTCATAACTAAGCCATAAATAAAGATATTAAAGTGAAATTTGGCACAAAGGATCACATTAGGGAGGAGCATATTTGGAAGTAATTTCCCCCCTATTAAGGTTTTTGTATATATCTCGGAAACCACTATAGCTATGTCAACCAAACTCTATAGAGTCGTTTCCTTCCGGCATTTCCATATACAGTTCAAAAATGGAAGAAATCGGATAATAACCACGCCCACCTCCCATACAAAGGTTATGTTGAAAATCACTAAAAATGCGTTAACCGACTATCAAAACACGTTAGAAACACAAAATTTTCACCCAGGCTTTTTGTAAAAATTATGGACCAAAAACCATATCTCAGGAACTACTCTCCCGATTTCAGTGAAATTCGGTTTATAATATTTTTTTAACACTCTGATGACATGGACGAAATATGGGCGAAATCGGTTCACAACCACGCCTTCTTCCAATATAACGCTATTTTGAAATCCATCTGATGCCTTCTCTGTATAATACGAGTATGTATGTATATACATTAGGAACCAAAATAAAAAAAATATGTAAATATAATGAAATCTCGATTATCACTTTATCATGCGAGAGTATAAAATGTTCGGTGACACTCGAACTTAGCCCTTCCTTACTTGTTTTTAATTAATATCAAAATTATTTTAAAAAAATAGGTGGCAACGCTTTCAACAATATTTTTCAACACAAGCTTTCCCATATCATCTATATAATTTGAAAACTTTTATTACATAATTTTTTTATATACTTAATTTAATAAAAAACTAAAACGGTGGCAGGTCTTCTCTAACATATTTTTAAGCATATGCCTTGCTAAACGGCTTCAGTTAAAAACCGGTTTATAATATAATTTATTTTGATATTTTAATTTGAAAACTTCTATAATATACAATAATTTTTTTATGCATTTTATTAAAACAATTAAAAAGGTGGCAACTTTTCTAAAACATATTTTCAAAAATAAGCCTTGCTAAGCCTCTAAAAATAAGAAACCGATAATAGCATCACTTATTCTAAAGGATATTTTATAGAAGCTGACTTCTTAAGTGTGGCAACTCTGTTCAAATCAAATTTCAAACGTAAACCTTCCTAAATTTTAAAATTCATACTTTAATTTAATTTATTTTACCAATTTTTCATTTCACTTTCAATTAGTAAAAGAATAGATGGCAACTCTGCTTTTCATTTGCAATAAGTAAAAATATTTCAATCAATAATAAAAATATAAATGTCAACTGTTCTTAAAATAGTTTCAGCAAGAAACACTTTAAAACTTCTTTAGCTTGAAGTTCATAGTTAAGTTATATGTGATTACCGTTAAGTTATAATTACACTACTCAACAAAACTGAAGGAAAAGTTTTCGACTAATATGCAAAAAAGTATTTAAAGGAATCCTGACATCGGATATGGATTCAAAAATGTTTCATCATTGCGGCTATTTTTATCATTTAAGAAAAAGTGGTGTTTCGAACCTTTCTCAAAAATTTTTTGGAAATTTTGAAAATTTTCATTTTCGGTTATAGCAACCCAAAATTAATCAAAAATATCCTCGAAATGCCTTGTCTTATTTTATATGCCAAAAAGGTTCAAACATTTGGCAACCTTTATAATTTATTTGATAAGTAAGTTACAAAATTTTCTTTAAAAAATATATATACGAGTATTTGAAAAACCAAATAGAAATTATCAATTTACTCAAGACCCAACTTATTGCTTGCTGATAAATACATTTTTCCACAAATTTGTCATAAAAAAATATTTCCAACTATTTTATATAATTTAAATTTCTGGCGGTTGGCATCCTTCATACGAAAATTTCAAAAATTGATTAAAAAAAAATTCAAAAATTTATTTAAAAAATGTCGAAAAAAGTCTTCATTAAAGCAAATAATTCTTTCTTTTTTTCCAAATTTATACAAATTCTCTCACTCTCCGTTTTCCGTTCTCTGTTCGAAATTAAGATTTTCCTCCACCTTCTTGAGCAATTTTTTTTTTACTTTTTTCTTACATTTCTTACAAAAACTTTGATTAATCAAAACAAAATTATATTTTTTGACACAACTGTACTTAATGGATTTTTCTTGTCACCCCGCAATGGATTAAAAGCTCCGCCGCACACACCGCTGAGTCAAATCGAAATATATTGCTATCAATCTGTGACTAGAAAATATGACTTGCACATGCTTGCTGTTCATTAAATTTATGCTTTTCTCTTTCTAATTTCCACTTTGCTGTGCGTTTTCAGCGTGGAAAGTGTTTGAAAAACGAGGCGTGGGCGTATACGCGACATTAATTAATCTTAAGTGTGATGCCGCTAAGCAGATGACATATTAATGGCCACACATACATTCACACGTATGTGTATATAAGTGTGTATATTATATATGTATGTGTATATTTGAATTTTTGTTTTTATGTGTTTAAAATAACAACAACAACATTTCAATAAAACCATTAAATTAGTTAAAATTTCATTTGAACTTGTAATAACAAACTCGCAAGCGCTGCAACAGCGCCAACTAAATTTTAGCGAATTTCATTAACTCCAACAATAACAACAACACAAACAAAGCACGAAATTTTGTTAACAACGCACTTTTGGCCTCCACACCGCACTTCGCCGATGGCCTGATGACCCGCAGCAATGCAATTGTCACGCTGCTTACAAGCGAACTTTGACATGCAGCCCACCAATTGGCGTGTGTTGCATGCGCCGCCGCCACGAAGACTCTTGAAGACACCAAGCAGCACTGCCGCATAGTCTCTAATAGTGCTTAAGCCCCCCAAACGGCGACTTCTTCAGCATTTTGATGCGGCAGGCAGTCGAAGAGCAGCGAGGTCACCACCGTACGCCTTTGTGCCGCAGTGGCATGCAACATAGCTGCCAAATACTGGTAGCACTGTCAACGACTGCCACTTGCCACGCAAAACCATACCTAAGACACATCCATGCATGTGTACCATGAATTTATTTGTGTAAGTGTGTGAGGCGCTGCTTCGGCTTCGTTAGCTTGGCTATTGTGTGCTGGCATCGAGCTGTGTCATTCAGACGTCACCGATAGCATATGGCAGTCGCGTGTCTGCTTGGTTCTTGCAAGCATTTCAAGCAGTTGTTGTTGTATTATTGTAGTTATTGCTGTTGGTTATTGTAGTTGTTGTTGTCAATTCTATATGGTTGGTTCTGACAAGTAGTTTTTGTTCTAGGTTTTGTTGTTGTTTCATTCCTATATGTTTTGCTTTTGTTGTATATTTTATTATTAACGTTGTTGTTGTCTTATTGTTGGTTGTTGTTATTGTTTTTGATTTTGTACATTCTGTTGGGTTTCTTAATGCTAGAAGTTTTGCAGTTGTTGTTGTTGCTGTTGCATTTGCTGTTGTTGCAAGTGTTGTTGTTGTTGCATATATTGTTGTTGTTGCTAAGAAATTCTAAATTTTTTTTTGTTGTTTCTGTGCCGTATTCTATACGCTGCAAGCCAGCTGCATTCGTGCCAAGCATAGCTAATGTGCACACTACCGGCACAACAACAGCAACAACAACTTGCAACATCTAACAATAAGCGTTCTACTCATCTAACTCCATTTACCGTTACACACACACAGTGCACAGTATGAAGTAAATTGTGAGCACAAACTGATGATTTGAGCAATTCGCAAGCAATTCAAGTCATGCAACTATCCACCACATCCATCAGCGTTGCTTGCGTGCCACTTGCTCTTGTTCTTATTGCCGTTTCTTACGTTGTATTCTTTTTTCTCCTTGCTGGCAATGCTTACTCATTGATATTGCCGTGTTGATGTTTCATTGTCACACTTCAATTTCGAATTTTGCCCAACTAATCAAGTGGCATGCAACACCATAATACGGCATGTGCTGCGTCATGCGAACCATAAGTTAGTCAATCAATTGTTATTGTTGCTGTGCTGTTTTGCACCATCATGCTGGCTTGTTTGAGCGAATTTTGCTACACACTTTGCTCTCGGCACAGTCATCCTTGTCGGTCCGCTTTTTGCTTGTCGGTGCAGAACGCAAGTCACAGTGCTGCTTTTGAATAGTTTTTACTGTTACTCTTACTGTTTACTGTTACTTTTACGACAAGCGCACAATTGCTACAGAGATGGAGGGTGTGAGACTTTTCATTATTTTCTGGCAGGACTTTGAAGGCATGTTGAATACTAATATTGGTGCTGAGTTGGGAACAATGAAATTTTTTGGTTGGTGAGCAATGGTTTTACTTAAGAACAGTATGTTAGTGCCAGTGACATCTGTTGGGAGTATTAAGTATAGAGTATAAGAAGCCAAAAAGAAGAGTGTCCGTCGAAAGTTTAATTAAGAAAACTAGTTACTAGTTATAGCTTGGAACAACAAAAAAATTCGTTCTGACAATTTCGATCTTGAGAATGCACCACGTGAAAGGACTCTTGAAGCCGATGTGAATAAAATAAAGTATGCAAATTGTCGAATAACAACTCGAAAGACTGCTGAAAAGTTAAATTTGTCTAACGCGACAAATCAAAAGCACATGCAACGTCTAAGGGTAATTTCGAAGCTTGAAATATGAGCACCAGAAACCAGAACGAAATTCGCTTCGCCGCATTAACAATTGTTGTTTGCTTATCAGAAATCAAAGAAGAGATCCATTTACAAGCACTTTATTACTACCGACGAAAATTGAGTTATTTATAAGAACACAAAGTGCCACAGATCATGGTCTAACAAGGTTGAACCAGTCCAAACCACTTCGAAGGCTAATAGTCACCCAAACAAAGGTTATGTTGTCTGTTTGGTGAGATTTCAAAGAGATCCTTTATTACTTATTCCGGTCTTCGCAACATTTATAGGATGGTAGAGCTTTCACCTCAAATCAGGACGGCAAAACTCACTTGAACCAGTTTTTTATCTACAAGGATCAGACTTTATGAGCGGGGAATCAATATCTTGCCCGAAAGATAGCAAAAGGTATTGTAAGCGAGATGTTAAAGATCTGGTCCTCAGATATTCGTATTCCTGATATTTTTCATTGTAAGGGTGCTATTTCCGCTTATCAAATTATAGTATGTGAATAAGAAAGCATATTAAATCGTTTAAGTGGTTTGAAACTTGGATTGGAGTAAAATTCAATATAATTGTACCTTAGTAACCTTAGACAATCTTCATTTAAGAGACTTAGGGAAGAACAAAAAATAGGTTGTTTCCTTTAGCAATTTATTTAATTTAGAATAAAGGTCAGATGAGACGGGGTTTTCAATAGGGACGCTACAAAAGAGGACCGATAGAGACTACAAACGATACCATATTTTTCCCGCCCTTTTGACATTTCTCTTCATTAAGATTGCTACTTTATCATGGAATGATATACGATCCAACAACGAGTCGAAATTATTAAAATTTACTACCGAAATTCGGAGTCAGTGGCCTCAACTTTAAGAGCGCTACGTCCAATTTATGGTCGTCATAATCGTCCTGTCAGATCAACAATTGAGCGTCTAGTGGAAAAATTTGAATCCACAGGCACAGTACAAAATGTTCCCGTGCCAGTGAGACAAAGAAGTGCCCGTAGTGTCGAGAATATTGCTGCCGCTAGCGCATCAATTGAGGAAGACCCAAATCAGTCTCTCACACGTCGTTCTCAAGCGTTGGGCATCTCTGTGACGTCGTTGTGGCGAATTTTGCGAAAAGATCTTGGCCCACAACCTTACAAGATCAAATTCAAGTAAGAACTAAAGCCGCTTGACACCAGAATTGTCGTATGTTCGTGAATTGGGCTGAGCAACAACTTGAAAATGATCTGATCTTTCATCGAAAAATCATCTGCAGCGATGAGGCTCATTTCTGGCTGAATGGCTTCGTCAATAAGCAAAATATGTATGAGTTATTGGTCAGGTAGTTATACATACATACTACATGAGTCACTATTGCATTACGAGCAAAATACGGTTGAATGCAGTATATGGGCCAGCGGCGTCAATGAGCCGAACTTCTTTCGTGATGATCAAGACCGGCACATTACTGTGAATATTTTTGGCCGAAATCGAATGAAATGGACTTAGAGAATATGTGGTTTCAACAGGGTGGCGGCATGAAACCACAGTGCGAAAGTCTCAATCGGTTTTTTTAAAACCAAGTTTGGTGAACGTGTTATCTCACGAAGTGGCCTAGTCAATTGGCCGCCTAGGTCGTGCGGTTTGACGCCGTTAGATTATTTCCGGTAGGGCTGCGTCAAGTCGATGGTCTATGCCAGCAAGCCAGTGACGATTTATGAACTTCGTACGAATATCGAATGTGAAACCGTAAAAGTCAGCGTCTGGACTTCTCCAAGCGTACCCGTGGTGGCCAAATAAAAGAAATCAAGTTCCATTCATAATGACATCGACCGTTTTTTTTTTTTGTAGCGCTTTTATTGAAAAACCCGTTGGTTAAATATTTAATCTTCACTTTAAGTGTGAGTTGAGAAATAGTTTTACTCTTTACTTAATTTTTATTATATCTCTATCTGATTAACTGCTTAAGTCAAGAAGTCTCAATAACTTAGCCTTTAACTGTTATATAACCAACAATGTAATGACACTTCCAGTCTTCTTCGTCGGCTGACAGCCGTAAGAAGAAGATGCAAAAAAGTCACTACAAGCAATAGTGATTAGCGAAACTTCCCACTTAGTTTCGCCATTACGGCTCGTTATCCCACACCGGAAAGCGATGGCCAACGGCAATTTTATACACTGTCATCCACAGCGTAGTCTTTAATTTCTACTTCAAAGAATCTTCTCTTACACACTTTTTGTGCTACGAACGCGCACACGGTCCGCACAGTTCCGAGCACAGTTCCGAGCACAATTAGCGTCAATAGTAAGTAAGTTGCCGCGGCTCGGCTTGCCACTCTATTTTCTAATTTGTAATTACGCGCAGACACACAATTTTTATTTTATTGTCCCCCCGCGCCCAGAGAGTACACAACATTATTGTCCACTTAGCCAACGCCCTGCCAAGCGGCATCACAACGAGCGGACGGTTATGGAGACGCCTGCTGAGCAGCAAAAACTAAAAGTCAAATGTGAGACTAATGAATGGATATGTTCTTAGCAGCACGTCCATTGTTCCCGGCTGCCACAATCGCATCCTTCTGCGCGGAGGCGAGCCGCCGGAGCTTGAATGTGCGTTGTCACTGTGTTTCCGCTGGCTTTGTTGAGTTGCTGGTATCTTGGCCGTTTTAATTTTCGCGTGCCAACACAGGAAGCTAACTGACTTTCCGCTTTCTGCAGATTTCTGTCGGCTTGGAAAACTTTTTCTTTTTGTTTTCTGTTGGTTGAACACAAACAGCAGCGCAAGCAAAGGGATAATTTCAGTGCTTTCATTAAAATAGCAACTAGCGACGCTTTGTTCTTTGCTACATTCTCTTGCCGCATTGCTACATTATCTCACTGTTGTTGTTGTTCTTTTCTGGCTACAAGTGACACGCTTGCTTGCGCTTTAGACGCCGCATTTTTGTAGTTGTCAAGTTACGTAATGAGCGCAATGAATTGTCGCCACTGTCTGACAGCGTCAACTAACTCTTCGTTCGACTGGTCGCCGCTGCCACGGCCACACTATGGCACTCGTGCGCTGGGCCGCACCACCTCGGCTGTCATTCGCGACCACGCAATTGCGTGAAAGTCGTTAAAATGAAATTTAATGCAACCGTGTTGCCTGTCTTCTCGCCTTTGTTGACGCGCTGTAGCCAGTGTGCGTTTGTGTTGCGTGCCACATTTTGTGGCAGGCATAATTTTCATGCTTTAATTACACTTTCCAGCAGCCACAAAGTAATCATTATAATGTCAAATGCTGGCGAAATTCTTTGGGTCCTTTTGTTGCCATGACAGGGTTGCTTCGTGCGCTGTACGCGGGCAGCTGTAACTCATTAGTAATATAAAATTCTCGGTACTTGGATTTGAAGCAAGCAAATCTGTTGTACAATTTTTAAGTTAATTAGTTTCAGATGGCAGTTATTTGTGTTGAGAGAATACCGTTAAAATCACACATACAAGCAAAATTCTGAGTTATTACTTAATTTATTAGTGGACTGCCACTCAATGCCATAACAATTTCGGTGAAATATCCAGGTAATATCTATACTCAAATAGAGAAGTATTCGTTTCTGATTGCTTTCCGTGCGATTGAGTAGAATTTAAGATCCTTAAGTTACTTTATCCATTTCCTTAATATTGAACTTAAGGCGTCATTGTAGATAATTATTTTTGGTTAATGTCTGTAATGAAGGTTAGAGAGTGAGTTTTCTGTAGCAAACTCTCCGTCAATATTAGCTTTAGGCTACCGAAACACTGTAGTGTTATTCTGGTAGAAGTGACTACTATGAAGATGGAGGTGGACTTACTACTACAAGCGCAGCCTCTTTTACTGAGGTGAGCATTCACACTGACAGCGATCGGGTTGGATCTCTATTAGCCTCTTGCGTTGTAGCACTGGACCAATGGACCTAGCGTACGCTTAGTAGGCAATGGTCGACTACTGATTCCTGTGGGACTGCGAGGTCCTTCTGGTCTAGAGTTTAATCTAGAAATCTACTGAACTGCTTGCCCTAAGCAAAATTCAAAAGTTTTTACTGGACCCAATTCAATAGGCATACATACAGTAAGCCTTAAAATCTTGTCGGACGATAGTTGTAAAAGTTGTTGGGAGGTGAGTGTTGTGGAAACACTATGTCCTGTTTTGTACAGCCTTTGCAACACTGAGGCTGAAGTATCTCGGTAATCTTACCTTCGGCGAACCACAAGGCATTGATATTAGCCATCCCAACAAATTTGTTAGGCTGAAAGCGCTTTGTCGATCTGTAAAGGTCTTATGATTCCGTATTTAAGAATTTATGGATACCACAATTGATTGCCGTTCTTAGTTGTCCAAGTGAAATCTTTGTTGGGATCGGCCTTTTAACCCACCCTATCGGGGCGAAGGCCGTCATTTTGTCCCTTTCGGAAGTTCTATCGTGATCTGCTTTTATTTCATTTTAGGCTAAATTTCATAACATCGAAAATCAATCCATGAATAAAGAAGATAAAAGCTTTTAAGGGGCCAATAGGGTAATCTGGCCTGTTTTTTTTTGGATATTTTTTTCATAGAAATTTTTGTTCTACAATAGAACTTTTTTTCACATATCATGAGGTATAAACAAATTTCTTCGGAATTTTTTTAATGACATCTGTCGGAGAAATATATAAATGCGAATAAACCACTTCACTTCACGAAGCTAACAAAATACCACCACAAATATAAACATTTATTTCAAATATTATTTTTCTTTTCTCATATTTATTGTTTATTGCCCACTGCGACAGCTGCCGAGCATTTGCAACAACAAACTTTTTGCGATTACTGCTCCCTCAGCGCACAGTAAGCGCCGGGCGATTCATCATTTCCACTGTTGTATTTTAGAATTTCTGCAATTTTTAACTAATATCTCCCGGAGGTCAAAGTTGCTGCATAAAATAAATATTGGCCACAAGTGGCATGAATACATTGCCTCCTACTTGTATTCCTACATAGTGTCGAAGTATTACTATATACTTAAATACATCCGTACATATGTATGCTTAGACCCACATACGTTTCTTGAACTTCAGCACCACAGAAGCAAACTCAACTCACAACCCAAAAGTTTGGCAAGTTTCGCCGAAGTTCAAGGCAAGAAAATAAAACGCCAGCAGTGAACGATTTGAGAAAAATATTCGTTTTCCCCATGGAGAGGAATATATGTATGCATGTGTACTTGCATTTTCAATTGAATTTCGAGATTTGTCTGCTGAATTTTTCAAGTGCACATTTACTTCTGTGCTCTTGTGCCTTAAGTGCCTTAGATTGTATGTACTCGTATGTGCGTTTGGAAATACTTGAGAAACTGTTGAGCTTCAATGGTCTGTGGCGCGACAAGTATTAAATTATTTTCCAAATATTATGCTTTTCTTCTTCTTTTTTACACTTCAATCGTTGTTTTTGTGTCAAAATGAATTCGGATAATACTTATAGCATCTACAGACACATATATGACTGAATTTGAAATGTGGTTGATGGTGGCATATGAGTAATTCTTAGTAAATCTGCGGATTTGTGATGATTATTTGAAAATGCTCAGAAAAAATTGTATTTGGTGCTCTTAAAAAAGAAAAAAAAACGCAAAAGGTCCTCTCAACTACTTGTTCTTACCAAGATTTATATCGCAGCCATGGCTCTCAAATTTTGCCAAAGTGTGACTGAGTGAGTACGAAGAGCTTGACAAGTTGGCCGACAGTGAAAATGCTCGAAAATTCTACGAAAAAATGCGGTGACTAACAAAAGATTTCTAGACCGGAGCATACTCTTGTAGAACATCCAGAGGTGATCTAGTGACGTATGCCCAGAACATACTGAAATTAATGAGGGAACACTTCCAGCCTGCTGAATTGCAGTGAAAGTATAACGCCAGAAGAAGGCGAACCCGATTTCCAATCGATGACGATGGAGCAGATGTTCCATGAAGTAGCTCGAATAGCAATTACCCATCTGAAGAACAACAAAGCGTCAGGGGCCGATGGATTGCCGGTCGAGCTATTCAAACACGGCGGCGAAAACTGATGAGGAGCATGCATCAGCGTCTTTGTAGAATATGGTTGGACGAAAGCATGCCTGACGATTGGAATTTAAATATGCTCTGCCGTAACTATCGTGGGATAAGTCTCCTCAACATCGCATATATGGTTCTATCGAGCGTATTGTATAAAAGATTAAAGCCCAACACCAAAAGCTCAGTCAGGATCGGGAAGAACCTCTCCGAGCCGCTTGATACGAAGCGAGGTTTCAGACAAGACGACTCTCTATCTTGCGACTTCGTGAACCTGCTCCTGGAAAAAATATTTCTTCTCTACGAGATATACGACGAAAAGAAGAGATTGAAACATCTCGACAGTCAGACTGTCGGTGAACCCGGCAAAGTGGCTAGGATTGATACACATATATACAATATGTATATTTTTGGTTGGTTCAAAACGCTATCGATCTATAAGGGTTTGGTAAACTATATCTGAAAGTTATATAAATCACAATCATTGCTATCCAAGTGGAATCCAGCTCTACCTTCATTGCAATGATCATTGTTCCGACATCATCTAACCTAACTTATAATCAGATGAGTCACAGATCGTTGAAAACCTTTCTGGAAAAGGCTACTTGAAG
Source organism: Bactrocera dorsalis (assembly GCF_023373825.1). Classification (NCBI taxonomy): domain Eukaryota; kingdom Metazoa; phylum Arthropoda; class Insecta; order Diptera; family Tephritidae; genus Bactrocera; species Bactrocera dorsalis. The sequence goes on along the minus strand of NC_064307.1, from coordinate 20,627,608 downwards.
TTGAGCCCTAATCTGGGAGCATTTTTCCTTCGATATAGCCTAGTCGTGGATTCATTATGCTCCAAAAAGTATATATATTCAGCGTCTAATGAAGAAAATGTGAACTTTTGGTAACATTTGGTAAAAAAAAAAACATAAAACTAAACTGAATTTTTTGAGAAGACTTCAATTGAATTCAAGACTCATCATAAGGATCCGTGCGGGGAATGATTTTCTGAAATTTCTGAAACACAAAATTATAAATACTAAATGTGTACAGTTCAAAAGGTCAGTTACACTATAAATAGATTTTCTCCAATCAAAGGAAAGTACATGGTTCCCGAAGCAACCCGAAGCAACTTAGCATTCGTCGGAAGAAAGAAAAATAATTCAACTCAACTCATTTTTGTTTCCTACATACATATAATATATTCCAACTGACCTCAGAACTTTTTATAATAATTTTCTTCGGTGCAAAATAATCTTAACAACCCATTACGGCAACAACATACATATGTACCTTTAGCATTTTGTATGCCACAAACAATGAGTTGGTTATAATGAACCAAAGTTTTATAACTCTATGCCTTTTATGGGTTCTTGGAACACTGCACACTTTAAATATTTTCGCACAATGACAACTCCACCACAGCAACGAAGTAACAGAACTCCTAAAATACTTGCAACAAATAGGCAACAAGTAAGCAAGCAACAACCGCCAGCAGCAGGCAGCAAAAGTAGCAACAAAAGCAGCAAAATGTGTAAACATAAACACGTCAGTCACTTTTCAGCGTGTTCTATGTCAAAGCTATTTGCATAGACTCGCATGTTGCAAGTACAAACCAACAGACATACAACCAACTAGTGCTTGCAACATAGGCCTGTACGAGCGCTGGCATGGAAGTTGGCAATAATTGAGCAATTTTACAAAGCGAATGCAAACAACAAATAAATAAAGTGGAAAAAGAACTGCCGTTGCAAAACAAATAGACGCTTTGTGGCGCGTAGGAGGTAACCAAAGTTAGCGTTGCAACAAGCAGAAGTTGGGGCAAAATGTTGACAAAGCAGTTTGACATTGTACATATGAGGATGTGTGTATGTAGCTAATATGTATATATTGTATGTAAGTAATTACTTAAAGTTGTGCGCAACAGTTGATGCTTTCATGTATGTATGTCTATGTGTGCGTGTGTGTGTGTACATATGAACGGAAATTGAAAATGCCAAAATGTTGGTTAATTAAGTGTGCAGCCGCAAGAGTGGCATAGAACATTTCAAAGTGCCTATTAAGTGAAGAGCAGACATGTGTCTAAGTTTGTGCGCGACAGCTTTAAAAGGAAATTAAATACAAGGTGCGGAAATTGCTGGTAAAGGTAACGGAATTGTGATAGAATTTGATATTGTTAATAAATTAAAAATAATACATAAAACAACAAGTAAAAACGTCAAGTTCAGTGGCACATAAACTATAATAAACTTCACAAATAAACAGTTTCCCTCTAAGAATATGATTTTGGTGGGTCTGTTTATATGACAGCTGTATGATATAGTGATCCGATCTGAATAATTTCTAGGGAGATTGTACCATTGTTTTAGATAATAACCCACACCAAATATGGTGAAAATATCTCATCAAATAAAAAAGTTCTCCATACACGAACTTGATTTTGATCTGTAACTTTGTATGGCAGCTATATCCTATAGTGATCCGATCTGAACAATTTCTTGTCAGATTGTTCCGTTATTTTTGGTAATAACCCACACCAAATATGGTGAAGATATATCATCAAATAAAAAGTTCTCTAAACAATAACTTGATTTTGATCAGTCAGTTTGTATGGCAGCTATATGTCATGAAGGTCCGATCCCAACAATTTTCACAGATATTATAGAACTATTTCAAAGAATACTCTGTTTTAAATTTTGTGTAGATATCTCATAAAATAAAAAAAAAATTCTATACAAGTACTTAAGTGATTGTTCGGTTTGTATGGCAGCTATATGCTATAGTTAACCGATCTGAGCAATTTCTTCGGAGATTACATTGTTGCTTTAGAAAATAATCTATACCAAATTTCGTGAATATATCTTGTCAAATGTGAAAGTTTTCCATACAAGAACTTGATTCTGATCGTTCAGTTTGTATGGCAGCTATATGTTATAGTGGTCCGATATCGGCGGTTCCGACAAATGAGCAGCTTCTTGAAGACAAAATGACGTTTGCAAAATTTCAAAACGATATCTTAAAAACTGAGGGACTAGTTCGTATATATACAGACAGACGGACATGGCTAAATCGACTCAGCTCGACATACTTTATAGGGTCTCCGACGATTCCTTCTGGGTGTTACAAACTTCGTGACAAACTTAATATACCCTGTTCAGGGTATAAAAAAGCCAAGCGGTAATCAAGTTAGTAACCTGGTATCGCATATCGGCCAGAAGTGTCTTAAGAAGCAAAGCAGCAGGGGAAGGTATTGCCAGAAGTAAGCAAGTTCACTCAAGGGCAATAAAATAGTGGACGAGATTGCCAAGAATGGTGTACGGCTGGCACCCGAAAACGTGAACAGCCATGCATTGTCTATACGACGATCTAGACAAGAGCGTGGTAAAGAAAATGAAAGCCCGTTGAAACGAGCTACCTGGATGTAAAACCGCAAAAGTCATGTGTAAAATGGTAGATCGGAAGCACACAAAGTTCTTATTGGCACTCAATATAAGAGATTGTAGGAACATTATCGAAATACTAACTGATTACTGTCTGGCGGCGACACACGCCTGCAAAATGGGGCTGACAGATCGAGAAGACTGCAAGAAATGTCTAGAGCAGGGCACCAGTTAAACAATGGAGCATCTCTTGTCCCAACGGTATGATACACTGGAATAGGTATCGATAGTAAGGCGTCAAGCGCAGGCATCTTAGGGATGACTACTCCTCAAGGATTTACTAACTGAACTCGATCTGGTATCGCAAAGAACTAAAACTGATCTATGCTTAGCTCATTGGCCTACCAGACCAACCTATATCGAAGCCATTACCCAACAGTTTTCAAAATCGAATCTCGAAGAAATGAGTCTATTAAAATGCCTAGGAAGTGAGATTTAAAGTCTTTAAACCACTTTTTACAGTGCTAGGTCAACGATGTCAGACCATAGTCATACAAACTAACTCCACTTGAATATTGCAAACCAATTTACGGTAAATTGCTGATGAAAAAAGTGTGAAGTTGCTAAAAAAGTTGTGCAAAAACTAAATGTAGAAAATATTTTTGCAAACATTGACATACTTTCACAACCGAGCAAGTAAATATTTAAGTAAAATAGACATAAAGTTTTCATATTCTTATTTTGTTTTCTATTTATTTTAGTATTATTTATTTTTAGTATAGTTTTTAGTGTACAAATATATGTATTACCTCAAACACACTTAACTGTGAAATTTTAACTTCGACCATATAATTTTACGATCGCCATTAAAGCACACTTTCAAAGCGCTCTTCGCAAAGCAGATAATTTGTATGTGTTTGTTCCTTCTTGCAATAAATTGACGCTTAGTTATGGTTAAGCTGAAGCATAAAAGCTGCGACAACTTAAATATTGTGCCAATATACCATACTACAATAAGTGGCGTGAAGAATTATCCATGCGAATATCAGAGTAGAGCAAAAATAGAGAATTATTTAGTGTGACATCTCAGATTTGACAACAAACCGTTATTTTAACGTTAGAAATTTAGCACAAGTATGACTTTTTATTTTATTGCAATTTGTTATTATTCCTTTGTTTTGACAATTTGTTTCGGATTATTTTCGCAATATGTTGCAAAGAATATTATATTTTTTCAACTTTTATGAGGCTCCAATATTAAGGTATTTTTAAAAACTACTAACTACTAAAAGTGAGGTTATGGCTCTTCGAAAACATTCGCAAATTTTTAGGTAAGTCAAAGTAAGCTTAAAAATTCAAAATTTTTATTAAAAACTTTATTACTTCGATCATTACCTGTCAAATAAGTCTAATAAGGTCATGTTAGAAGTCGATCGGACCACTGTTTCGGAAAAATTTTCCTCGCTGAATCAGAAAACATTATTATGCTAAAGATGTGAGATTTACATTCAATATACTGTCACTGAGCTGCCCTTTAAAGACGATCGCCAACAGACGCACCAAAGAAAAGGTGAACTAACCTCCGATAATAAGAAGATTAGATCTGCAAAAGAGGCAAGCTTTAGGAACTTCGGTGAAAACGTCACCTCTAGTGAGGCAATGTCACCTCTACACCAGAAGCAGCTAGGCTGCACCGGCGCGGAAGAAAGAGCAACGACACTTCTACGGTTACATTTCTCAGAAACAATTCGGAAAGACCAATGTCTGTCTGTAGTCGAACACAAGCCATCTCGTTTTGATTGGGCAGTCACAAGACATCTGTTTACTGCGCACTCAATTAAGGGGTTATTTCAAGTCCCCGGGGGCGGAGGGTATCTTTCCAGCACACTTACAACTGGGAGAGCAGATTCCACATCCACACCTTGTTCGGGATAAGGGATAGGCTCGCACTGCCGTAGATTGCTGAAATGTGGAAAATCGCATAGGTGATCTTTATACCCAAGGTAGGAAGGAAAGACTAAATAGTTTAGCAGAAAGTAATCAAGTGCACCATATATGGGGGCTCGGTCACATAGGTATAGTCGGGAATGAACTAGCTGATGATCTTGCCCACTTCGGAGCATCTACTAATATGGTAGAACCTAAACCTTTCATCGCGGTGGGTACTCATACCATAATGGAACTGCTCCGCAAAGAAGTAGGAGCTGGCAAAGAGAGGTATTGGCAACAACTCCAAGACATGCACCATACCAAGTTGATAATGGGGTGTTATGACCTCCATAGGTGACAAACTCAGTCAAAACTTGTCGTATTCTACACTGGTCATTGCAAGCTGAAAAAGCACTTATATAACATTGGCCTGGCTTCTTGCGCAAATTGTCGGTTCTGCGACAGAAAGCCTGAAACTCCAGAACACATGCTAATTAACTGCCTAGCAGTCTGCACACGCTGGGTTTAGGCTCTGGGATCCATGTTCCCAAATAGTGATCACATTGCCTCACTAGGACTTGGATCGGACTTTATTTTTAGTTAAAATATTAACTAAGTCGGGCGTAAACTAGGTCTGGGAACCATTTCGCACAAATTATAAAGCAATCCGCTTATTTTGCCTGATAATTCGATCAACAACTCTCAATATGCGAAATTTCTTAAGGTTCCTTTTCGTTTCACCACTTCTTGACTCGCTATTCTTGGGATGCAAGAGAGTGCTTGCTATTACAACTCTAATTAATTATACCAGTATCTATAATTATATCAGTCAACTGTTCGATTTGAAACTTTTAAAAGGCGCCAAAATTGAAGACTACTTAGCTTGATCTTACATATATTATATAAATACATATATAAATGTAATCGAGTGGTATCTGCCACTAACGCTTAAATAAAAATTATATTTATTTCGGTCTATACAGTAACATTTAATATGTTTTTATTTGCCCACTTTTATTCATTTTTCTATTTAGTTAATATTATTTTATTTCAATTTCATTCATCTCCAGTATTTGTTAGTCTTCTACCTCAAATTCTTTTCATTATCTGGCAACATAAATAATAATAGCTAATAATAATATATAAATATATTTATATATATATAATATATATACATAGATATATGTATATGTAGACTTAATTCTTTATTTTTGTTGCGTGCAAAATTTGTTTACGCAAACTACCCATTTTGTGTTAAAACTAATAACTTCACGCCCATTACTTTCTCGTGAAAGTTAGACAAAACAATACAAAATCAACACTAATTTTAAAACAGTCATTAAAAAACCAAAAAGAAATCTTAAAAAAGTATCGATGAAAGTGTTTGTTATGCTTAGGCGATTATTGTGTATTTAAAACAATATGATTACTACATAAGTATTAGTATTAGCGATTGCGTAGGCTATACTATACTAAGGCTGTTCATGAAGTTAAGAAAATAGGTTAATTGACAATCTTATCATCAAATTATCTCACTAACCTCATGATATATGAATAGACCCCTTTGGCATATACACACATATATTACACAGAAATTATATGAAGAAGTATATTTTATGGAGGCGCGTAACATACCTGGAACGAAAAGATAACACATTATTAATATAGAATATTATTCAAGTCATCAGTATAAGCGACATTTCTGAACAAAATATATCATACAATATGACAGTGGGCTGAGAAGTAAAAAATGGCTAACAAAAAAAAAAAAAGGTTTTTATTTTATTATAATATTTAATATAGTTATATTCGAGGTCGATGCAATAATATTTGCCCTAAGCCTCAGTTTTGGTGCTTAACTCTTCATTATTTTTTAATTTCTTTCCAGCGAGCATTCTCTTGAGGCCTGAGAATAGGAAATGTTCATTGGGAACCAGATCTGGAGAGAAATCATCGTCGCCGATGCTCATTTCGGCTCGTTCAAGCTTAGCAAACCACTTCTTAACGATTGATTTCCCTAGCGCAGAGTTCATATAATATTGATTTTTCCAAACCCTGGCTTTTTTTCTTCCAAAATGCATTATTATCACACGAAATTCCTTTTGATCCATTTTTTATATACAAACCCACCGTAAGCATAGATATGTAATTAAAAAGGTAATATTCATTAATTATTCTAAACTTTATTCAATGACTTTGTTTTTTAGAACTAAATTTTAATAGAGGAACTTACTCTTAGTCGATTTAGTCGAGTCGTAGTAGTCTCAGAAACTTCAATTCGACCCCTCCATTATTGAAAATGTTAGAAGATATCTTGTACTGAAGTTTAAGAGATCAATGGTAAGGTAAGAAATGAAATCTATTGTCGGAGGTGAACTTTTCCGATTTGAAGCTCGTCAACAAGGTCGCTGGCAAGATGTATTTTCAACTAATTGCATAAACCTGCTCAAAGAATTGGAATCATTAGCTAGAAGCGGGTAGAGTAAGATTCCTTGTGTGTATATCACTCTCCTGGTATTTGACCGTTGAGCAACCACCATGATATCAGTAAAAATTCGCTGAGATCCACTTTTGCTCACAAAGATTTGACGTAGTATAGTTTATGAAAGCGCAGACATATATGCCTATCGTTATTCATATGTAGTTATGGATCGCTGTGCCATTCGGACTAAAGCTCCAAGTTATTGTATGAGAAAAACCTCAACTACACTAACAGTCTAGAGAATGATGCTGTGAAGTCAGCACATATTCCATTATGGAAGATCTAAAATCAAGCCTTTCGTGCTGTATTTTACAACTGAGGGTTTCATTTTACTTAAGTCTTCACTATTTTACACATACATACTCGTACTTAGGCATATAGTGCATAGATAAATCTATACACAATTCACATGCTCCCCCGATTAATGTGAAATATTTCACTTGGCATTAAATACCAGATCGTGAACAAATCGAGACAAATGAAAGTGTGTAAATTGAGTTTCGATGGCTTAAGCAGCGGCCACCCCACAACGAAAGCTAAAAGTCGCAGCACACATCGGCCGTAGCAAGTGAGGTAAGCACGCAACAACTATCAATGCCATCAGCGCTAATGGACCAATGCTTTATGGAGCTGCTGGTCGAAGTGGTGGTGGTGGAGGTCTTGGCGTTTGTGCCACACAGTGCCCAACGCGTCGAGTGCAGTCTTTGTGCCAGCGCGACCGTCGCGCTGAGATCGATCATTGCGCAATAAACTCTTGTCGGCACAGCTAAGCCGTTGCTTATAACTGCGGACAGGCTGGCGGCACGGGCTCGCTTTGGCTCGGCCATGTGCCGCGCTCAATGAATTTAATGGCGTTAAGTAGCCGCAGCGTTGAATTAAGAACTCCAAGTGTGCGTCAGTGCACGGGCTTTGTGAGCGCGTGTGTGTGTATTGTACGGTTAGCTGAATGGGTTGCCTCTGTGCGGCGTATGCAGCTGCCTTTTTAATATTCCACGCTTGTTGCAACACATTCTGCTGCATTGCAGACAAGCTCGACTGAAAGCTCATGAGAATCCGCATAACATGGAGACAAGTATGTATATATGCACGTGCATATGTGCATTTTTAATGTACACAGTGGGATTATAAGTGTCCGTATGCGATGACACCCTGTAGGAAATACTTACAACGGACAAAGGTTGCAAAAATTATGACGTAAAACGCATGAAAATGCTTCAAGTACAAATAGAATATAAGTATGTTATAGTGGTTTTAGGTAATGTGTGGTTAGTATGTAACCCAAAGGGCAGATAGGAAAAAGTATAAGAAGAGACTTTACAATAAATCATATTTCTTCCGCAATTAAAAATAAGAAAGAGGTGAACATGAACCAGCTTCTTGGAGTGAAAAGAAGGTATGCAAAAATTCACATGGCTATCCCGCTAACTGACTTCTGCTTCTTCATTGGCGTAGACACCGCTTACGCGGTTATAACCGGGGTCTTTCCAACCGAGTGGAGGTCTTTCTCTACCTCTGCCTCTTCCGACGTCGAATGCTCTCAGAGCTGGAATGTTTTCATCCACTGAGCAGCTCACAACATCCGATCTTAGACCAAGTATCCACTGGGTAGCCAAAAAACATCCGTTTGAAAGCGAACTAAAGTGAAAAATCGAAACATGTCCTCCACAGGGTTGTGCGCTGGGTTTGGGACCCGCCACGTTAAAAACTCTACCTATGAAAAGACGAAAACTGAGCGACTAGTTCGCGTATAAATCGACAGCCTGATATGGCTTTCTCTTAAATCATATTTCCTACAGGGCATCTACGTAAACTTATTTACTCGCATTGTATTTATGTGTGTTTCTACTTAATGACAGAATGGACATGAATAATTTCTTTGAGTGTCCCAGCCATATGCTTTTAGTCACCTTTTTTGTGCCTCTCAGATGACCATTGATTCCATTAACAAAATATTTGCAAATACTTTAAATATTTGTTAATGACTCTCAGGCACGTCAGAATGCGTTAGGCAAAAGATAACTGGAATATATGTAAATATGTACATTTGTATGTAAGTTGAAGTAATTGAAAATAGCAGTTCCGTCAGAAGCTTCCTCATTACCATTATAATCCATCAATTATTGTTATATTAAAACTGAAAATTTTCACACGCCTGTACATATGTATGTATGTCAACGAGTCCTTCAAATTGGTGAGATATCGATCTGAAAATTTTCACGCGTCCTTTTCTCGACAAGAAGCTGCTCATTTGTTGGAATCGACGTTATGGGACCACTATGAAATATAGCTATCATAGAAACTTAACAGGTCAATTGAAAAATCATCAGCCTGACGCATAGATGGCGCTGCTAGAATTAAATCCATATGACAAAATGCATAAAAAGGAGTTTCGCGTAATGATCGAATATACCTTTTTGAAGAGAAAAAATCAAGTTGAAGCAAAAACTTGGCCTTATGACCAGTTTCCGCACACTGCCCCAAGAAAATCAATCATCAAGAATTTATATGCCAAGTTTAGACGTCGTGATTGAGCATCGTAGCTCTCTTTTGACCAAAAACAATGACGAGTTGATAATTCGGAGCAGTGTTTGGTCATATTTAAGCATATTAAGCTCGAGGTTTTTCATCGACATGCCACAATGGATGTAGCATGACTCCATCATTTCACTCCAAAGTCCAACCGACCATCTTCAGAGTGAACTGCGCACAATGAACCTGCTCCAAAGTGTGGAAAATGCAACGGTCGGCTGGAAAGGTTATAGCGTCCGTATTTAGGGACCCGCATGAGATAATTTTTATTGATTGCCTTAAAACAGGAACGACCGTCAACAGCGACTATTGCACTACATTATTGGACCGTTGGAAGTACGAAATCGCCAAATAACTGCCGGATGTAAAGGGTTACATGGGTTTACGGGTTTCAAAAATCGATTTTTTTTTGTCTTATTAAATTCTACAATATCTGTAGAATATTGTGCAAAATTTTTAAGTTGATCCAAGTAATTGTTTCGGAGATACAGCCTTGAGAATTTTTGCACTCGAGGCTAGCTAGGCTAAGTGCGCCGTCTTTGAACGATAACTCCTCAACCGATCTTCATTAAATTTTACACAGTTCTTTCAGATACAATTCTTAAAGGCTTTGAAGCAGGTTTTTTTTTTCGATTTCAAATATTTGAAAACAAAGCTTCGCGGAATTTTCACTGAAATTTTAATTTTTTTGTAAAAAATTTCTGCCAAAAATCTATTTTCAGTTTTTTTCCTTCTTCCAAGTTCTAAGTGAAGATTTTAACTAGAACACGTATTTTTTCACTTTAGATAATCCTGTAAGCAATTATACTACCAAAGCGAGCGAATTTTTTTCCGAGGGGTCATCGTTAACGGCGTCGCATTGGCCGAGTTTAAACTTTTTTTTTCTAAAAACTTCAGAATTTCTTTGTTAATAGTGTATGTTTGTAACAATAAAAAATTCTAATAAAATATTTAATTTTTTATATGAGAAAAAAATTGTTGAAAAAATGCTGTTTTTTACCCGAGGAAACCCATGTAACCCCTTAAAGAAAAATAAAGTGTCACCTATACAATGCGCCGTGTCACAAGGCAAGTCAATGAAATCAATGGCAAAAGTTCATGAATTGTTTTCGAACTGCTTCCACATACAGCGTATTCTCCAGACCCGCCCTCTAGCGATTATTTTCTGGACTCAGTTCTCAAAAGAATGCTTGCTGAGGCCTATTTTGAATGAAAGGACAAATTGTTCCACAAAAATGATAGTTGGAGAATTGCTATAATCAGTGTATCACACTTGTATGGAACTGTATCGAATAAAAAGAACGAATTTTGCAAAAAAGAAATTGTTTTAATATGGTAGGCCGGGTGCTTTTCAGCTGAGCTGATATCTATTCAACTCAAATCCTTGTCTGGAAAATTTATTTTTGCAAGATATCTTCATGAAAGTTGGCAGCGCTAAAATATATCGTAAATATTGTGTAGATCGGACCACTATATTATACAGCTCTCACATAAACTGGCCAATCAAAATCAAGCTAAAGATCTTCTTATACTTTTTTGTACCATAATGTAGGCGCCTGAGAAGGATATTACAGCTTCGGTGCAGCCGTAGTCAAAGTTCTTGTTTCATTTGATCTCAACTTGCACCTTCTTCAAGTATATAAAAGCATCACAATTGCGCAAGTGTCAACGGGCGTAGTGAGGCAACTGGTAAAGTTCTTTCGATTCGCTACTCGCTAACGCTTAGCGCACAATAAATGAAAGCAATTTGCACACTAAGTCTACCAAATCCTTAGTGTACGATTCTCTTCAATAAATGTTGCCTATGTTCATACATATTTATATTTGTACTAACAAGTTGCGGTTCCGCCCATATTGGAAGCTTTTTATTTGCTTGTACACAGTTTGTTGGCTCCTCCGCCACTATTTATTTAATCTAAATTCACATTTAAGCAAAACAAAGGAAAAAAGTTATTTGCGCTGTCAATACCGACTAACAGTTGTGTTATTGTTGTGAGAGTTGGAGTGTCGTACATAAATCTAGTCGACACCCAGCGCCAGTCTTTGGCTGCGAGGCGTCAACATTGCAACAAATGTAAATAACGCGTAAATAAATCAATACATACAAACAAACAAATGCACACGCAATGCAAAATGGCAAAAGAAAAAGTACGCCGGGCCGGCAGGGGGTGAGGTATGGTGCAGCGTGGCTTCAAGTGCAACATGAATTTATTGTTGACAGCACAATTTACAATTCGGAGCGCAAATTTATGGCGCTGTGAGAAACTATCGATTTGTGCTGCGTGTGAGTCGAGCTCTTAAATGCATGTAAATCTGTGTGTGTGAGTTACCTTATATACATATATTTATTTATTAATTTCTCTAAATAGCAATTTCACCAAAGAAAGCAGCGAGCTAATGTCAAAACTTCAATTGCAAATAAAAATAAAAAAAAAAACAAAAAAATAAAAATTTCCCATAAATGAGGCCATTTGCGGCGCAGTTACTTATTTGAGCCGGAAGAGCAGCGCCAAATGCCCGAATAAGGTCAACAGTTGAATTTCATAGTTTTTCAGGCAACGCTTCGCAGTGCAATACAATGCGCAGGCACCATTACGCACACGGTCGCCGAGTGTGGCAAGTTGCTTTCGGTGCAATGCGGCGTGCACGTGTGCAACTGTAACGACTTTAGCAATAACAGCAACGACAAAAGGCAGCTACTGCATTAAGTACCAATGCTGACTAACCGGAAATACAAATTCCCAACAATGTGTCACACAATGAGTCCCCATTCGCACTCGTACGCGCCACTTGCAATTTGCGTGCAACGAATCGGCCAAATGCTGCAGCGTTCCAGGTGGCCTACAGAGATAGCGCGCGCACCGAGCGCGCACAAAAGTGCTAAGCCGTCTAACGACAAAAACAAACAGCAGTCAGCAGCGCATGCTTAGCTCACTAAGCGTAAAAATTGCGCGCTTTTCGCTTCACATACACACACGCTCACTCACTCGCGTTCGCATTCGCGCTTGCCACTGCTTTTCGTGCTTTGTGCATTATTTGTTTATATTGCATTGTTTGTTGTTGGTTGCACATTTGTCTGCAGTTTTGTTGTAGTACTCAACACATACACTATGTACCATTCAATTCTCATGTGAGTCATGCACGCTAAGTGATCATGTGGGAGACCCTGTAGGAAATTTGAGAATTCGTATTTGGTTCTTCTTCCTGGAGAGCAAAACGGAAACAAAAGTAAGGATCTGGATAGCAGTCATCTGTCAGTTAAGGTTATTTACCGAAAGATGGAGTATTGGTTAAGTTAACCAGAACTTAACTGACAGATGACTGCTAATCAGACATGAAAAAAAGGGTCCCAAGACTTTCTTACTACGAAACTGTCTTATTCTAGTCATTATGATTTCGCCAAAGCGATCAGCAGCTGTCTGACCTAAAATCTACAACAAAATTAAGCAATTATTTGGATAATGAGAAAATTAATATTTGAAAAGTGAACTTAAGATATCCCAACTGTGAACCATGATGAATTTTAGATCATCGAGAATGTTGTATTTTTGGGGGTTTCTTGCTGTCAATTACTTTAGAAACTGTATATTAATCTGGACGGAAGAATCTAGTGTACTGTGAAATGTTTTCTTCCTAGGTCATTTCAATAAATAATCATAGAGCGCAATCAACAAGCAAGCGACTACGGTTTGCAGACCGAAAATTTTGGAATGTTGGCCACGGCTACGTCGCAGATGGTCCATCCGTTGAGCCAATTTTCGATCAATGTTTAGCTTCAAGGCCTAAATCGAAGAGAGAATGTCCGCATAGAGACTTTTCATATCCCCACATGAAAAAGTCTAGCGGTGTTATATTCCACGATCTTGGTGGCTAATCGACCGGCTCTAAACGAGAAATTAATTGCTCACCGAAGTGTTCTCTCAAAAAATCCATTGAATGATACGATGTCTTGTTGAATGCAAAGATCGCCGAGATCACGAGCTTCAATCTCAGGCATCAAATAGTCGGTTATCATGGCGCCTTAACGGTCCCCATTGACGGTTACCCTCTCATCGACATTATTTTTTGAAGAAATATGGACAGATCATTCTATGGGTCCACAAATCGCACCAAATTGTAGTCTTTTCTGGATGAAATGGCAGCTCTTGAATCTCTTCAAGTTGTTCTTCGTCCCAGTGCAATCGTCGCTGAACAAAATTTGGCTCCAAAACGTTGGATCTTCCTGGAACTTTTCAAGAGCCCATGTCGCTTGGGAAGGTTCAAGCTGTATTTTGAATGCTTTCAATTTAAGAACTCGATGTAAAATGCGCCAAGTGGTTCCATACGTCAGTCCGAGTTGCTGCGAACGGCGCCGAATCGACTCTCCACGGTCGTCGTGTGCACTCTCAGATACAAAGCTGGGTCTGAAGATGGTTGATGGTGTTGCGAATAGTAGACCGATTTTGTTGACCATAGGCTATGCGAAGCGCGATACACATTCTCTTGTTCAGGCATAAGTTTACGAAGAGTAACTTGACCGTAAATTCATTATTTTTATTTTCAGTTTCTTTCTTAATTGGATTCAGATCAGATTTTAAAAAATTTTGAATATGAGAATCTAAAGTTCATCCCTATAAAGTAAAAAATCAAGCTAACTTATAATAATAAGAAATAAAATGTTAACTTCTCCTGATACGAAGCTATAATATCCTGAATAGGTGCATTTTTTATAGCATTAAAGGATCTAGAGGTCATAGAAACCCTAGGTTATAACACTTGTTGAGGTAAAGGACCATTATAAAGAATACAAAATTTCCCTACCTTACGAAGGACTAACTAACCGAATTGGAAAAAACTAAGAATCTCAAATCAGTAGAACTGAGAATGGCCTCAGAAGCGGTTTGAAATAAGTGATTTTATATCCTCTAAAGGAGAACTAAGGCGACCTTTATTCTACTTACTTCATTTCACCCTGGGCTATATGTTCACAAATATTCCTTTATGTTAGAAATTCGAAGACATATCGGATCATTATATTCACGTTATTCATTGGTAATACAGTTCCACTGACATGACCGTTAGTTGTGATACAAGTTGGCGTACTATTTAGTTAATACTTAAAATAGATATCTGATTTTTCTACCAACTTATTTTTTGAACTCTCGCATATTTTTTCCTACACGGTAACTAACTGCAATAAACGAGTGCATTGGTGTACCTTTGTGGTTGAGCACTGCTCGTTAGACAGGCTGACACAAATTTTGACTGCAAAAATAGTAATACCACTAAAATGGGTAATGGTCAAATGAAAATTTCACGTGGTGGCTCACCCGACTCGTTGCAAACTGCAAATGGCACGTTTGCACACACTTACGCGGCTATAAACTTTACTGTGCCTTACCTGTGCGCGTTTATTTACTATGTGGAGTAAGAGAAATTAATTGCAACGTTTTATTTGTGCACTTTATGCCGCTGCAACGGTGGTTTCGACGCATTTTATGTTTGACTTAATGCTCACGCTTTTCAACGCAGGCTATGAGCAGCTGCGCTTTGCTGCTTGCCACATGTTCAAGCTACCGCAATATTTGTCCCTAACGAGCGGAAAAAATACTCCTGTGTCTCGACACCACCACTTGGCTAGAAAATTCGTTGGTCACGGTAGTTGATTTTTGCATATCGTTTTCGGGCAGCTGACAATTATTGGTATACATTTCGCATATATGGCAAAAAGGATCTACAGCAAGTACTATAAATAATTATGTTGGGCACTAAAATTTCTCCCTGTGGAAGACCACATCAGTGAGATCATTTAGAGAAAATTGTGGATCAGCGAAGGTTTATTGCCCTCGTTTTTTTCCGGTTACAACTCTGCAATGATTATGACCACCAGGTGTTCTTCTGATTTTTATTGCCTTTCTTATTTTACCTGAAATAAAAGACTTCAGCTTAATGTGGCTGAGAATGACTAATGTTTTTTAATATACATACATATGTATGTATGTATGTTTACTGATCCTTGCATACTTCTGTTTTTCAATCCGAAAAGTCTCCTCTCTATCCCTTTCAGCTCTTTTGTCCATTCCTGATTATATAACAGAAGACGCACGATTCGCTCTTTCTCTCTTTTCTTAATCTAACTCTTTTTTTAGTTCATTCACTCTCGCTATTTATGATTACCTTTTTCTCTCTCTCTCACACTTTCGTTGCATTTTTGTCCTTTTTTTATGCATTCTCGGTTCATATGTATGTGCTCTCGTCATATTCTATACAGCCCTGAATACTTTCAGATTGAGATAACGGTTAAATGATATTCTTCAATTAAGACCTATACAATGGAGAATTCAAAGAGGGCTTCCGCTCACAAAATAGTCGAGTTCATGTTATCGGAATGAAGCCCCAATTATATACGACCAAGTACTGTCAACTCTGAAGCAATCTATTTCACTAAAAGTAAGTTTCAAGTAATTTTTCTGATACAGCAGAGCTTGGAGCTTCATTCTAATGACATAACCTAAATATCCAAATCTTTTTATTAGGAAATTTGTTGTAAAAACTTAGCCAGAGCATATCCTACGGCAATTTTCGTAGTAGCACGGACTCGAAAGGCTTTAAGCACTCCTAAAGAATCACCAGATCGATTAAACCATCCAAAGTGCCACACCCAATGAGTAGATTAGAGCGAACTCCTAAGGCTAACTGATCGGTTCAAGCTGAGTATTACTATAACACTATTTCTAACCAGACTATGCTGAAATTTCGAGGCAAGTCGAATAACAGTCATAGTGCATATATTTAGGAGAATTTTTCACCAGCAAATTCATTCTCCAGAAACAGATATTCACTTGGTGCCAGGTCCGAACTATAAGATGGCTGTATAAGTAGCACACAACCAAGCTTCCGCAGCTTCTAGCGAATCTCTATGAGTATGTAAGTGGCTTAGCTTTGTTCTGGCTGGCTGCTTCCGGGCACTTGCTGCCTTCAGACAGTCTAATCGTTGACAGTATCGGTTCCAAGTAGGGCTCATAGTAGATAATTCCTTGCCAATCTCATCAAAAACGTAACTAAAGCTAAGGGCTTTTGTTAATTCTAGACCATCAATCCTTGCTTCGCCAGAGTATACTATACGTCGACTCACTGAAATTCGACCTCTACCGTTTTAGATTTAATAATTAACTTTTCATCACCAGTAACCATTCGCTTCTAAAATTGATCGATTTTGTTGCGATTCAGCAGTGATTCGGAGACGGGAATTCCTTTGATGAGGTATTTTTATGTTAAATCATGTGGCACCCGTATTTCGAGCTTCTTTTTGCCTCCTATCTTATTAAAATGGTTCTAACGGTTTTTTGGTGCAATATTTAGTTCCCTGGAAATCGAAACGATTTTTACGTGACGATTGAACTAGAAGATTTCCAATATTTTCTCTACAGTTGACCTCTCAGCGACTGGTGGAACGGAAGTGACGTTGCGATTTCACCTTTAGCGAAGAAAATATAGCGTACTATTTATCTTTTTGCTGGGATCCAGCTTAGATTCGTGCTCAAAGAGTACTGAGTGAACCATATAACTTGATCGGAAATTACAAAACGAACTAATGGTTACTTTTTATACACAAAACCTTCGTTGCGACACTTCGATCAGTAAACGAGAAAACTAATCTCACTTTTCTCCAACAAAATTTTGTTCATCTACAAAAACTTTGCAAGCTTCCTTCAATCTAAAACCGAAAGCAACAAATCACGCTGCTATTAACTCACAAAGCCGCATTATTACCTGAGGTGGCATACTGTTAAAAAAAGGGGAAGACAATTTGTGACTCTCGAAAATAAACGAATTCCATTTATAAACAATGACTCTTCGGAATCCAACAATTAATTTCAATTAGGCAAAAATTCTGCTGTAAACAATACACAACAAAACCACCATCAACCACAGTACTCGACACACTATTGGTTGGTCATTGGCAGGTCATATCTTTGGCAACAGCCGCTATAGTCATAAATTGTCCTGCCATTAACCTCAACTACAAGCCAAAAGGGGAAGGGCTTTTGGAGGACTTAACCCACGCAACACTATCGAATAACTCAATGCACCGCAACCGACGAACTGGCGAACATGGCTGACTTGCCACCAACACACACCTTAAACACGAGCGCCCCACAACAACAACAAAAGTGTTGCTATGTCACATGAACTCAGCTATTTGGTCAAAGCTTTCACGCTTTTACTGCTTCCGCTTTGAGTAGCCGGAAAATTGTTAAAGGAGTCGACAGAGTACAACAAAAAAAAAACAGTTAACTGTAATAAATTGATTGTAGCCCTCGCTGACAAAAAACAACGTAAAGGAGAACGCTTGTAAAAATGCACAAAAGTATAAAAATTGAGCGTAGCAAAGGCGAAGGAGTAAATTGAAAAACAAAAATTGTAAAAAGTGTGCAAAAGTGGAAATGGCAAAAAGAAAACAGGAAAACAGCAGAGTGTTGTATAATAAAATATGAAACGAGAACCATTGAAAAATGTTGTTGTTGTTGTTGTTGTAAGTGTGTATGTGTGAAAAGGAACATAAAAGCGCTGAGCAGCACTTAAACCCAACGAATGACCCAAAACAAGTATGGACGCGCTTGATTGGGCCATGCCATCGGGCAATCTCACCATACCAAATGGTTCTACTCACCCATTTTTCATACTACAAACGCCCGTTACTTGTGCTTAGCCACAAACAGTTTTCGTTCTGGTTTGAACGTTTGACACGTACAAACGATGCGGCATAAATAACGACAGCGACAACACCTGGTAACGCTGTGTACACCGAGGAATTGCTGGCGAAGATACATAAGGAAGCGGTAAGTAAAGTAATGGAAAAAGAGATTACGAGTAAAGCATTAAGCTCGAAGCAGCCGCAGATCCATAGGTGAGTAATGTACGTACCATATATTGGGATAATAAAAGACTGCAAGTCATAGACTGGGTATAATATTTTCGATAATACCCACATAACTTCATGGGGATTACCAAAAAAAATCCATCAAAGCGCTATATGTAATATTTAAGATTAATTTTTTTTGTAAAAAATGTTATCCTTTAGTAGTAGAGTGTGAAGTTTTATCGTTGACGGTAGATCAATTGTTGTGCTACCGAAGCCGAAGCAGCATTCAAAGTATGTTTTCTCATTAGAACCGACTCTCCTATGGTTAGACTCAATCGTCAAAATTTCGTAATATCTTCTAATGTTAAATAAAAACCAAAAATTCCTATAGGAAACACCCAAATTTAATAATGAAATTTGCTCAATTCTCAGCTTGGAACTCAATATAGGAAAAAGTAAGCCAATTCTAACAAAAACCATATAGTTAATAATGGATCAAAAGAAAAGCGACTTCTACCACAGTGAATATGTAACACCTCGCATAAGGAATTCCATTACTTAGCAAGTTTGAGACCCGATGAGTACTTGTTTACTCTAAGGTTCATATAGTGTAGGCAATTGAGAAGTAAAATCCTCTCTCAACGAACAAATACTACACTCTAAAAGTCCCTCATCATCCACTTACTGCTATATGAAGCTGAGGCATGAGCGACACAGCAACTGATGTGTCGACGCTACGAGTTTTCAAGAAAAAGATTCTGCGGAAGGTTTATAGTCCTTTCCGTATTGGCAACGGCAGTCGATGGAACGATGAGCTGTACGATATACAGAAAAAGACTGCGGCTGCGCTGGCTAGGTCATCTTGTTCGGGTGGAAGGGAACACTGCAGCTTCAAAGTTTTTCAATTCATAACCAGACGGTGGAAGCAGAGGAAGAGGAAAACTTCCACTCCGTAAGATCAAGTGAAGAAGGACCTGGCTGTAATTGAATTGACGAAAAACAGCGAAGAACGCTGGCGCGCTCTTGTAAGCTCGCTTAAAACCTCGTAAGTCATGTCTACGCCAATTAAGAAGACGAAGTCAATTGATATCTAAAGGAGTCACAAGATAATGGAACATCAAGGGTCTATTCCAGAATAATAGAAATTGTTTCGACAGCTCAGGAGCTAACATTGCACAACCGTTTTGAACCATTTAAATAAGGCTGGATACAAAATGGAGCTCGATGCTTGGTTGCCAACCGAGTTAACACAAAAATCCTCAGCGACTGGATTATGAATTCTGCTTTTCCATTAAAATTGACAACTAAAGTGTTACTAGTAATAGAAAGTTGGTCACTTACAACAACGTCAAACAAAAACGCTCGCGTTCGAATTGTAGTTAGGCACAAATAGTGACCGAGCCAGAAGTGACGGTCAGGAAGGTTCTGTTATATCTTAGGTTGGATCGGTAAGGAATCATCAACTATTAGCTGCTCTCCAATGGCTAAACTCTAAAGTTTGACTTGTACTGGCAACTATTGAACCAACTGAAGGAAGCAATCACCCTGAAGCAGCCAACTTTTGTCAATAGAAGACTAATTGTGTCCGATTAGTACAACTCCAAGCTATACTGACCCGCCAGAAGCTTCTCGAGCATGGTTCGAAGGTTCTCATACACCTATCTCATAGTCCCAACATGATTCCTACCTGATCCTGTCTATGGTGAATGATTTAGTTAATAAAAAGTGCTCCTCTAGAGAAGCTTGTGAAAATCGTCTGATCCAAATGTTTGCCAATAGATACCATGGCTTCTACAGGTTCTACGACAATCGGGTTTGAGTAACCAGGAGGGACCCGCACTTTTTATCCGGTCAAGGACTTTCAACTCATCAGGATCCATCGAACTTTTTTCAGGAATGTTTTCTACTGCTACAACAGCAACGAGACCTTATATGAGAATGACATTAGGAAATCCTTCAGCTAATCAAAATAATGGCTTTCTTTTTTACTAGATCTTATAGTAGTTTAATTACACCTGGAAATAGTCTCAGACAATATTTGGCGATTTATATCCGAAGAAGGACTGTCAACTCGGCAACATTCTTCGAAATTTCTTCAGGAATGTTGTCTACATCATTACGAAACGACCTTCCGGTAATCAGAACAATGGACTAGATCTAGTAAAATTTTGAGCACCCCTGAAAAAACCTCACAATATTTGGCAAAATCTTGAATAAAATACAAACAAGTACGAGTATTTTATTTGGCAAAAAAATAAAATATTTTCCTAACAATTTCTCTCAGTGTTTTAAAATTGTGTGCCCCCGCCGAAGGATCAACTGGGTCCGTACCTGTGTGCGGCACACACTAACTGCACATCAAAAGGCAATGGTCAACAAAACAATTAAGTAACCACGTGCAAACCACAGTTACCATTAACGAAATTCCAACAAAAAAAACACAAACAACAACAATGTGTAAACACAACTTAAATATACAACTAATTATATAAACAAACCTGACGCCATTGAATTGGTGAGCACGTTTGCCGAAGGTAGTCACAGAGCTGATGTATTAGATGGAACAGTGGGCAGCTAGTATGCAGATATATACATATGTATGTATGTATGTATGTACATATATTATATAATTATGTATATGAAGTGGCGGGTGTTGAGTGCACAAGCATAAATAAATCCAACTAACCGGCAAGTTTGAATACGGTACGTTTGTTTATATATATGTATAAGTTTGAATGTATGGCATGTGAATACCGCCACTCGCATGCAAACAAGGCGAAACATGCGGCACTCTATACAAATTAATAATTCATATGCAAACGTCAAATAAAAAGAAACCAAAATAAATAATAATTGGAAGGGACTAAAGAATGCATACAAAGAGGAGAATTAATAAAATGCGGGTTTATTGCTTGGGTGTTGATGAGGCTCGAAGAAGAGGATACGCGAATGTAACTTATACAAGTATATGTATGTATGTACATTAGGGTGGTCTTTTGTAACAAATAAATTATTATTGTCAGTCTCATACCTTAAAAGATGCCAATATAGTCGAAAGTACTACAAATCTATGAAGTTGGATCACTGCTAAACTAGTTTAATGAGTGTTGCACAGTGGCCAAACTTCAATTGAGTCAATGAAAACACAAAAAAATTCTGAATGTTGACTTCTTTGGTGTAAATCACACTTCCAAAAACCTAGCAGCATTATTCCATTAACATAATGTTTGAAAAAAAAAACCTTTTTCCTCTCCAATCCATCATAGTATGTATGTGGTATCAAAGATCGATTCAGTCCGCTTCAGCACCCGTCAACGCAGGCACGTTTTTCTCGAAACTAAATTAGATATCGATCTGAAATTTGGCATACGTGCATTTCTTCTTAAGAAACTGCTAATTTGACAGAACCGCCAATATCGGACCACTGTATCATATAGCTGCCATACAAACTGAACGATCGGAACCAAGTGCTTGTATGAACAACTTTTTCATTTCACGAGATATTTTCACGAAATTTAGCATGGACTATTTTCCAAAGCAACGGTATAATCTCCGAAGAGATTGTTCAGATCGGATCACTATAGCATATAGCTGCCATACAAACTGATCGTTCAAAATAAAGACCTTGTATGAAAAACTTTTTCTTTCAACGAGATATCTCCCCAAAATTTGGCATGAATAATTTTCCAAAGCATCGGTATCATCTTCGAAGAAATTGTGCAGATCCGACCACTATAGCGTATAGCTGCTATATAAATTAATCGAATAAAATAAAGACCTTGTATCGAAAACTTTTTTATTTTACGAGATATCTTCATGAAATTTGGCATGTAATAGTGTTACAAGGTAGCGGCATAATTTTCGTACAAATTGTTCTCATGGGATCACTATAGCATATAGCTGCCATACAAACTGAACGATTAACGATTTTTGTATGTACAATTTTTCTTGTGAAGGGTATATAGAAGGAGTTCCTAGATTCACTGTTACAGTTGAGACACTAATAAAATAAATGAATCTTAAGTTTGCTCCAATATACGCGATTTTTCAAAAAGTGTTTATATAAAAATAATTATTCTTTCAAAAAAAGTGTTATAAAGCCTGAAATAGAGAAATTCGGTTCGGTTTTCTTTCCTTCCAGAGTAAATGATCAAAATTAGTCGTGGTTTGAGCGCTCTAACTCTCCCAACAACTAAAGGTTTACAAAGTTTGTTAGGCGTAATCTTTTCCCACACGTAAGCACTACCCTAATGTCAGAGCATATTATCACATTATTTAAATCAACTCAAATTTTATTTATAACTTACGTACATACGTACAATAAGTTCTAAGCATACACTTTTATGTTGCCACAAATCCAAGCACTGAGAGGCCCCACATTCAAATCGGCCACAAAACAAAAAAGCTTATCCGACATATGCTCGTGCCACCACTAATATAAATAAATGTTCACATACAAATACATATGTAAATATATAGTATGTAAATGTATTAGCTTCGCACCCATGAATGCTCATTACATACAAACATACGTACATACTATAGTTTTTCTCTTATGTTAATTGCATATTTATGTTTCCATTGTGTTCTAGCTGAAAATTTGACCACCAGCTGACAGCGAGAATAAATGCATCGAGAGAACGAGAAAATGTAGTGGAAATAAACTCAACGTAATGGTAATGAACACACACCTATAAACAAATGCATAACATACTTACATAACATACAAACATACATACATATCATACCTACAAATATACATACTTATGGGCATAAAAATACATGAGCGCCCATAAAAAAGTTCATTGCTCTGCATGCACACATACATATGCACATAAATACCTACAAACTTGCACGCATAAATATACAACCACAAAGTTACACTCGTCTATTGACTCAGGCACACAAATTCCATTTAGAAAATTTTTTTTCCAGTGAATTATGTAGGCTTTCTCGTTATTGTACGAGTAAAAATATTTTGTTTTTGTTATTTTTGTATTTTTTTGTTATTGTGCATAATTAAATTTTAACATTTAAACATTTTTATCTTCATCTGTACTTTAATTTACTTTATAACTATGTTTAATGGGCCATGAATTAGGCAGAAGTGAGGTACTTTAGGCCGACTAGCCGTTGATGGTTTAATTGGATGGTAATGGTTGGCTGTTCTTTGCCAATAAAGAAGAAGAATGAAGGGCCGTCTCTTGTGCCCAAATTATAAAAATCAGTGCATCGTTTATGTTTTATGAACGCCAGAAGAAGAAGCTTACAAATAAAAACTCAAACCGGATCAAAAATAATTGAGCTTTAATGAAGCCTGACAGAAACGTAGGGTCAATTGGGCCAAGAGCGAAAAAATGTTTGGTAGTCGAAAACTTGAAGAAAATTATAGATAAATCTTTAAAGCGATACCTTTAAGATCCGCACACCAGACGGCGGCCCCCTACCGAATCAAAAATCTAACTTATTCTTTGTATACAAACCCATCCGGCATCTTCCAAATGAAAGCATTTGGTATAGAGAAAGCCTTTCAAATTTTTTCAACTAACTACGTGAAAATACAGCGAACAACCATATACACGCACTGCCAACCGGCTTTAGTTGCCTAATCGACTCCACAGATTAATTTCAAAGTAGTCCACAACTAAAGGAGGGCCTTAAGCTCACTGGTAGGTTAAATCCACTTGTCTATTATTTGAGTTCCCGGTCACTGGAACATTTTCGGTAACGAAATGGCAGACGAGCGGGTAAGGCTGGATAAACGAATCCGAGGCGAAGTCAATACCATGCCCACTAGGAACCTTCCAAAGAGTGCTTAATAAGCCTTTAAAGGAAATAGCTCAGAGCAAATGGATCTCGGGAACAAGCTGCAAGATAACAAAGCAGATATGGCCAAAATACGACAGGAATAGAAACAAGGACCTAATATTTAGATCCAGAAAATCCAGAAATAGCATATAAAGGCGTACAGCTACTACGAGTATAAAGGAGCACTGGGATTATGGAGAGCATGCGCTAAAAATGGGCCTGCCTTAGCACAATATGTGTCGCAGCTGGAATGTAAAATTGAATCCAGGCACGGTTTTCCACTTTCTCTGTGAATACTCGGCTCTATCACACACCCGATATAAAATACTTGGAACCCATCAGATACCAAACCTTGATTGGTTGTTCACAAAAGTATAACGGATATACTACTAGTTTCATTGAGATCACTAAACGGTTTGAGATTACAAGGTCCTATGATACTTGTAGTTCATGAAATTAGCGCATGCAGTACTAACTGAGCCCAAAGTGGCAGCACTGCTAACAACCTACTTACCTATACTTTGTAGCGTCAGATCAAATTTGACCCGGAGTGATAAAAATGCTTTCAGTGCCTTCAGCGAATTTTTATTCGATTTCGGTGCTTTTTAGGAGCATCATTCACTAGATTGTTGGACAGTTTCGATATCGTATTCATTAATCCACGTCTCATCCCAAGCAATGATGCGTTTGATAAATTCAGATCTCTCAACTATTTTGTCAAGCATCTATTTTGCGACCTCTGATCGACATTATTATGTATTTCAAAAGATTCAGATTTTGTAGTACGAGTGTAGTATTGACACGCTTCATAACCAAAACAATAACCAAAATGTGATGAGTCGACCCATATCAGCTATTGCTATCTCTCTGATCCCAATACGTCTAATTTGTTCCTTTAACTTTTCCCATGTAATCACCTTTCGGTGGAAAGCCTAGCTAGGCTAGGCTAGTTTTCGATGACTTCACTACATCATTTGTTTTAGAGACCCCAAACACTTCTGAGCTATTTTCAATGATTCTGTTGTTCGTGTTGTTATTTTTTCACTACACACTAATTGATATATAGAGAGCAAACATTCAATGAATATAAAAAAAATCTAGGAAAAATGTCTTTTGTCGATTCGGTTTGTGTGTGCAGTTTAAATGGAACAAAATCAAATTTGATCAGATGGTATTATTCTGTTAATGGCATACCAGAAAATATAATGGGTTGGGCTATCCCCATCAATATTATTCTTTTTTCCAAAGTATATTAGGCATGAAAAGAGCTTAATTTTAAGTTCCATCATTTTAACTGTACAAATGTACTTATTTATTTATAATCAGCAGCAGCTGTGAGATAAAATCCTTCTCAATCCTCACCCTGTCATCATGTGCCTTTAAAGACAATAATCCATAATTAATCCAATAAAAGTGTTGCTTGCAACATTAAACGGTATTTAATTAATTGTCTCGTATGTATTTTTAATGCGCTGCAAAATTATGTTTACATTATTGAGAGATTAAAAAGGCATTACACTGATTTCAATAAATGAATTTAATGACGCGACTAAATCACAAAGCTTTAGGCTTCGAAGGTAATTTGAAATCAAAGGGATTTGATTTATTTCTAAAAAAAAAAATTCCCTTTTTTTATAAAAAAAATAATAAAATGTAATATTTCGTCATGGTTTCAAACGTTTTTTTTTTCAGATTCGATTGCGTGACTTTTTCAAATTCAATTTCAAAGCTAAGATTTACTACAATTAAAATTAAATTTTAGTCGAGACATGCACCACAGGTTCGGTCTTTACTATCCGAATAACTCATATTTATATTTGGCAAAAGGCTCACAATAAAAACACTGTTTCTCAAATGTCTCGAAAATGTATAGAAAACAATTTTAAAATTTCATATTTAAATTGGGGATGGAAGCTCCATACTCAACCAACCAATAGGAATGTCCATAACAGCGCCTCGAAGTAACAAATTTATAACAATAGACTTTTAGAATGTATAACAAGGCCTGGTGTCGGATATTTTCGGCTTTCTAGAGATTTCTCACAAACTTGGAGAGACTATACTCAATTTCAAATACAATATATGAATTTGTGAAACGCTATTTCAAAGGCGCATTTTGTAAAGATAAGACGTACATAATTAATTTCCATATTATAACCATGCAATGTGTGCTATATATATTTCTGGCCTAGGCAACACTAAGTGTTGCCAGGTGCAATCTGACATTTCCATTGGAAAGTTTGACATTTTTAGCATAACATCACTTAGAACGTTTTGTCATTTAATCGTGAATTGTTTTATTTGCAGGGAATTAAAAATTCATCTCGGCCAAAAAATGGAATCAACTCGTGAAAATTTTCGTACGATAATTTTTCACAACCTTCGACGTGGATTATCACGACAAGAGTGCATCGATGAACTAAATCCTATCCCAACCTATAGCACTGTGAAAAACTGGTACAACGAATTCAATCGTGGCCGACGCTCGCTCAAAGGCGAATTCCGTGAAGGTCGTCCAAAAACAGCCGTTGTGCCAGAAAACATCGATGCCGTACGTGAACTGATAATGCAAGACCGTCATGTAACATACCTTCAGATAGAGGCATGCCTATGCATTTCTCCTATCAGCATACATTCGATATTGCATGATCACCTGGCCGTAAAAAACGTTTGTTCTCGTTGGATCCCGCACAATTTGACAATCGCTCAAAACAAAGGCTCGTGTGGATTGGTGTAACGAAATGCTGAAAAAGTACGATCGCGGTGCTTCAAAAGACGTTTATAAGATCGTCACAGGTGACGAATCATGGATCTATGCGTATGAGCCCGAAACAAAACAGCAATCGACCGTGTGGGTCTTCCAAGACGAGCCAAATCCAACGAAAGTTGTTCGTGGAAGAAGCACTTCGAAGCAAATGGTCGCCTGTTTCTTCGGCAAAACTGGTCATGTGGCGACTGTTCCGCTTGAGCAACGTAGGACGGTCAATTCTGAGTGGTACACCACCATTTGTCTGCCTGAAGTCTTCGGAGAAATTCGAAAAACGACCAAGAGAAGACGAATCATTGTGCACCATGACAATGCGAGCTCTCACACATCGGCTCAAACCAGCGCCTTTTTGACCGGCCAAAACGTCGAATTGATGGGTCATCCGCCGTACAGCCCTGACTTGGCACCCAATGACTTCTTTTTATTCCCACACATCAAGAAAATAATGCGTGGTCAACGATTTTCGTCGCCAAAAGATGCTGTTGAATCATTCAAAAACCATGTTTGGGAGGTGTCTCAATCGGAGTGGAAAAAGTGCTTCGAAAATTGGTTTGTGCGCATGCAAAAGTGTATAAATCTTGATGGAGATTATTTTTAAAAACAATAAAACCATTTTCGTTGATAAATATTACTATTTTCATTATTAGGCCAGAATATATATAGCAGCCCTCGTACAATGTGTGGCAACTTGACCTAACAATGAATAGGGACTCGTATAACAGATCCTTGCAGCTACAAAACTATGAAACGAGTTTTTTTAAAACGTATGACAAGGCCTTTATATCGCTGTTGAGATTGCAGCTGTTGAGATTTTCCCTAAAGGTGGTGAAAGTATGCTCAATTTTAAAAATATGAACTTGTGAAACACAATTCCAAATGTGCATTCTTCAAATATTGCCGTTTATAACTCTTTTTAAAACTGAAAAATATTAGACAGAAAAATCTAATTGAATCTGAAATGGCCTGTTAAAGCTCCACAACTAGGGTGACTCTAGCCTTCCTGATGTCAAAAAGATCACTAAATCTCTTGTAATCGATCTTGGACCCAAAGACTTTTAAGACAGCGCATGTAACCAAGCTTCCGCGCAACCAAGCTATCTTTTTCTGATCTGGGCTGAAATCCGGAGCAGTATACCTGCTGCCACCTTAATGGAAGTCTGAAACTGGACAGTAACCCCACAAATCTTTTCACCAAGGTTTGACCCATCCGTAAAGAAGCTCACTGCCCCTCTCCTCCAACGGCTTCTTTCCACCCCTCACCTTTATATGGGCAGAGAAGGAGGCGCCGAAGTTCTGTTTGTCGAATCTATGTATATTCCATGGTTCGGTATGAAGTGAAAGTGTGTGAGAATTTCCGAGGGTTCAGACTCGTGTTCTTTTAGGAACCCAGATTCTCTGAGTTTGATAGCAACTTTCGCAGGCATACACCTTCCGACCATGTCTACGGGCAATAGGTGTCATGGTTGGAGTGGACCTTATTGAACCACACATGCTGGTGAGTGCGGCACAGCGTTCTCGCAAGTGTAGTCTTTTCTACAGTCCTCCATCACAAAAAGACTCCAAAGAAAATACTACTATAATGTCGTAGAACCAGAACACCACTTTCGGCGAGAGACCATACTTTTCGTCAATGGCTTCTCTACAACAGTGCAAGACAATCGATGCCTTTGTTCCTCTCCCTTCGATATTCGGCTTCCATGAAAGCTAGTGAAACAAAGACTTTCTTAAGAAGTAAAATGTCTTATAACCGTCCAAAAAGGAGAGTAAACCTCTGAATCTATTTCTGATTTTCTGATAATCCCTATTAAAAGAGCTACGCTCTTCATTTTGAATTAAAAGTCAAAAAAACATATACGTCTTTACTAATGAAAAAAAGCTTTATACCTAAATGGCGTGACGATGGTAATTTTTTAGAGGTCAAATCGATCTGTTTCTGAAAATATAGGCCAACCTATAAGCGATGAAAATTACACTAAATTACGCTAATTGTATCCGAAAGCGGTACTACTCGAGTAGTACAACAAATTAACCAATACAAAACGCAAAATCCTGTTGACGAGGGTCCAAGGGTAGGAAACACGTACTGCATTGCACCAATATTGCTGACACCACTTCCACTCACGCTGCGCATAAATTACACAATAGTGCCGGTCGCACAGCGATCCATGTAATTGGCGTGTAGCGCTTGCCAGGCGGATGAGTCCCGGATGCAGCGGCGACTTGTCATGCGAATAATTTACTGCGGGACCTACGCAAAAATTGCCAGCGAGCGTGCAACGCGCATGAAAACGAGGTAATGTGCGAGCGTGGTGCACCAAACAACAACAACGAAAACAAAAGGGGAAACTTGCAAAAAAGTTGACAAAGAAATCATAAAAGGTCGCCACCACTACGCACTAAGCGCGAATGTGGCATGCAACAAAAGCTGCCACAAATGCAGCACCACTATGTTGAGGTTAACGGTAGGTTAGTGCGTGGCGGCGCGACCACTGCGGCAGCACTGCGTCAACTTGCCAAATTCATTTTCAAACACACACATATACATACATACACCAACCGTTGCCACTTGTGGTGGAGTTGCCTGGCATTTATTCAAATTCTTTGTTTTTGTTGTTTTTGCTGGAATGCAAAAGGCACAAGCGAATGCAATACAAAGCGGAGGATAAAATGGAAAATGTCTGATAATTCTCTGGCAGGCTACGGGTCGGGAGCAGTACAATTGGCGCTTTTTGGCCTGGTGCGCCATGGCGTATGAATATATGAATGCACGTTAGGGTGGGTAAAAACATCACCAAATCGACTCAGCTCGTGACGTTGATCACTTATATATACTTTATAAGGTCTCTGACGTTTCATGTTGGTTGACACAGCCATCGAGGGTGCATCTTAATGTAAAAAAATTGAAAAGCAGAGGACCTTCCTATCAATATTAAGAGCTCACACTTGGAGAGAATTTTTAGCTCTTCCTTACATACAAATTTTTCACGGCATATAATAAAAAAAAATTTTTTTTTTTACCTACCCTAATGTAAGAATATGTGTAGGCATGCCACTGTAACTTTGGCAACGCAGCCAGCTAGTTCATGCCATGAGTGCTTATTTTTTGAGAGATTTTTAAGAATAATAAATAAAATTGTAAAAATAAACTTTATGCTGCAGATGACACACTCAAGCATGCATACAGCGTACTCATGTGTGTATGTATGTGTACTTTAAATGTATATGGCACGCAGTTGGCAAGGCAGTCGATGCACTCAAGCGCGTATCGTGTAAAAGCTGGTGATATGGCATGCAGATGATGGCCGAAAAAGTAATATGCGCTTGTATTTTATATGTATGCATGTGTGTGTGTGTGAGAGAATGTGTGTATGTGTGGCGCGCAGTAAAAGCGCAATAATCTAAATACGCCATAATCCTAAACTCGACTGCTACGGAAAGGTTATT
Organism: Bactrocera dorsalis; assembly: GCF_023373825.1. Lineage (NCBI taxonomy): Eukaryota > Metazoa > Arthropoda > Insecta > Diptera > Tephritidae > Bactrocera > Bactrocera dorsalis. Next base: position 20,597,218 of record NC_064307.1, on the reverse strand, counting down.
AAATCCGAGCGGATTCCACGTCGAATTGATTGCAGTTTTATAATCCAAAAATTGTCGTATTAGGAGCTTTACGGGTCAAATAAATTTCAGCGGATATCGCAGATTTTTTATTATTTTTCTTTTTTGCAGATAAAATAATAATAAAAAAATAAATAATAAAAAAATAAAATATAAATCAGTATTGTCGCAAATTGCAGAAATTCCATCCAAAAAGGAAAAACTATTTTGGGAAACCTAACCTCAAAAATGCTTCATTAAAGTATTATTGTAAATTGTATAACCGAAAGATAGCGCTGATATCGTTATAGGCTAAAACAAGAAATTTATTTTTCCATAGCAAAAAATTATGTATTCTATTAAGACGTGCAGAAGATTTTCATGCTTAAAACTATCTCAAATCCTAAATCAAAATAACTTAGTAATAATTAAAATTTTAACTTCTCACAAAATGAAGAATCCCCCGAAAATTATGGAAAATAACATTTCATAGTTACTTAAAAATCGAAATTATATCAAAAAATTTTTCGTTTGATTATTACTTGGCAAATGTTGGTTAGTCGAAAAAGTCTTTTCGTATTTTTATTCAAATATCAACTTCTTTTTTTATTTTTATGCAAATAAATAAATAAACAAATATGTACCATTTTGATCGACAACTTTTTGCTATTTTCCATTACTTACTTTACATTTAGCAATGTAAATCGAAATTTCCAGAACGGAAACGAGCGAACCATCGTTGTGCTACACGAACTGATACAGCATCGTCTCCATAAACTTCAAGAATTTCATTGGCGGTTTGTATGACATTCTTCCCTTTTTTATACAAAAATTTCAAAATATAGCGAATTTATTATCATCTATTGACAAAATACGAAAATATTTTTTCGACTATATTTACTACTATTAAGTCAATCGGTCCAACCATCTTGGAGAAATTATTTTCACCGACTCTGAAAACAACTTTTCAAGAAAATCGCATTTAAAGTATCTGCAATTGAACACTCTGCAAAAGTGTCCAGTGCGACAAAGTCGTAATTCACACCGGCGAGGTAGTACGGGGCTTTAAACCAGATTTTTCACGAAATTCGCACTTTTTTGTATATATCTCGTAAATGACACAAGCTATAGAAAAAATGTACATGACAAACTTCTAGGAAATTGTATTTGCTACAAAAAAAGGGCCAAGGTCAAAAAAGCTATCATTAATACTTCTCGAGATATTCGGCTTTTTAAGTAAGGCTTTATGGAATGTCATAGATGGTATGTAATAAAAATCTATGATTATTTTTAATTGTTCATACATCGGCTTGTCCTTTCGCAAGGGTATTCCCCACTTCACCATTTTTACTGAAAGATATATCAACGTTTATGAATTTCCCTCGCACCCAATAAGTTAGGTTAGGTTAATCTGGTAAGCCAATAAGCCATGATAGACCAGTTTCGGTTCTTTGCGATACCAGATAGAGTTCAGTTGCAAGGTCCATGAGAAGTAGTCATCGTTTAGGATGTCTGCGCTAAACGCGAATTTTAACAGAAGACTCTGTCGCCTCACTAGCGATACCTTCTTCAGTGAAACATACGTTGAGGACCACAGATGCTTATAGTGTATTCTTGCTAAAGCGTGACAAGTGCACAAAAGATTGTTGCCTTGCTCTAGACATTTTATCCTTTTGTATTTACAAATGAGATTTCGAGTGCTTTCGTATGCAAAAAAAGAGACACAAATGAGCACTTTATGAAAAATAAATGAAAACCATCAATAAGCTATGGCTATTCTATGGAACATAAATATTCGAGTGGAACTCCATTGCGTTCGACGGTTTCCCCTTTCAATTTATTGTATGTACCGGTGAAAATATCAAAAAATCTTAGTTCAAATAGTGGATTTAAGGAAACTCTCATCATAGTCGGAGGCGAACTATATCCTTCTCTATACCCTTACATATGTATCTAATATTATGACTTTGGGTATTCTCATTGACTTTAAACCATATAAAGTATATGTATCTATCAGTGCCATACTGTCGTAAGCCTTAAAATATAAATATATGAAATATTTCAAAACTTCCACAACTTTTCATTCAACCCTAATGCATTATGGACACATGAGATTATTAACGCGTGCGAGATAATATATTTGACGAATCCGTAATTATCTCTCGAAATTGCATGCACAAATGCCAACAGAGAATTAAACGAAAACAACGGATAATGTCATGTGCATAAGAACGGAAAGATATTTATACATTCACAAGAGCTACTACATTTGTTTGCCTGCTGAGAGTATACCATATACGTATGAGTGGTGGCATATAAATACTACATGAGTGCATACATACATATATTCGCGGTTGATTACGAGTAAGGCATTTTTTATAAAACGCCACTGCCGAGTGGTTTTGCGCATTTTTTCCAAGGAAAGGAATGCTCTGCGCTCATTGATAAATAAAAAACTTGCTTGTGGCATTGGAATTGTTGTTGTGAACTATGACTTATTTATATTATAGATAAATTGTATTGGCATGTAATCATATTTATTTGTGGTTATGTATTGTATTGCTATGTAAATATTATATTACAGCATTTGTGCATAAATGGACCGAATGAATCAGCCTTCTTTATTGCAGATTATTTAATTTTGGCTACAAATTATACGTTTGTATTTTTTTAATTGATTATCCATTACAATAAAATTATTAAACGGTACTTAGTTACACATAATTATTAATTGATAATTAATTACACACAATTATTAATTCGTATAATGACTCTGTTTTCATAGAGCAAAAATAGAGCTTGATAAATTATTAGTATTAAGCAATCGAAGTCCAATCATCTTCTTAAATAAATTTGAATATCTCCATTACTTCAATTGCACCATACCTTACAACTACGCAAACACCTAAAAGAGTTATGTGGGCGGAGCAAAGCCATTAGAGAAGATGTGCAGTGAGCTTTTTCAAGCTTTTTCAAGAATATATTGAAGTTAAGAGGGACAGTAGGATGTGAAGTTCTTCATCAACTCTACTTTCAGATTATCAGACCCCTGTACCGTCTTTTAAGCGAAGCTGGCTGTTATCAAAGTATCAGTAGCTAAACTGCTTCAAATTTCAGTTTCCTTTAGGTGTACAATAACTCTGATAGGCAAGCGGCTATAGTGTCTATGAGCTCATTGACTGTGCCCTCAAAACTGACAAGAAGTGTATGACCTTATTAGCATTAACTTTAAGCTTCATTCTTCTTATTAGACGCCGGTAAAGCCTTGCTAGGGAGGACACATTACCCCAATTTCATACAATTGGAAGCGATTCGCTTTAACCATGTCCTTCTGCGATTTAGCACAATACTTATGGTCCTCCCGTGAGCTCGGCAAGCTTTGGTCAACAACCCCTAGTTATACGACTGCGAGGTCCTTCTGGTTCAGGGTAAACCGCAAGAGGTCCACCGAACAACTTGCTCTTAGCCAAGTCTATATCACCGCATTTCTGGCTGTTCTGACTGGACAATGTCCAGTGTGTTCACACACGGTGCTGCTAAATATTTTGCCCAGAAGTTTTTGTCAAAACAAAGGATAGAGCCATGTATAGAAGTTCACGCAAGTGAGGAAAATTCTCTGAGCACCATTCATTTGGGAGTGGCCAGAAATGATTCCTTTACATATGGCTTAGACTAAGTATCCTCTTGGTAGCCAAAACACATCATTTTGAAGGCGTTGGGTTTGTGACACGCGACGTAAAAAACAATATCAATGAAAAGAAGAACTCATCCTCGGTTAGGAGACCCCCTTTTGATGACACCAATAGACGAGGTGAAATCATCTTTCCATTTTCTTGTCTATTTCCCGACTTTTGTCAGTCTGAGATTGAAATATTACGCTAGACACACTTCTGACGAACCGAACTAAGTGGTTGACATTGATATAAACCCTCTTAATAAATTTGGGGCAAAACGCTTCGTCGATCTACGTTGATCATAAACATTAAGGATTTTGTGAGTAACACAAAGCATAAATACCTGCCCAAGTTGGATCCATCGATTTTGGATAAACTCTACGACCTAACTTAACCCAACCTAGCACTCGCTTGTCGCTACACTTGATACTAATTTGCAATGATAAGGATAGAAATCTAGAGATGACGAAGCTTGAAATATACATAATTCTGTATACTTCTTTTCACCAGAATGGTTGCAATTCTAAGAATGTCTCTAGTAGTAATATTTCATAGAAGTCCCGGATCTAATAATATTTACTGAAAATTTATAACTCAATAACTATTATTCCTTTCACGCCAGGAACCTAAAAGCAAAGAGTTTTAGTGTATAAATATGAACGAAGTAACGGGTGATTTTTTTGAGGTTAGGATTTTCATGCATTAGTATTTGACAGATCACGTGGGATTTCAGACATGAAAGATGCTCAGTATGCTTTGACATTTCATCATGAATAGACTTACTAACGAGCAACGCTTGCAAATCATTGAATTTTATTACCAAAATCAGTGTTCGGTTCGAAATGTGTTTTATCGACAAATTTTGTCAGCGATGAGGCTCATTTCTGGTTGAATGGCTACGTAAATAAGCAAAATTGCCGCATTTGGGGTGAAGAGCAACCAGAAGCCGTTCAAGAACTGCCCATGCATCCCGAAAAATGCACTGTTTGGTGTGGTTTGTACGCTGGTGGAATCATTGGACCGTATTTTTTCAAAGATGCTGTTGGACGCAACGTTACGGTGAATGGCGATCGCTATCGTTCGATGCTAACAAACTTTTTGTTGCCAAAAATGGAAGAACTGAACTTGGTTGACATGTGGTTTCAACAAGATGGCGCTACATGCCACACAGCTCGCGATTCTATGGCCATTTGAGGGAAAACTTCGGACAACAATTCATCTCAAGAAATGGACCCGTAAGTTGGCCACCAAGATCATGCGATTTAACGCCTTTAGACTATTTTTTTGTGGGGCTACGTCAAGTCTAAAGTCTACAGAAATAAGCCAGCAACTATTCCAGCTTTGGAAGACAACATTTCCGAAGAAATTCGGGCTATGCCGGCCGAAATGCTCGAAAAAGTTGCCCAAAATTGGACTTTCCGAATGGACCACCTAAGATGCAGCCGCGGTCAACATTTAAATGAAATTATCTTCAAAAAGTAAATGTCATGAACCAATCTAACGTTTCAAATAAAGAACCGATGAGATTTTTGCAAATTTTATGCGTTTTTTTTTAAAAAAAAAGTTATCAAGCTCTTAAAAAATCACCCTTTACATATATTTTTAGATCTCCTCAGACGAGCTTTACTCTATTATTTATATATTTCTATAATTCAAAAATAGAACAATCAAAACATATTTTTAATGCTCTTTTGTCTAGTCGCAACCGAAGTTTCGCACAACTGCAGCTCGTCTGAATGCGGTTGAGGCGCTGGCTGCTGGATATCCTTTGCTCAAAACAACATGTGGGTAAATTAAGCTAATTAGCTTAAAATTTTCCTTTCAAATTAGGCAAAACCAAATCGCGTAAAGAAAAAATGTAGAAATTAATACGCCTAGCAACAAATGAGCCCCCAACAAAAACTCACGTACTTATTTCTCGATCAGCTTAAAACACTGCCGAACCACAAAATTAAGGGTAGTGGTGAGGGATACTGTCTGTGTCGTGCCGCGCCTCGGTGGACCACCTAGTGGCATGTAATTATTGAATTTTAGCAGCCAGTAGCTGTGTTTTTGCTGTGCCACATTGTGGGCGCGAAAAACGTCGGTAAATTATATGTAAATATGTAAATCATACAAAGCCAGCGTGAAGTGGGAAAGCTAAAGAGCAAATAATGGTGGAGCATATGTTTTTCAAGCACATCCATTTATATATGGTGGTATATTTATAGTTATGAAAACATTCAATTCAATTTATTCATTTCCATATCGTTTCGAGCCGATGCTTTTTCGTGTACTTATACTCTTCGCGGCTCTGTAGGAAAAATTTGGCACTGTGATTGATATAAAATGAGTTTTAAGCTAAAAAATTGTGGTATAACAAGACTCTTTATATTGATTTCTGGAGTATATTCTACATAAAGATTTTGGGAGACATTTTTTATAGACCTTCCGCAAGATTAGCAGTTTAACTCTAATAGATTACTGTATTATTTAGTATATAGTCAGTAAATAGTTTTCCCATAAAAAAATTGATCTCCAAATTTTATAGTCTCAGAACCGAAAACTATTTTCCAGAAACTCTCCACCGATTTGTAAAAATGTAGAGGACTCTAAATGAGCCATTTTCATATTCAGTCCACGACTCGTCACTAAATACAGCCATACTTTCTTCATACAACAGAATCTATTGGAATAGAAATTTTCTTAACTTTTTTTGAGCTTAAGTTACACTTTCTGCCAATTGCCGTGTTCCATTCGTCATTTTTCGCCTCGCTATGTCAAAATATATTCAGTTAAAAGCAACGACAAAGTCCAGTTGTTGAACTCAATATAAGAGAGCACATTAAAAGAGTATTAAGAGTATCTCGTTAGTTTGATGGAATCATTTGTTTCTCTACATCTCTCAGATTATGCCAGTTGCGTGTTCGATTCGCCACTTTACAAAGTTCAATATCAACTATAACACAAAATATCCCAACTGGGCATCATCCCTTAGCTTATACCAGTTGCGTGTTCGATTCGCCACTCAAGAAAGTTTAATTTCAACTAACTATAACTAAATATTCCAACTGGGGATCATCTCTTAGCTTATGCCAGTTACGTGTTCGATTCGCCACTTTACAAAGTTCAATATCAACTATAACAAAATATCCCTACTGGGGTGCTTTTTGTTAACGGCTCATAAACCCGAATGATTGCGAATAAGTGACCACTGAAAACAATAGTAGTTATACTGTTTCTCATTATTTTTGTACCCCTGATATTTTTTCATCAGTTTTCCAGAACACACATGAAATTTATTCAAAATCCTACCAATTATTTAGGCAAAATAACGCCTATGGCTGATAACTACAATTATACTTATATTGTAGTATGAAATTCGATCAAAAATATTTCAATCAATTTTTGGCACTCTATATACTATAAAAGGGAACTTGAAGTATAATGTGAACTAAACGAAGTGGATATCTTTCCCTAAATGCAAGAAAATCTGAAAGACTCTGCAGGATTGTTCACACTTCAAATATGGAAATTTGTCTCATTTACGCACCTCACAAAACTGAAAAGTGCCTGTTATGCTGAAGCTAACTTGCTCTCTCAAATCTGAATATAATTTCGTCATAGAGAGCTCAAGTTTTGGAGAGAAGTCTCCGGCATTTCCCGAGCAGGTCCATACATGGCTATTTTTTTAAAGAAAATTCAACATATTTAAGTAACTTTGACAGCTGTTTTCACTAACACCCTAAGGATTTTATAACTCTAAAATAACACTATAGATTAACTAATAATTCTATACTGTCTTTTATATAACGAAATTTCTTTTTATTTGAATAAATATTGTCAGATAATATAAATAATTTATATTGCAATTGTAGCGTTTCCAATAACCGGACGATTGCTGTTTACGCAAAAGTTTTTTAATTACAAATATTTGCCCATCAGCTTATAATTCTTTCGCCAGTCATAAATGAAATATTTATTGTCAATATCATGATGAATGCTAGCAATGTTTCCTTACAATAAAAAACCTATGGAAATGTGTGCCATATGAAGTATTGTATTTTTAATGTACTTTAATGAAATGATATTCTTTGATAAGTATAGCATTTAAGTTTTCTGCAACCAGCATTTTATATTACCGGGTTTTTCAATAGGGATGATATGGTATATAAGTTGTTGGGGCTATTCCAAACCATTACCTGAAGATTTTGAGAAAGAATTTGGGCATGCATTCGCTTAAAATTGTGGTCACTCAAGAGCTGAAGCCATTGGACCACCGTAAGCATGCCCAGCAATTTGCCCATTTTTCTTGAAACAACTTTAAAACGATAACGATTGTTTTAAGAAAGTCAGCTTCTCCGATGAGGCTCATCTTCATCTGAGTGCTTCAGTAAATAAAGTAAACTGTCTATTCTGTTACGAAGAAAATCTACAAATTACTCATGAACAATCAATAAATTGACAATTTGGTGTGGGTTTTGGTCTGGTGGAAGCATCGGTCCGTACTTCTTTCGAAATGAAGCTGCTGACAACGTTACTGTCAATGAAGGGCGGTATGGATCAATGATAAGCAACTTTTTATGATCGCAATTGGAAGATATTGATTTTGACAACATCTGGTTCCAATAAGACGGGGCTACGTGCCACACAGCACGTGCAGCAACCGAATTATTGCGAGAAAAGTTTGGAGATTGGATTATTTTAAGAAATTGTAACACTGAGTGGACTCCAAGAAATTGTGATTTAACACCAATAGACTACTCCTTGTGGGGCTATTTGAAGTCATTGATCTAAGCAATAAACCAATCCCTGAGTCATACACTTGTTGTAGGTCTCGCCTGGGATGCTTTTCAATGCCTTTAACAAATTACTTTCAACGGTTTCATGTTACGCGAAGCACAAATGCAACAAATTCATAGGGAAGCAAATCTCACGAATAAGCTGGCTGAGCAATGACTCTCGTTTCGTGATGGCGCGTTATCGTGACGAAAATTCCATGAGTTTTCTGTCCACAAATCCAGTCTTTTACGAAGAATCGCTTCGCGCCAAATACAATATAAACCCTTATTGATTGTTTATCCCTGTGGAACGAATTTGTAGTGAACCAAAAAATAAAATTTGATGTTTTGCCGACTTTAATGTGGCTCTTCAATTTCAATTTCTTATTCATAAACGCATGTCTCGTTACCTGTAATAGTTCATTTGATGAATGTAAGACCTTCAGCTACTTTGTCAAGCATCTCATGGCGACTTGATTTTTGCTAAAGATTAAGGATCTCTCTAAAACACTTCTGCAATATCTTTGACGCTTCCGTGGACGTAATTTCATTAAAAACACAAAACTTCATGCAAACTTAACGTTATTTTTTTTTTTTTTTTGTAGTTTAAATGGCCAAATCCGAGTCAAATTTGATCATATAGTATCATAAGTTGCTAATCAAATATGTTGGCTCGCTGAACTTTTTTTCTTTTCTGAAGATACAATAATCACAACGTGAAAATATAAACACTTTTACCATAGTATTTTTTACGAATAATTACACCCTTTAAAGTTCATAACTTATGAATCCAATAATAAGGACAAAAAAAAGATCTTTCGACTTCGTCAAATTTCAAATCAGAACTATAAAATCCATACACATCACTACTACACTATTGTAGTGTATATATTATTCTCCAAGGATTGACGAATAGAACAAGCAATTGGTATAAACTGATATAACCAATTAGATATAGAATGGTAAGCGATTTACTGCCTTATAGAGCTACTGCAACTCTCTTGTCTTGATTTCAACTTAATTGTTATTTCCGGATACCAACTTTATAGTAAGAAAGTAAAGCGCAGACTTAGCAGACACGAAAGTGGTGAATCGAACACAACTATTTTTTATTATCGTTTTTTATATCGTTTTTTGAAGAGCGCTATCTACTATCGAAAATACATGATCAAAGCAATATAAAATCAAATATTTATTTTACTACTTTCAAAATTTTATATGCGTCCATATTTCGAAGCAGCGTGATTTGGCAATGTGAAGCAGCACAGTGATGTATTATCTACCATAAAAATTTGAAATTTATAAATTTTCAACAGTATAGAAATGTAGAACTATTCTCCGCGCATTGAGGCATTGTCTGCTTTGACAGCTATATACACACATACATATGTATATATTCTAACATTTTATAGACTAGTTTGTGTGCCAAAACGAAAAGCCAAAGACACAAACAACTCAATCGAGGCATGAAAGCCAAACAAACGCATGAAAATCTCGTACACACAATCATTTGTCTGGAAAGACGCCCATCTGCCCTCCCATGCGATAAATTCATCCAACTGACGGGCAGCGATGTGCTTGACGTGCCGTTTTGGACGCCTCTTTCGTGTGAAGACATGCCAGGCAAAAATCAAAATTTTAATGGAAAATTGTTTATGTGAATGTTTTCCTTGTTGTTGCTTTATTATTATTTTTCATATTTTCATAGGTTTATTACTTTTTATTGAAAATTTTTATTTTGCAGCTGAATGCATCATCAGCTCTGCGGTCAGCCATTTTATGTTGAACCTTGAAGTATGTATATGAGTATAAACAGGTGGCATGGTTAACAGTAAATTTCGCATATGCTGAGGTATGAAATAATAAAGCCTGATTAAATAATGTAAAAGATTTGTGTGACGGCAATCACTTTGCCAGCAATTAAAGCGAAAAGCTTTGAAATTGTATTATTTAATTTTTATTATTGTTATTGTTTTTTATTCGTTTCCTTTTTATTTTTAATTCTTTTATTTTCCTTTTATTTTTAATGGCCACAAATTATTAATTACTTTTAAATAATTAATTTTTAATTAATGTATTATTTTTTAATGTAGACTGGCAACTCTATAAACTAAAATTTTAGTTGAAATCAATAATTAATATCTGGCAACGTTCCCATAAAATCTAATAATTTTGTGGATTAAATTAATTTGAAGAAAAAATACAAAAACAAAAAAACAAAAATAAGAAAAAATTTTTTCCGAGGCCGTAAAATCCCCCACAAGTGCATTTGTTTTAGCATAAAATAATTTTAAAAGAACTTTGTAATGATTGTGATCGGTCAGTTTGTATGACAGCTATATGCTATAGTGATTCGATCTGAACAATTCGTTCTGAGATTACAACATTGTCGATGAAAATACGCTCTGCCAAATTTAGTGAAGATTTTTCATGAAATAAAAAAGCTTTCCTTACAAGAACCTTGATTTTGTCGGTGATTTGTATGACAGCTATATGCTATAGTGATCCAAGATCAATGATTCCGATAAATAAGTCGTTTCTTGGAAAGAAGAAGGCGTTTGTAAAATTTAAGAACGATATCACAAACACTGAAGGACTAGTTCGCATATATCTTCTTCTTCTTTACTGGCGTAGACACCGCTTACGCGATTATAGCCGAGTCAACAACAGCGCGCCAGTCGTTTCTTCTCTTCGCTACGTGGCGCCAATTGGATATTCCAAGCGAAGCCATGTCCTTCTCCACTTGGTCCTTCCAACGGAGTGGAGGTCTTTCTCTGCTTCCCCCGGCGGGTACAGCGTCGAATACTTTCAGAGCTGGAGTGTTTTCGTCCATTCGGACAACATGACCTAGGCAGCGTAGCCGCTGTCTTTTAATTCGCTGAACTATGTCAATGTCGCCGTATATCTCGTACAGCTCATCGTTCCATCGAATGCGATATTCGCCGTGGCCAACGCGCAAAGGACCATAAATCTTTCGCAGAACTTTTCTCTCGAAAACTCGCAACGTCGACTCATCAGATGTTGTCATCGTCCAAGCCTCTGCACCATATAACAGGACGGGTATTATGAGTGACTTATAGAGTTTGGTTTTTGTTCGTCGAGAGAGGACTTTGCTTCTCAATTGCCTACTTAGTCCGAAGTAGCACCTGTTGGCAAGAGTTATCCTGCGTTGGATTTCAAAGCTGACATTGTTGGTGGTGTTTACGCTGGTTCCAAGATAGACGAAATTATCTACAACTTCAAAGTTATGACTGTCAACAGTGACGTGAGTGCCAAGTCGCGAGTGCGACGACTGTTTATTTGATGACAGGAGATATTTCGTCTTGCCCTCGTTCACTGCCAGACCCATTTGCGTTGCTTCCTTGTTCAGTCTGGAGAAAGCAGAACTAACGGCGCGGGTGTTGAGACCGATGATATCAATATCATCGGCATACGCCAGCAGCTGTACACTCTTATAAAAGATTGTACCTGCTCGATTAAGTTCTGCAGCTCGAACTATTTTCTCCAGCAGCAGATTGAAGAAATCGCACGATAGGGAGTCGCCTTATCTGAAACCTCGTTTGGTATCGAACGGCTCGGAGAGGTCCTTCCCGATCCTGACGGAGCTTTTGGTCCCGCTCAATGTCAGTTTACACAGCCGTATTAGTTTTGCGGGGATACCAAATTCAGACATTGCGGCATAAAGGCAGCTCCTTTTCGTACTGTCGAAAGCAGCTTTAAAATCGACGAAGAGGTGATGTGTGTCGATTCTCCTTTCACGGGTCTTTTCCAAGATTTGTCGCATGGTGAATATCTGGTCGGTTGTTGATTTACCAGGTCTGAAGCCACACTGATAAGGTCCAATCAGTTTGTTGACGGTGGGCTTTAATCTTTCACACAATACGCTCGATAGAACCTTATACGCGATATTAAGGAGGCTAATCCCACGGTAGTTGGCGCAGATTGTGGGGTCTCCTTTTTTATGGATTGGGCATAGCACACTTAAATTCCAATCGTTGGGCATGCTTTCGTCCGACCATATTTTACAAAGAAGCTGATGCATGCTCCTTATCAGTTCTTCGCCGCCGTGTTTGAATAGCTCGGCTGGCAATCCATCCGCCCCCGCCGCTTTGTTGTTCTTCAGGCGGGTAATTGCTATTCGAACTTCTTCTTGGTCGGGCAATGGAACGTCTTTTCCATCGTCATCGATTGGGGAATCGGGTTCGTCTTCTCCTGGCGTTCGCATATATAGTCAATTGCATTTCTGAGCCGAAATCGCCAGACCGCTGTACTAGGTATTTTCACACGATCTTAATAGATATTTGTCAAGTACTGATCGAAGAAATAAGATTTTTAATAAAAAAATTCGACTTTTTCAACAAAAAAAAATTTGTATGCTGCCATTTTGGTTCCCGCCAGACCCAAAGGTCCTCCAGATGAAAATTAAATTTTTATTTATTATTCACTTTTTTATTATTTAAGCACTTTAAGGATATATTAAACATTTTTAAATAAATCACTTTAAATAAATAATATTTTTAGTACACTCTGGCAACCCTATAAACTGAAATTTCGTTTGTAATGAATAATGAATGCCTGTAAATGTTGCAATAAAATCAATTTAATTAATTCTGTTGAAAAATATAACCAAACCAACACAAATAAAGCAAAGCAACAAAAAAACACATTTTGTCCTTGCAACAAAATTGAAAAAACCCGCAGCAGAAAAGCCACTTCCCACCATAATTACGACGCTTTTGTGGAATGAAAAATAATAATCGCTCCACGCTTGTCGACGTTTATTAACGTTTTATCGCAATTAATTACTGACATTTAACGCCACAATGGCAGCTGAAAGCGGAGAAATTAAAAAAGGGTTTAACGCAGCGGATTAAAACGGGAGAATTTGTAACACAAGCGCGCATACAAACAGATGAGACACACTTATTCATCATCATCATCACCACCACCACCATTATTGTGGACCAAAAGCATCCTTGCACAACAAGAACGCGCCACACATAATAAAACAAAAATGTAAATGTTGCAAATCGCTTGCTTTGTGCTCTGTGACCTTTGAAGCGACGCATAAAATGTGGACCTGCGCTTACCTTTTCAAAGGGCTGCCAGCAGAGTAAAAGTAAAACAAAGAAATCAGAGATTATAAAACTGAGTTCGAGAAAGGGATTGATTGTTCAGGTTTACTTTGCTAAAGTTTGCTCGCTTGTTATTAAAGATAAACAGAAGGAAGAAGTAGACAAACAAGCAAACAAAAGAAAAGTGAACTTTGGCGTTGGCGAAGATTTTATTTTAAAGTGCAAAATAGGTTGGAAAAAAAATTTAATTTCAAGTTTAGAAACTAATTATGCTTATTTAAATATAACTGTGAGGTAAACTCTCTCGTAGATAAATATGTGCGGGTTATCAAATATTAAAGAAGCAAAGAAAACATCACAATATTATATCGCCCACTATACGTGAACATTGTATTTCCGACTTGTATACAAGTATAAAGCGTGATCCATTCCATGCAGGATGATCGATGGATGGATGATCTTTATAATCCATGAAAAACACAGAAACTTCAAATTTAATTTTGAATATTTATTATTAATAATAATTTTTTGAAGATTATCTTATTAAAATGTTGGCGGCGGGTCCGTCTCAGATGAGTATAATTTTCGATAACTCGTTCGAGCATTTCTACTGTTAGCTGGCGAATGACACGCTCCCAGGCCTAAATCGAAGTGGGATTATCCGCATAGACTTTACACTTTTCATATTCCCACAGGAAAAAGTCTAACGGTGTGATATGACACAATCTTGGTAGCCAATCGTCCGGCTCAAAACATGAAATTATCTGATAGCCGAACTGATCTCTCAATAAACTTTGATTGATGTGATGTATGGGAAGTGGCGCCATATTGTTGAAACCAATTCTCGCCGAGATCTCAAGCTTCAATTTCAGGCATCAAATGGTCGGTTGACATAGCGCGATAACGATCGTCATTGACGGTTACGTTCTCACCGGCATAGTTTTTAAAGAAATATGGATTCCACCGGCTCACAAACCACACCAAACCGTCTTGCTTCCGGATGAAATGGAAGCTCTTGAATTTTTTCAAATTGGTCTTCGTCGCAAATTTGAAGATTTGGCTTATTTACACACCCATTGAGGCAGAAATGAGTCTCATCTCTACACAAAATTTGGCTCGAAATCCTCGGAACTTTTCAGAAGCTAATAGAGCGATGTCGCTGGGGAAGTTTGAGTGGCTTTAGCTCGTGCACAAGCTGTATTTTGTACGCTTTCAATTTAAAATCTTAACGTAAAATGGTCCAAGTCGTTCCATACGTCAGTCCGAGTTGCTCTGAACGATCCCAAATCGACTCTCTTCGTGTACACTGTCGGCTACGGCTGCTATATTTTCTTCACAGCGTGCTAGACGTAATCTATTCGGTCGAATATTATCAGTTAATGAATGCTATGGGTGATGGTGTTGCGAATACTACGCTAAGTAGGTCGATTATGTTGACCATAAGTTAAGCGAAGCTCGCGAAACACATTCTTTACAGAACCTGAATTTTCGTAATAAAGTTGAAGGATTTGTAAACATTGTTCAGGCGTAAGTCTTTCCAAGCTCAAATGTCAAACAATACTGAATAAAAATAACATGACAGCTTGAGACGACTCACTCATGATCTCTCAAAAAAGGACTACTGATAAAAGGACCTCTACTTGGATCTGTCATTATATAAAAATAATCGCCGTGATGAGCAGAATCGGTTAAGCCTTGTGCCTCGAACTAGTCTCCCGAAATTGTGCACTCGTCTTTTTCTCCCCAAAAAGCTATTCCATTGCTGGAATCACCGACATTGGACCACTATAGGATTAAGCTGTCATACAAACTGATCGATCAAAGTTAAGTATATTGTCCAAGTTGGATTGCCATACGAACTGACCGAACAATACCAAAGCAAAGATCTTTCTATAACCTTTTGTGCTATAACAAATGCACCTCTGAAGAGTATTATAGCTTCTCTGTAGCCGTTTCTTTTTTGAACTTCACTGACTCCATCTTTATACAAATTTATTCATTTATATTTATTGTAGCAAATCGAATAATATGCACAATTGAACACAACTTCTCACTTATTGCGGAAGAGCGATCAAACGTTTTGAACTCGTCAATTGCAGCAATTCAATATTTTGATTGCCCGCGGCGAGAAAATGGCAAACTCAATCGACACTTGCAACAAGTGTAATTTTAATTGAAGCAATTGACAGACATGGCATGCAATGACACGAAGCAAACGCTACACACGCCACTACAAGGAGGAGAATGCGCACGCTTTGAAGAAATCAATAAAAATTTGCAACTCTGCGCTGAGCGTTTTATTATTATTATTATTATAACAGTAATTTATTTATTTTATTTTTTCTCAACCGTTTTAATGTGCGTGGTCTACGCTGGTGCTTTGTCAAGTTCATGTGCAACAATCGCGTGCAACATAATTACGGTAGCTGTTGCTTTGTTGCAATCATTGTTGTCATTTCGTCTGACTGCTTACGCGCAGTTGCCACAAACTCACTGCAATTACTGCGACTTCACCGCTGACACGGCGACACGTGCATAATTATGTACACATTTTCGCATGAATGCACTGATGTTTGTGTGTATGTGTATATATACAATATATAAGTATGTATGTACGCGCTCCACATTCCGCCAAATTGCATTTGCTGCTTGTTGGAAGCGCGACAACCGTGCAACAGCTCGTTTCAGAAGTCACATTAACATTTCGCGTGCTGCTTCCGCCTCGGTGTTGCCGCCGCCGCCACTCTTTCGACAACTTTTATTGCCAACACTCAAACGCCCGGTTGGTGGCGTGCTCAAGACGACCTGTATCCAATGTCGTCGCCATACCCAATGTCATGCGCTCGACGAAACTTCATTGCCTCATAACGTCTGCCACAAGTTTTCACATTTTCTTATTTTAAGTGTTTTTGTTGCTCGTTTCTCATTGCAACCGCCACAGTAACGTTGCCATTGGCTCACACGAAAATTCAGTTGTTGCACATTTTGTGATGTTTACACTATTACGGTGAATTGGTGCAATGAAGTTATGGACTGCGGTTTATAACCTAAGCTTAATTAATTCATGCCATTTTATTTTTTTATTTTCTTCTTCGTTCTTCCTTAATAGAGATTTGCCCAAACTTACGAAACAATCCCTAAACCTATTTCATAACTCAAGTTGAAGATTTGGTGTTTATGAGCATTGTCAGTAAGTTGGGAGAGGCTAGGTTTGATGACTGTATGCTGTCCTTGTGAATCTATAAAGATAGATCTCCTGTGATTCAAACTATAAACCAACAAAGCAACTTGTGATCAATAAAAATTTGCTCAGGAGTTAAGTTTTTTCTCCCGCTAGTTCGGTTGAACATCTGAAAGAGTGAGCTCCCAAGCCCTTAAGCCTTGATCTCGAAAACGTCGGACTATCAAGAAGAAAATGCTGAGACGATTTCACCACATCTTCTTCCAATGCAGTAGGAAATTGTCAGTAAAGTGTTTAGTAAATGTGTTTAAGAAAGATGTTCATGAAGGGTGTTGAAGAAACTCTGAATTTCATTTTAAATTTTCGACTGTGAAATAATTTTTTGTCAATCTTGAGACAAATTTTATGAAACAACACTAAAACCATCATATTCAAATGTTCCATATTCGTTGTATGGTAAACTCTATACTTAGAGAAGTGTTCAAGGTCAACTCATCTGTTTCTGTATGGTAAACTCTATGCTTGGAAGTAGTATTTAAGGTTAACTCATCTAAGTGAATGTTTCCGTATCACAAACTCCATGTTTATAGTAGTGTTTAAGACTAACTCACCTAATTAAGTTTATAGTAAATGTGTATAGTAAATTCTATCCTTGACAGTAGTGTTCACGGTTAACTCGTATAATTATGATAAACTACATGTTTATTGTAGTGTTTAAGATTAACTCACCTATTTAAGCATTTAATTATGGTAAACTTTATGTTTATGAGCAGTATTTAAGGCTAACTCGCTCAAGCAAATTTTCCTATATGGTTAACTCCATATTTATAATAGTGTTTATTTGTGAATAAGTTTTTATACGTAAACTCTAAATTAGTGAGTAGTGTTTACAGCTAACTCATCTTAAACAATTTTTGTAGGTAGTAAACCCCATTTAAGTGTAGTGTTTAAGGTTAACTCACCTAATTAAGTTTTAGTTGTGAATGGTAAATTCTATGCTTAACAGTAGTGTTTACGGTTAACTCGTATAAGTAAGTTTATTTTCTTTGATTACCGTGGTGTGGTTCATGAGCCTTTGAGTTATTAATTTTTCATTAAATAGATCTCATTACGATACGTTTAAAACCAAAACTTAGTTTTGTTACAAATTCAAATTGAGTAAGTAATTAATTCTTATATAGTACATCTCATAAAAAAGTTTATAAATAATTGCCACATATGGCGTAATTAGACTTCAAATTAGTCTACAACTGTTCAATATAAAAATCAACATTAGTAATATTTGTCTAGCGCCTTCCTCACCTAACACCAATCAGCATTCCGATGATCTAACATGAAATCATCCCTTAATTACGTGACTATTTTGTAAAATAAAGCAGCGAATCGTTATATACATATATATGTATGCCACCGTTATCGTAAATAGACTTAAAAGCACCTGATTTCAGTGACTCATCTCGGATTGAGAAGCGCTTAGCTGCACACGCCTCAATCAACACTTTGCACCGGCTGATCGCTCGACTGATCATCAGCATTTTGTGGGGCACACAAAAATGCGAGTTGAAGAAGAGTATGTAGCATGCTTACACCAATGGCTGACAACAACACCGTAAAATAATAAAATATTATCGCACAAGCACTCATGTGAACTTTATCATGTTGAACTAACTGCATAGGGCTGACCATACTCCACTAGGCATACATGTACTAAAAGTATGTACTCAAAAAAGTGCTAATTCACATAGTTTAGTATGTATGTACATGCATATGTGTGAATTTCATCAGTTTATGACATAACTTATGAACGTGTTGCCATTTCCGTTTGCATTTGAAATCGCAATTCCAATCTATTCTATTTGCACAGTGCATGCCACAAGTGTGCAACAAACTTGCATCTACTGATATATGTATATGTAGACACTATAATGTTTACTTAAATGAAGTTCTCTATACATTTAAGCTCAAGCGCATACGAGTGCGTACTTTATTATGATTTTTACATTGTTGACACATGAGCCAGCTTTCTACATGTCACTTTGTCTACTTTACTCAATAAAGAGCACTGAGTAATCGACGTGGACATCTACGAAAGATGATTCATAAATTTTCGGCTGAAAATCATACTTAATAATACATAGTGATATATATTTCTCATTATTTATATTATTATTATAAGTAGCGATCTTGTTCCATGTTTCGTTGAAGTTCTTCTCATGTCCGATGGTATATCTGGTACGTAAGACGCTATGAATTTGAGTTGCTTTGGACTGTTACATGGAACTTATTTATTTTGGGAATAAACTCCATGGTTAGAATTTTCATGCACCCACAACAAAATTTGTAGTAGCTAAGTTTCGAACCCACATGGTATCAAAGTCAAGAATACTCAGTTTTTAACGAATTTAGTCTGTCGAAACAAGAGATTTCACTTTTTTTTGGAAATGGTATTCGTAATCGTATATTCTTCACAAGGTTATGGACTCACTTTTAAGAATACTAATATTCATAACCTTATATTCAGTCCAAGGGGTTCCCATATTTTTAGACATTTTTTACATAGAAGATTCCAAATTAGAAGATTAAAAATGTTCCTTAATTTTTCATGAGTTCAGTCAACATTTAACGTTAGTTTTTTGCTTTCAGAGCAATAAAGTCATGAAAAAAATCAGCATCCAACTGGAAGGTCTGTCTAAAAATATTTCGATTTTTAGTTAAAGTAAAAAAGGCACTTCTTTCTTTTACGAACAAAATACCTGACCCATAAGGATCGATTTCCACCTCCTATATACATACAATATTTTTTCAAGTGTTAACATCTTACTATATATTTTTGAAACAAGTGAAATAATCTAAACTCTCTTCTAGAACATATTAAAATTATGAAGAAACACTTTTTAGCCTGCTAATGGCAGTGAAATCAGTACACCACATCGGGATCAAACCCGATTCCTCTGACCGAGTCAACTGATGTTCAGCTATGCTAAAAGTTCCGTCAGGATCGGGAAGAACCTCTCGATACCAAACGAGGTTTCAAACAAGGCGACTACTTATCGTGCGACTTCTTCAATATACTCCTGGAGAAAAGAATTCGAGCTGCAGAGCGTAAACGAGCTGGTACAATCTTCTGCAATAGTCTACAAGCTGCTGGCGTACGCCGATGATATTGATATAATTGACCTGAACAACTGCGCCTTTAGTTCTGCTTTCTCCCGCCTCACTGTTGATAGTCATAACTTCGAAGTTGCGGATAATTTCGTCTATCTTGGAACCAGTATTAACACCAACAACAATGTCTGGGTAGGTAATTGAAAAGTAAGGTCCTCTGGACGAAGAAAGACCAAACTCTATACATCAATCATTATTCCCGTCCTGCTATATGGTATATGGACGATGACAACATCTGAAGAATCAACGAGTTTTCGGGAGAAAGGTTCTGAGAAAAATTTAGGGTTCTTTGCGCTTTGGCAACGGCGAATATCGCATTCGATACGCTATTACAGAAGAAAAAGAAGTAGAGTAAAATATTCTAAATCTAGATAACATTTAAAACCTCTAGTATTTTTGGAGGCCTAACCTAAAAATTTATTGGTATGAGAAAGAGAGTTAAAAAAGCTGTTTGAGCCAATAAAGTGTGCTAGCAAAACTCTTTCACGAAGTATGTAGTTTTAAGAAATCCTACTGGCAGGACTCAAGTGAACACAGAAACGGCTTAGATACGGTCAAGTTAG
This sequence comes from Bactrocera dorsalis, assembly GCF_023373825.1. Lineage (NCBI taxonomy): Eukaryota > Metazoa > Arthropoda > Insecta > Diptera > Tephritidae > Bactrocera > Bactrocera dorsalis. The sequence goes on along the minus strand of NC_064307.1, from coordinate 20,576,803 downwards.
GCAGGTGCCGCGATATTTACAGGTTTTCCTTAGTTTCGAACTTCCTTATGCAATTTATACACCTTTTTTTTTAATTTTATCTTTAGGTACCTTCGAGAATGGCGAATCGAAGAACCAAATGGTATAAATCACATACCACCTTAAGGTATGGTCAAAAAACTATCCGATTTAAGCAAGCTTGGCGAATATGAAGGGTGTAAATCGAAGACGGCAGTTAACTTTTTTCGAAATATTTTTATTATTTTTTTATCCACATGAGTTTCGGAGTCACCGTTGACCCTGACAATAAAACTGTACTCAGCCAATATTTACAAACACTCTTCTCTTCATGATTGTAATCAAATATTGTCATGGACATCACATATCATATAATCTTTACGTTTATATGTAGGTATATATGCATATGTGTATATTATGAAATGAATCTTTAATGGTTTTTGCATTCTCATTGGTAAACAAATAAAATGAGAGAGGAATAAAAATAAAATGAATGCTGAAAATTAAAATTTCATAAGCGACTCTCCTAAGCAAAAATAACCATAAAAGTTTGCAAATTATTCGGTTGACCTCATAGAGGAGTAATTTGGGTATAAACTTCCAATGTTTTTCTATCAAAATTTTAGCAAAACTCAACAGTGGCCTGCAATGTTCATACATTACCCCGGTTTGTAAATATGGAGAGGAAAAAATATTTGAATTACCATTCGATATCAGCAAGCATATTCATATGTACATAGATACATATATACTTATGTATATTTTGACTTAACCATTTCCTTGCTGTTGCATGAATGAGAAATGTTTATTGGCACTCAACTTTGTGCACACACAATTCATTTGCTCAACTGACCAATTAAGAATATTGGTAGGTTGTCGTTGTTGTTGTTTGCTCGACAATGCATGTGATTTGATATTGGTTTCTAATTTGAATTTGATGCCTCTGTATAAAGGCATGTTTGTTGTCTTAAGTGCCTACATATGCCGTTTCCTCTCCGGAGTCCAGTGATTCATTTGACAAAGCAAAAGCAATCAAAAAATTCCAGCCTCTAGACATTCCAAGACATAGAAGGTTACACTGTAAATGGAATTTCTGAAAATGCTTAATTTCTCCATTGCAAAACAAATTTGAGCAAAATAAACGAAATTGAGACACTTTAATGATATTTACACTCACACTCGCACACATACATTTACACATGCTCATTTTTGTTACGAGTGTTTGTTTGTTGTTGTTCGAGTCAATTGCTAGCAGATAGCGTGTAAATATTTAATTGCAAAATCATTATTGTATATTTTTGTTGTTTTGTCGTTTGTATGTACATACATATGTATGTTTGTAGCTGCACTTCATTGGCAGACGGACGACGGAACTTTGCTTAGTCAGCTGTGTATATCACATATACGAATCGGATATTTACTCGTAATTTGTTTGTAATTTATCGATAAATGAGAATGTAAATTTCGAAATATTAGATTATATGATATTTTGGGATCCCGTTAGTAACTGGAAAATTATTATATAACACCTTCCTTATAAGTGAGATTAAATTTGACTCATTTAAGATGAAATAATAAGTTAAACTGAAAATCATTTCGAAGAAAGTAATAAAACCTAATCGTCGTTTGGTGTTATGCATTGGAAAACATATAAAAATGGGTCAAACTATCCTAAAATATCGTATCACAAAATCGATCACTAAAACCTGGACATTAGTAGTTGGACTTTCATGTCTGAAGTGAGGATAAAAATAAGAAAACTGTTTCGAAATATCTTCGAGAGCAACTACTCTCTCCTCTGATAAGAGTGAGCTTTTGATGTAAGAGCGTTGGAGAGTTTCCTGATGTATGGTTGCCAATATCAATGATTTATGATTAATAGACTAGAAGAAATCACAACAAAATTTTCCAGAAAATTGAAGTTGGTTATCTAAATTTCTAAAAAAGAAATGTCGTTCCAAGATTGTTAGATGTTATCAGAGTTTACCATTGTAAATTTATTCAAATCCTTTCTTCTTTTAGAAACTTACAATTGTTGTATACGTCGTCATTTTGGATTTTATACACGCTCAGTTAGTTTGGAAAGATCGCAAGTGATGCTCGTGTCGTTTGATATAATACAGTTTTTGTAAAAGAATAGCGAGCTAATGTGAGGTCTTATAGAGCAGTACTGACAGTACCGTTGACCAACAAAGCCATCGAATTTATACAACCATCTACAACTTTTTTCGGTTCCTCAACATTATTGCCGAACTACAAGATCAATGATCTTCGACTACAGAAGAATGCATGCTTCTGAATTATTCTAATCGGACTAAAGACAAGATTCCTAATTTGATTTAAATGAATTGAAATATATTGATCATCGTGGAAATTATTTAGAAAGAAGATAAACGCGTTTTTAAATACCAATGTTCATTTCTCTATAGTGTAGAATATAACATAGCATAAGATCTGCAGAATCAATCTAAAAAAATGTATAATACTGCTATGAGCAGAAAATAGTAAGACTATTTATTGTTCATTATTTCAAAATTCTTTATCCATTCTTCAAAATCAATGTCGTTCCCCTCAAAGTAGTCCTCCTTGGCTCAATACACTTATGCAAACGTTATTTTCCAATACTCGAAACAGTTGTTAAAGGCGGTTCTCGGAAGAGCCTTCAATGCAGCTATTCACGGTTTCCCCGAAGCACTGGTTTGAGTTTTCTGAATAACCAGAAGTCACACGGAGCTAAATCAGGCGAATACGGTGGTTGCGATACGATATTGGTTGAAAATTTCGTGAAAAACTCTCGAAGAATCAATTCAGTACGCGGCGGTGCATTGTCGTAGTGCAAACCTGAGAAAGTTGTCGGCTCATAATTCTGGCCTCTCTTTACGAACAGCTTTACCCAAACGACGTATAATACTCAAATAGTATTCCTTTTTTATAGGTCGAAAGAAATTTGGAGTGTGCCACACCACACTACCGAAGGAAACAGTCACCATAACCTTAATTTTTGACCTGCTTTAGAGTTGTTTTTGTCGTTGGCTTACCTTGCACACGATAGTTGGACGAAAGATCATCTGTTTCCAGGTCGTAAGCATAGATCCACAACTCTTCTTCATCTTAATTGGCGTAGACACCGCTTATGCGATTATAGCCGAGTTAATCAATATCATCGGCATACGCCAGCAATTGTACACTCTTATAGAAGATGGTACCTTCTCTATTTAGTTGGATGGAGTCATGTGCAGAAGTTTACGCAAGTGAGAAAAGTTCTCTGATCGCCATGCACTTAAGAGTGGCCAGAAACGATTCTAAATGTCAGATTCTTCTTTCTTTGCTAAGTGTGTCAAGGCTTAGACATTGTAACGCCGAGCTTCGATATCCGGCCCAAAATCAATGGTTTAGTGGGTTCATATGACTGATTTGGTGCTAGAAGAAACCTAACCTTTCGAAATTTCTATATTTTAGAAGCTCCGACTTAACACAACGTTTCGACATTTACTCGAAAAAATACTGTTTAAAGGAAATATATTAACAATTTGTGCTAAAAATATCAGATTCTTGATTTCAGCTGTGTTTTAATGAGTCAATCTAATCGACATAGTCTAAAATATATGAATCTATCAGTGTCTCTCTATCTATATATGTATTTCAACTGAGTATTTGGAAAAAAAAAACAAAAAAAAACACCAGCGTTCTGTTATAAAAATTCCGTTACTTCCCCTCAATTGGAATTCGGGTTTTTGTGTTTGCAACATGAAAGAACAAGAACACAGCAGCACCGCTTACTTCAGCACTTTGAGGAATATTTCGAAATATTCGATGCGGTTGTAAAATTAAAACATTTGTGAATGTAAGACAGCAATTAAGTATTTATTTAAGCCAAAAGCGTTTGAAAATTGTAATGGAAATTCTTCAAATGTTATTACCATTCAATTACAATGGAATATTCGGTGGATTTTCCAATTAACATTCAATTACACTAACCCGAATACCACAAAGCTGCATCATCACACCTTGAATAAAGGCTACGATATTGGTGCAAGTAAGCTAAGGCAAATTGAAAAACAACAATAACAAAGAAAACAAAAACAAAAAGCGTTTTATTAACAATTCTACTACGGTTTTCGTAAGAATTCGTAATTAGAAAACAAAAAGGAGAATATGCACACAAACCGAATGCTTAAAGGCACAAATGAATATGTATGTAAATGTACATATATATAAATATATTATATTGTCTACACATGTACATTCTTTTGCACTCTTGTACGAACTTGGCTTAAAGTATCACAGGAAATTCATCTATTCTTATTCATTGGCATCTGCATGTGACTAAAGCAAATTAATTGCACAATAACTTTGCATTTAGAATGGTCATAAATGTTGGTAGTACACACACACACATACTACATATATATACATACATTTATACAATTGCATATAACCCACTTATTAGTTTAGATGAATTTTTAATTGCCAGCAATTAAAATTTCAATTTATTTATTAGGCAACACAGTGAACTACTTCTTGGTCAACACTTAGTCGAGTGACAGTTGCAATTTGGTAGTATTACGAATTATATAATTTAAAAGCACATAAACGAAGATTGAGTATGGCAGAGATATTTTGGTTTTTTTAGATGCATGTTGCAGGGAAGTGTTGCATGAAGTTATCAGCGCTACACTAACATACTTCCCTATGGTTTCCTCAGACACTGGCGGTATAAAACAGTAAAATAATTCTTAAAAACTCGAGACTTTTGAAAATGAGTTTTTTATGCAAATATAAGTGTTGCCACATTCACTAAAAATCCACTAATTTATTTTCAAAAAATATATTTCTGAAGAAATGTTTAAAATATTAGAAATAAATTAAATTTTTAGCAAAGAAAAGAAATCCATAACATTTTTCGTGGAAACCCTTTTCCTTTTCAATAATATTTTTTAATGATTTCGTATTATTTGTTTAAAATATTTATTAAAAAAAAAGAATTTTTTGAGTAAATTTATGCAAATTTCTTTACAAAAAAAGAGATAACCTTTCATTAAGCTTCTGATATTCATTTTGAGACACGAGAACTCTGCCAGCGTGAAATACACTCTTCTAACATGAAGTAGACCAAAGACTGTACAGCAACGAATCGAATAAGTAACTGGTATAATTATCATAGACTGTTATAAACTAGTGCCGATACTACTAAGCTTTTTTACCGCTTTCATAAGGTATCTACACTCCACAACGCAACAACGAGTCGAATAAGCAACTAGTATCTCTAAATATCATAAGCCAGTATAAATTAGTGCGGATGGAGCTAAACAAGATTATACCACTTTCATGAGGTATATTCAACTCTCTACAACTCAGCAATGAATCGAATAAGCAACTAGTATAAATATCATAAACTGGTATAAACTATTACCAATTATTTCTATATAGATCTAAAAGAAACCATACTACTTTTATAAGTTATTTACAGCTCTTGTAAGCTCTCGTAATTTTGATCGGTCAGTTTTATTGGATGGCATCTATATGGTTCTATGGTTCTTTTACAAGATTGTCATAAAAAGGTGTTTTTCATACAAGAAATAGATTTTGATCAATCAATTTGTTATATATATTTTAAAGTGGCCCGATATCGGCGGTACCGTTAACTCATTAACTGAGGAGCTTCTTGGGGATGATGCATGGAAAAATTCTTAACGATAACACGAAAACTAGGAGACAAGTTCAAGTATATACAGACAGACAGTCTGACATGGCTTGTTATGCTGATAATCTATCTGTGTATATACTTTATAGGGTTTTAGGATATAATAAATGCCTTCAATAACTCACTCTAATAAAGAAACATAATGTTTTTTAATGGCTCCCTCCAATTTCAAACCAAACCTTAAGTAGTAGTGAATCGAACATACAGTTGGTATAATAAAATAGAAACAGAACCGCAAGAAATTAACCACTCTCACAAAGTATCCGCATAATTTTGCATTGAATTTAATTAGATAGGTTTAGCCTCTCACGTAATAAACTCAAATAAATGAAGAGCAAAAGAATATATTAAAATACACGTCAATCGCAGGCATTCTAAGGAATAACTACTCCTCTTGGACCTAGCAACTGAATTCCATCTGTTATCATAAAGGACCAGAACTGATCTAGCCGTGGATTATTTGCCTACTAGATTACCCTAATCTAACAGGTCTACATTTGAATATCATTGGAATCCAATAATTTCAGAGGATACACTTTGTAAAAATAGATAGCTGAAATAAGAAACATTCTCTTAAATTATTTGGAGCCTTTTGTGGTTCCATTAAAGTTTGAGATTATGTAAAAATATAAAAATCCAAATTGTTGGCAAGTAATTGATAAAACTGGTCTAAAATAACTTCATTTTCGTTTAAAATTCAATTTTCATTTTAAGTTTGAGGTTATGATGAATAAATATTTTTCACCTTTTTCTCTAATAAAATCGTGGAATATATTATATATTAAGGTTGATTAAAAATAAGCTGTATACATGAAAAGCAAACCAAAAATTATGCAAGTTTTTCCACTCACCTTAGCTTGAAATGTGATGCCATGGAAGAAGGCCTGCTCGGCATGCAACGGCACACGCAAATCCTGATCGTCCTGCACCAAATCGTACGGTGTCGACGGCATTCTCAAATAGTTTAGTATCACTGATTCAGACCACTTGTAGTATCATGAAATTGTTTTCATTTTCTTCTCGCTACGCTTGTGCAATGAGTGCCCGATGTGCCATAAAAAGCCGTTACCACTACTCGAATTTCGCGAACTCATACAAAAACGCACCAAACGAACGATCGAATATAAACACGGAAAGCACACAAATTAATTGAATAATTTAGCAATACGCGTTGAATTTAAATTTTTAAGCTTTTTCACTTGCTTCGCACAGGCGCCCACACACGGAGGATACAATTTCGACGTGTTGCGCTCACTAACAATTTATTTTTTATTTTTAATATTTTATTTTTTTCGAAACACTAAATCACTACGCGGCAAATTGATTTGAATTAAATTGCATTTACGCTCGTTAATTAATTCATTAATAGAATTTTGCACGCTTTCAAAATGGTTTCCAGTGGCAAATAGCTAGTGGTAAATCTGTAATTGAAAGAGAAAGACAATTAATTATTTATTTTGCCACATAATACCATAAAAAGTATAAAAATATTATGTTAGTGCACTTTTGAAATCAATTGATGATTGTGGCAATTTGTTAAAACGGCTTAAGTGGACTTAAGCTTAAGCGGCTGCTTTGATTTCTACCGAAAAATCCAAGCAGATACTTAAACTTTATTTTAACATAATTTAAATTCCGCGATTCCGAGATATTTTGAAGGCAAAAACTTCGAATCTCGAAAAATTTGTCAGAATAACTCAAATTTTTCTCACTAATCTAACTCGACTTAAGCTATTTCCGCGAATATTTTGTTTCGGAAGTACGCACATGAACCAGGGCGCAACTGTCTAGCTTCGCAGACATTAGTCAACTCTTGTGAGTCATTGACTGGCTAACCAGACACCCAAACACTTTCTTAAGTCCACACCAAAAGCAGCACATTTAGCCACTCATTAGCGTAGCTTTGGTCGTCTAACTCTGATTCGCATGAAATATGCAAATTAATTACTTTGGTTTCGTGTTTTTGGCGACTGAGACTTAGTTGGCTGACGCAATAGCTTTCTTTCATAAGTATGCAAATTCGTAGGAAGTTATATAAACTCTTGGTAGAAAAACTAGAAAAGAGATTAAAAACAACTCGATAGTAAATTTCATAATACTTCCCATAAGTATTTGAGCTTGTTCAGAGCAACACTCTTCTTCTTAAACTTCAAATTCCAGAAGACTTTGAGTTATTGGCAAACTCTCTGGTAACAAGCTTTAGCAAAGTACGAGAACGGTACAAATACATCAAAGATCCTGAACTCTTGGAGCCTTTCTTTGATTATGTTTAAGAATAGGTGTAAGATCTAATCCCAAACGAATTCTAAAGTGGATGAAAACTAATGATCACAAGCAACGGCGTTCGGTCGATAACTCGACATAAGTACCCTAGGCTTAGATATCATCGAGAATCAAAACAAAACACCAAACAGATATTACTATCACCTATCTGACGATCTTACAATCATTGTACAAAAAAGCTGTGATATAAGACAAGAGATCAGCCTTATTTTAACACGATTTTATGTGTTAATAATCGATATCTCATATCTCGGCAAATTCTGACATTCGCTGAGTCCAATTTTCGATAACTCGTTAGAGCATTTTGACTGGCGAATGCCACGCGTGAAATTTTGCTTCAAGGCTTCAATCGAAACGGGATTGTTCGCATATACTTTACATATCCCCACAATAAAAAGTCTAACTGTGTGATATCACACGATCTTGTGCTGAAAGTGACTCCATCCTGTTGAAATCAAATTTCGCCGAGATCATGATCTTCATTTTCAGGCATCAAATAGTCGGATATCATGGCGCGAAAAAGGTCATCATTGACGGTTACGTTCTCACCGGCATCATTTTTGAAGAAATGTATGGAGTGAATCATAAACCACATCAAAACGTTGTGTTTTCTGGATGAAATGGCAGCTCTTGAAATGGCAGATGCGGCAATTTCGCTTGTTTACCTACTCGTTGCCAGAAATGGATCTCATCGCTAAACATGGCTCAAAAACGTCGGTTCTTCTTGGAACGTTTTAAGAACTTATAGAGCGAAGGGATGTTGCTAGCGAAATGCGACCACAGACATTCAGTTAGGTTCAAAGTTCGATCCAAAAAGGATTCCACTTGGACAGCTTGGAACGTCAGTTCATTTGTAATACTTAAATACTGCTTTTTATTGATCGAAAAGACTCGAAAAATCAGCAAAGTGCTTTGAGACTGCCTTACCGCATGCACGGCTACTACACAATGACCAGTAAGAGTTCTTACGATTGCGGCAAGATTAACCTTACTGAGAGCAAGTAGTTCAGTGGATCTCCTGTGTTCCGTATTAAGCCAGTAAACCTCGCAGTCGCAAGGGAGCTAGTTGTTAATCAGCGCCTGATAGGCTTCCGCGAAGTCCATAGGTTCAACGGTAAAACGCAAGATGGCAATGGTGACCCAACTCGTTCTCATTCCGATGTAATCGAAGCTGGTATTTCCGCTTTGCTGTCGGAGTGAATCTACAATCTTTCATCTCGCGGAACTGCTAACTTAATAGTAGCTTAAGGGAGAGAAATTTACAGAAAACCTCTCCAAAATCTTCCGTCTAAATTTGGATTCTTGCGTGAAAATGTTCACTACGCGTGATCTCCGCTGACTCCTCGATAGCGAAAAAGACCGAACATAAGACCCATCGAACAAAATTAATATTATTATTTATAGATGGAATGCAAACTTAGCCAAAAAGTCTGTCAAAGTTAGATTATTATAAAATTATCTACGGTAAAAGTGATTACGCATGTACACAGCGGCTCATTCACACCAAAACACTGATTAATTTCAAGTAAAAGTGTCGACAGTCAATGTATCCAATACACTGACCAAGAGTTAATGATTTCGAATTTTCGAATATAAGAAAAAAGTAACCAAACCCACAGGGGGCAAGCACCTGCTTCAGGTCAAACATTTCCTTAATCACCTTTCGCGGCGTATTAGCCCCGTCAAAGCATAAACACTTTGCTAATAAGTGACTTCATACGCATAACTCACGCGAAGACGTGGGTAAAATTGTGACCGGCCGCTGAGTTTGCCGCAAAATTTTGCAAGAACTTATGTGTACATGATTTGCATACTTATACCTAGTTGTACATATATGTTTATATACAGATAGTATGTATTATCTTCGCTAAAAATCGCACATCTACAGCTAGGTATTTATCGCGCTCGTTTATCGAAGCTTTCTTATTCGTTTGTAGTTAAGCCCAATTATAATTTGGTTTAGTCACTTCGTTTCCGTGTGAAACTATGGGATGGTCGATGTTGTTGTTCTTGAATGCCCGTGAACTCATAAAATTTTGCACATTCGCGAATTCATTTTGTTTACCTCATTCGGCTACGCTCTGTTTGCGGCTTTTCGCTTTAAAGTGTCTTTAACTATTTTGACTAGTTCACTTGAATTACGAATTCGCAATTCTTTTATAATCTTTCAGCGCTTTGCTCTTCGTTTTTTTGTTTTTTTTTTTTGTTGTGCGTTTAAACTGGTTTATTGTCGTCTCAATCAAAAGTCGAAGCTGGTTTTACCTACTGGCCGATTTTGGTTTTGTTTTTCTGTTAAGATTTTTTCGATCTTTTCCTTATTCGTAATATTCACTCAGCAGCTGTTTCGCAATCAGTTTTTATAATCAGTTTTTGTTTTTGTGTATTAAACAAAGCCGCTTAATTACACCACACCCCCGACAGTCTGCCGTTTAAAGCGAAAAAATTTCATAATATTTTGAAATTATTTTTCTGTTGTTCTGCATCTTTCTTGAGCGCACTGAAAAATTGCTCATTTTATGTGGTGAAAATGTTCGGAGCAGCTGCTGCTGAGAAAACATTCTTATCTGGTGATAAATGACACCATGGTCACTATGGCAGCCGTTAAATGAATTTTTATATCCGAGAATGCGTGAAAAGGGAGAAAATAGGAAGGGAAGATGGAACCGAAAATGAAATACCGTTCTGCTTAAAGCCTTGTTTGTACTAAAAGGAATATAGTTCATGCCATGAAGTTGTTCGACAAAAAGGTAGCCATGTAACCCCCCCTCCCCCTCCAAATACACCGATAATATTTTACGAAAGTATTTTTCATCTAAAAAATATGGTTAGTAGTTTTGAAATTGCTTGCCAAGGAACGGTGCTGCAGAAAATGTATTTTTGTTGTTGTTATAGAGGCAGAAAACATTCCTAAAACAATTTTAGGAATGGTGCCGAATTGACAGCCCTTGGCCGGATAATAATCCGGGTCCGTTTGTGGGAACGAACGGCTAGCAAATGTGTGTGTCCCTACTTGAGAACCCGAATATTTATCAACCTAATATTTTGCTGACTAGTCTGTAAAGATTAACAGTAAATGGAGCTTAAGTCTCAGTCAAGCCCTACGGTTTCTATACAAATATGGACCACTAGCAAACTCAAGCATTCAATTAGTTTTCTTTACCTGAGACACATTTTTCGAAAAAATGAGATCATAGCATTTTCTCCTTAACTGCAATTCCGCGCTAGGAATCCAGAAACACTTGAACAAAAAAGTATCTGCAACTACTGTAGTGGCTCAAATTTTTCGGACGATTGGCAACCTCCTCTTATATCTTTTTGTTTTAAACCAAGAGCTCCCATGTTACGGCCAAGGACTTCAGGCTCATCAGCCTTTCCTTCTTCTTACTAAAAAACTCTTCATAGACTGATGGACTGAAACATAGGGAGGAGCACGATTTTGACTTGAATCAAACCTCAAACGCCTTATTTTGAGTCTTCTGTGCTACAGATTGATAGAAACGGAATTGAAGTTCTTCCTCATCTTCTATGGATCCTGGTCGTTAACGTCCTGCTTAAAAAATTTCAGAATCGTGGCAGCATTGTGAAGACGATATAGCACTTATGGTCAAAGAAAGTTCCTGAGTACCGTGTACGAGTTAACGCAAGGGTATCACATCGTTGTAACAAATTAAGGAGACGGAGAGGCATCGATTACCTTATACTTCTGTAGGGGAACCATTGGCAAAGGTGGAGTCTTTCACCGAAAATGATCCTCCGACTTTACGACACCACAGTCAAGCTCATTATGTTCTATGGAGTCTTTATGTGGTGGAGAGCTCTAGAAAAGACCACATTTACAAAGAAACTCAAGAGCATTCAACGGGTGGCGCTCATCGACATTCCAACCCTAGCACTTAACGCCATCTTGCACATGGTGCCCTTAGACATCGTCGGAAGGTGTATAGCTGCGAAAGTTGCTATCAGGCTCAGAGAGACTTGGTTCGTAAAAGAACATGTGTCTGAACACTCGGAAATCCTCATTCACTTTGACTTCATACCGAATCACTTGGATCGTGGATTCGCCAAACCGAGGTATGGCATCTCCTTTCTACCCATATACCTGCGATGGAGTTGTGGGTGGTAAGAAACCTATGGAGGAGAGGGAAGTGAGCTTCTTTACGGATGAGTCAATGCTTGAGAGGAATGTTGCTGGAGGGGTTTTAATGTCTGGAGCTCTCTATCAACTGCAGCTTCAGACTTCCTGACTACTGCAATGTTTTCCAAGCCGAGGTTGCAGCCATTAAGGTATCAGTAGATTTATTGCTCCGGAGTACAGCCTCCTTCGGAGAAGTGACCATCCAAATCCAGATCAGTGGTCAAGGGGTGCCTAATCTTGTTATCGCATCAAGTCTCTTTGTGATAAGACTGAAGAAAGGCACCCTAGAACCGCTATCAACAGAATGGAAGCGGGTCGGTGCCCTCATATCCTTTTCTATTCTATTACTAGATAGCTGGGCTTCGCGGGAGTTTGGCCAATGCTGCGCCACTATCGTTACATGCGCTGTCGCATAATCCTTTTGGGCCAAGATCAATCGCAAGAGATCTAGTGATCTCATTGCCTTCAGAAAAGCTAGCCTCTTCCTAATTGTGAAGGTTTTATCAGACTGTTGCCCTATTGGCGTTCATGCTGTAAGGTTGGTAATCTTATCAGACGCAATCTGCAGTAAAGAACAGATTAAAATACTTGGATTTAGTTAGCCCTTTCTAATGGTGGAAAGGAAAGCGTACAATGATGTTTTTTCAGCAATTCGCCATATTTTCTCTTTGTCCTTAACAGTTTATATAATTATTATTTAAAATTCGAAAAAGCATACCGAGGTTTTAATGCACGAATTTTATATAAAACTACATTAAAAACATCTGGCTGCTTCGATGGAATACACAATCCAATTCAAATCAATTAAAAGTACTCAAATCGAGCAAAAATAACCGCAAATTGCAAACTTTCACACTTCAAAGCTTCTATTAAAATTTAAACTAAACTTTTTTCATACATATAAAAGTGTATATAAATACAAATACACATTCAAGTATGTATATAAAAATTTACAATGTCATTGTCTGTGCCATCGCCAATTTAAGGACAAAACTTTTGTTGAAAACTGTCGCATACAGGTGTTACTGGAAAATATTAAAACTTTTCCTAATCCCATAGTGACAATGTAATAACATGTACTTGTCTATGTAGATACAATTGTATGTATTGGAACTTTTGGCATAGCTGCCAAAAGTAGTTGAAAAATCGAAAATAAATAACCATTAACAAGTATGTATGTATGGGTTTAGGTAAAAATAAACCAAAACAAAAATAAAAAAAAAATTATGTTATTAATGAAGAAATAAAAATTAAGGTATATATTAAAGAGCCCCTAATACAATATTTTCTTATAATTAAAGAAGCAGTTTCAAAATTAATAAAAATAAAATATTTTTCAAAATGCATCGGTACATATTGTCATACTACATAAATACCAAAAATATATGCATTCTTGTGAAAAATTGTGGAAAAAATTGATATAACTGGTATATAATTTGTATATAACCGGTATATAACTGGTATATTGGCATAATGCCAAGCTCAGTTCTTAATAACTGGTCAGCAAATATATAATAATTTTCTGTCAGAATATAGTCCAACAAAGAGCTATTATCAAATCAAAATCTAAAACATATTCTAGAACACATACGCTAAAATGTGTAGAAAGTATAAAATAAAATTCATAAAACATAGGCAATTCTTCCAGACAAAGAATCAAAACCAATATATTCAGATCGTGAAAAGTATACAGACTTGACACAAGTAATTTAGAAAAAAATTTAAGTCAACCTCTAAGATATATTAAGTTCTCAAATTGACCACCAAATATTATACCTTTAATTCAGCTCTCTCCAACCTCTGAATAATTAGATTTCTTTCCTTCCAGAATACTGGTTTCGAATCAAAATTTAAAGAATATACATATATTAGAAGACGGATGAAATATTTAGAAAGGAAAAAGAAAATTAAAAAAATTCATAAAATATAAACAATTCTTTCAGACCAGAAATGAAAACCAATATCTCCAGATAAAGTATAGAGACTTGACTCAAGTAATTTGGAATTAAATATTAATTAAACCTTTGAGAAAAAAACCCATAAAAATATAAGCAATTGTTCTAGAAAAGGAATCAAACTCAATAGTAGCTCCAGATTTTAAAAAGAATATTGAGCGGACTCAATCAAACTTATAAAAAATATTAAATCAATTTTTGAGAAATATAAAGTCCTCAAATGAAACTCAAAAATCGTTATATAATTCTCAAAAATCAGTATATAAATCTCATCTATCCAATCTTTGAACAACTAACTCCCAGTTTAAGCCGAGAACTAATATTTCCTCACATTGAAAAACGTTTTTATTGCCATAGAAAAAACTCAGTTGTTGTCTTTACATCCAAAAATTAAATGAAATTAATATGAGAAACTCTAAGAATGCATTGCTGTGTATCTATTATTTTGCACAGGTCTGTATACAGTCTACCAACTAGAGTTGTTTCAACGTCATTCCTTACTTTTGCAATTTGCTTGCGCTCACTTCACTGTGTAAGCATCAAACTTTAACTGTTCGTACTCAGCTTCGTTTTATTTGCTTTTTTCATAAAAATTCTGAAAATTTTTTAATCAAAAGTTTATCGAAACAAGCAGAAACGTCAGCTGCATAGCCCTTGCTAAGAATAAATTAATCGTAATTGTTTAAATTTATGGCTCTTCATTGAAGAATTTATATTTCTATAGATGAATATGTATGTAATATGTTTGTAATATGATTGTATGTAATATGATCGTATGTAATATATTTGTATGTATGTAATAACTATTATTTGGGCCAACACAATTTTTTCATTACGAGTCTTTACTTGCAACATTTCAAAAATAGGCAGGCAATGACAAAAATACTAACTGAGGGTGGATTTCGAAATATGGCATGAACGTATGGTATGTGTAAGAATGTGTGGGTTTAAACGAGAAATGAAAATTAATTATAAATGATCATGCAATCGTGTGTATTCTTTAGAGTTTGAAGCTAGAAAACTTAATTGAAGAATTGCTCAACATTGTCCATTAAAGTTTTCGAATAGAAGTCTACGCGGCTGTTTGTGTGAAGTTTTTAAAATAAATTCTAGTTAACTCAACTCTTAATAGGATTTGCTTTTAAGAATTATTGAAATCACGGTTTGAGTTGTCAACGGATAAAATAAAAGTACAAAAGAACATAGATATATAAGATCGGCACGTTAAATCGAGAAAGCTCTGAGTTACTTGCGAAGAACTTTTGAGTTGTGTTAATCGGCAACTTTTAATAGGTTCTTAGTAACACTTCAGCTATATTGGCGTCGACATCGCTTACGCGGTTATGGCAGTAACTACAATAACTCTTACTCTTAAGAATAAGTGACTTCGACTCTTAATAGCTTCTGCTTTTAAGAATTATTGAAATCACGGTTTGAGTTGTCAACGGACAAAAAGAAACTACAAAAGAACATCGATATTTTACATCGGCACGTTAAATAGGTAAAGCTCTGAGTTGTTTGCGAAGTAATTTTGAATAAAATATTGATTGTTGTAATATACAACTTTTAATAGACTCTCAGTGGCTCTTACTCTTAAGAATAAGCGATTTCGACTTATCCTGCAACAAAAAGAAACTGCATTAGAAAATCGATATTTTAGAATAGTGTCTGAAATCGTTAAGAAGCTGAAATAATCAAGAAGTAACTTTTCATGGAAGATTGTTTGCGCAAACTCGGCCTTTAATTTTTAAAGTGAGTGTTATTATCTAGAACTATAGTAGCTCTTTGATACAACATTAAAGTGGAATACAGCTCTACAAATCTAAAATGCTGGCACCTCGAATTACTTAAAGAAGTATTTTTTATGAAGTCATAAGATCGCTTTAAGTCATCGGTAGAGTCCCAGAGATGGTATCCAATAGCAATATAAAGAGATATGGAGCTGTAAAGCATATTAACTGAACAGACAGGCTTGACTAAATCGACTTTATATGGTCTCAGATGTTTTACGAGTATTCTACGTGTTAGAAACTTCGTAGCAAACTGAACATACCCATATTCAAAAGCTATTTGATCGCCATTTGCTTATAAAAAGCCCGAAGAGTAACTGAGTGCCCACTTCAATGAGAAATTTTTATGATTTTCTTCGGTACAAGTTGAAATCTTTCTTCCTTTACTACAAGTGGATTGATTCTTAATAAATCATGAAAAAATTGTAATCAATGAAATTGTAGACTGTCACATACAGAGGTCTGAAAGAAATGTTTCACCAACATTTCCAAGCAAGGTTTCGCTGGGAAAGTATGAGTAAGAGGTGGAGAGGAGAGGAAGAAGAGAGTTACAGAGACCAATTTATTTAACGACACGCATAATGCTGAAGACTTTCAGTTCCTACAAAGTGCTGGATATTTTAAAGCGAGTAAATTTATTTCTCACACGAAAGAAGTGGAGGCCATTGCCACTCTTGGTTGGACTCAGCTGAAAACGTTTAGCGATTACACTTCAACCAGAAGAAGAAGTTTTTCAAACCTCCTTAAAAGCTGAAAGTAAATGCACTTGCAACGAAACCTAATACCTTCTTTTGAACTAACAAGATAGTCTTCATGCTATTGGAACATAAAAGAGAGAATGAGAGAATGTGGTGGAATGACGAAGATAGCGAAGTTCAGCAGAGTTTGTTGCAAAGCTTAACCACACTGCAATACCAAAGAAGAAAATAAGAACAAAACAGTAGTTACCAGAGAATACGAATGGTCAATTTGCACACACACACTCATACATGCATATACATCATATGAACGTTTATATAATACTTATATACAACTACAATGGCTAGCAATTTAACCAGTGAACCATTAAGTCCTACTCAAGTTTAAGCTTATGTATTGACCGATGTCGGTTATTCTCTATATTGCTTTTAGTAGTGCTATTGTTGTTGTTGTTGCATTTGTTGTGCGCTTGCTGTCTTCATTATGTAACTACTTGAATTGCATTGCAGCATAGAAGCGAGAAATGTAATAAAGTAAAACAATTACGCAATTGCACTAAAGTCAGCAATAACAACAAAAACAATCATAATAGAGAAAGAATAACAAAAAATAAGAAAAAAACACTAACTTCGACAATAGTCCCTTCACAAATAAAAAATGTCTGTACGAGAACTTCATTTTAATCGGTTAGTTTGTATGACAGCTATATGCTATAGTATTTCAATCTGAACGGTATCTTCAGAGAGAGTACCGTTTTCTTCGATAATATTCTTTACAAAATTTCGTGAAGATATCTCCTCAAATAAGAAAGTTTCCCATACAATGACTTGATTTTGATCGCTCAGTTTGTATGACAGCTATATGCTATAGTGATACGATCTGAACAATATCTTCGGAGATAGTAGCGTTATCTTCAGAAATAATCTATATAAAATTTCGTGAAGATATCTCGTCAAATAAAAGAGTTTTCAATACCATGACTTTTTCGGCGGTTCTGACAGATGAACAGCTTCTTTAGGAGAGCAGGATATGTGCAAAATTTCAGATCGGTCTCTCAAACACTGAGAGACTAGTTCGCATACATACAGACAGACAAACGGCCAGAGCAAGCTCGTCAAGCTAATTCATTATATATACTTTATAAGCCCTCCGACGTTTCTTTCGGTTTCTTAGAAACTTCATATCACGCTTAATACACCCCGTTGAGGGTGTAACAAACGAAGCAACAGTGCAATGAATTGTAAAATTCTTAATACAACAATAGTGAATTGTGTAAATTGCGCAGTGAAGGCCAAATGAGCATAAGCCAGCGCGTCCGAATGCCCTGAGAGGAGTGGCAAGTGATGCCCGCGTGCACATGTCAATGGACGCTGACGTCTGAAGTAGTCAATAACTTGTCGGTGAAGCATTTCAATCTATTTACAAGTGCAATGCGCTGAATGCAGACGTTTATATTTTTTATTTTGTTTCACTTATGGCAGCAATAACAAATGTCTTTGCTAGTTCCATTGTAAGCAGTTAATGGTCTTCTATGTACTTTACTAAATAAATGACAACTTTAGAATGTAATCTTTGAAATGTTTTATGTCTCTTGCATTACATATTATCGCTTTTCCCGTTCTCAACCCAATGCGAAGTCAATAAATGAGGTACCAGCTGCAGCTGCATATGAACGATGGCGATTTAGAATTTACGTTGAACTTTGAGATAGATTTTATCAAAATTTGCGACTCTCATTTATTAAATGCATCTTCGGTCAATCAATGATTAGAAACAATATTGGCGAAGACATTATAGGGGAGTTTACAACACGTCTGCGGGAAGTTGCCAAGAAAATTTGAACATGTGTGAAAATTACCCCCAATTTTTGAATAACGTAATCACAGGTGACGACTCAGCCCAGAGCCCCCCGGACTTTTTTGGATTTCAAGGCAGACGTTGTTGTTAATGAGACATGGGAGCCTAGTCCATTCGCTTCCTTATACATTCTGGAGAAAGCAGAACTAACGGCACGGTTGTTAAGGGCAATAATATCAAAATCATCGGCGGCTAGTAGCCGTACATTCTTATGGAAGACAGTACCTTTTCTATTTACTTCTGTAGCTTGAGTAGATTGAGTTTTGTATCGAACGGCTCGAAGAGGTGCTTCCAGAGAAGCTTTTGGTATTGCAGTTTTCACAGCTGTATTAGTTTTGCGGCTCCTTTTCGTGTTGTCGATTGTCTTTTCACGGGTCTTTTCTAAGGTTTGGCGCCTGTTCAGTTCTTGATTTTCCAGGCCTGAACACACTGATAAGGTCCAATCAATTTGTTGACGGTGGACTTTATTCTTTCACACAATACGCTCGATAGAACCTTATTTGCGATGTTGTGGAAGCTCATCCCTCAATAGATGGCGCTGATGGCGAAGTTTCCCTTTTTGTGGATTGAGTAGAGCCTTTTTTTAAATTCAAATCGTCAGGCTTGATGACATCTCAAAGAGTAGTAGCAGCTATCCAATCAAATTCTGAGTGCTTTAAAATCCTAATTGTTTAAAGCAAATTGAATACATTTGAATACCAAACACTTTGAGACAATTTCATCGAAGGATCATTTTAAAAGATCAATTGCGCCTAAGAAAAGTCAAAGCAAGACTACCACGTTGTCACAAAACGTATTATGACCCGACAACAGACCATCAATGGGCCGAATATCGTGGCAATGATTTCTGCCTTGAAAACCACGTCAAAGCATGTCAAAAATCATAGATATGTTGACAATTTTCTTCGATTATCGAGAAGTGGTGCACTGCGAATTCCTTCTGATCCACCAAACTATCAACAAGGAATACTATTTGAGTGTTATGCGTGGTATGCGCTAAGCTATTCGTATAAGGAGGCCGATTCTTAGTGGTATGTCGTTAATTTTCCAACCAATATCGTGCCGCAACCACCGATTTAGCTCCTTGTGACTTTTATTATAGCTTCGGTGTAGCGGAAGTTACGGTTTTTTTGTATTCAGACCTCAATAGATCTCTGCATTCATTTGATCCATATTTCTTTTCTCTAAAAGCTTCAATATTTTCTTCTATTATTTATTTTTCTGTGGTGCTCTTCTCTTTGTCTCAGATTTTCAGTTCCTTACATTCAACTGCTCCAAATGAGTTTCTAAAACGTTCTTCCATTTGATTTGATTAAGTTTAAGAGTTCTACAATAACAAACCCAATAATTTAGTGAATTCTGATTCAACAAACAAATTTCTTATAGACACTGCAGTGCTGCAGAGGAATGGTACAAATATTTTAATGACACATTAACCAATAGAAAGAAGACATGTTTACACCAATACAAACCCTAAATTACCGACGAAAAGTAAAAGAGAGAAAATTATTGAAAACTTCCACGAACTCTATTATCTAATTAAATACTTAACGAGCGGACATTTTTATGACCATATACAGTAAACACACTAGGGGCACTTCTAACAAAATACACAAAATACAATGTAAGTACAATATTGTTTTAACTGACTGCTACGCCTGCGCAGTGTACATATTTACCCAAACACATTTTTACATACAAACAAATGTTTGTATGTTTGTTTGTGTGCAGCTAAAAGCCAATATTGCGTGCCCAAATCAACTTTGGTGCGACCATCCGGTCTCTGTTTGCACTGTAAAAGAGGCTTAGCGGCCCAAGTAACCAGCGCCTAAAAACAAAGGCTGGCCCAACAAGCTGCGGCTAAGTCACTTTGCCACATTGGTCACAATGTCAGTGGCAATGTTGAAGACACACACTGCACATGCACACACACTAACATGCATATATGGTATATAAGTATAGTTGGACAGCGGTTGCCTCGAGCGGACACGTATCCGTAAAACTTTTGTCTTGTGTCTCTTATTTTTAGATTCTAATTCTGAAAATGTTTTAAGTGGAAAATTTGCTACGCTGCATGTTAAATGCAACATGGCTCGCCATAGCTAGTGGAGTTGCGGTGGCAAGTGCGCATGCGCACAACACAAACTTGAAAAGCATACACTTGGCCATTTCGACGCGCTCGTGAGTTGCGTGCGTCGCCGTTCAACTAATGTGGCGGCGCAACAAATCGTTCATATGCGCACGTACAATGCAGGCAGCGAACAGCTGAGGCATGATTTTGAGCGGTGCAATGCCTTTATATACGCGAACTATACCCTCATTTTTTAAGATATCGAACTGAAATTTTACACACGTATTTTTGTCTTTAAGATGTAACTTATTTGTTAGAATGCCCAATATTGGACCACTATAGCATATAGCTGCCATACAAACTGAACGATCATAATCGAGTTTATATATGGAAAACTTTTTTATTTGTTAAGATATCTTCACGAAATTAGGCGTGAATTATTGTCTAAGTCAACGTTACAGTCTCCGTTAAAATTTTTGATATCGCACCACTGTAGCATATAGCTGTCGTGCAAATTGGTCGAACAAAATCAAGTCGTTGTATGGAAAACTTTTTTATTTGACAAGTTATTTCCAAGAAATTTGGTGTGGATTAATGTCCAGAGCAACGTTACAATCTGGGCAGAAATTGTTCAAATCGGACTACTATAGCATATAGCTGTCACATAAACTGTACAATCAAAATTACCTTCTTATATGGAAAACTTTTTTGTTTGTTAAGATATGTTCACGAAATTTGGCATAGATTACTCTCCAAGCCAACACTATATTATCCAAGAGAATTGTTCAGATCGGATCACTATAACATATAGCTGCCATACAAACCGAAGGATTAAAATCAAATGATTTTTATTTATTAAGGGTAGAATAGCTTCGGTGCAACTTCGGTGCAGCTTCTATTGTTTTTTGTTATTGTAATAATTGTTGGTGTTGTTTCGCTTTTTCATTGTTGTGGCGTGGCGTGTAGTGGACGCACGATCGGTGCACTTTTAAACTACCAATATGTATATATGTATGTAAGTATGAGCATATACATATATGGTAGATACATTTATTCCCCTCTCTCTCTCTCTCTCGTTGCCACGCTCTGCCTGTCATTTGTCAGCTATGCCACTAATTCTAGCTATTCGTTCTGCTTCCAACATTGTTCCTGCAACAACGAGCCACTTGGAATTCTTCACTGCTCTTTGTATGCTTTCATATAAACACTAACATACATACATAAAAACTTTTATATATACATATACACACATACGTAAAAACATATGTTAAAAGCATATAAAATTTTTTGCTTGAAATTCTTCAACCAACATACACATATATTTATATGTGTGTGTGTGCTTATGTATAGCGAGAAAAAAAAATACTTTCAACTTGGGTAGGGTCTTTAGCTTCAAGTGCTATTGCACTTAACCACGACGCGCTGAAAAACTTGTTTCTTCCAATTCGGTGCTGGTGTTGGTGTTGGTGTCGGTGTCGCTGTCGCTGTTGATGTCGTTGTCTTTTGGCCCCACTGCTGGTGCAACGAGTAGTTGTTCTGCATGCCCCCTGCCACTTCTGTCCACTTTTAGGCGTTCGAACTTCCGCTACAGCTACGACGACGAACACGTGTTGTTACTATTTTTTTGTTGTTGTTGTGTCTGTTACTTTTTATGTCTTGTTGTTGTTGTGTTTCTTCGTTACGTTTGTTATTTTTATTATAGTTGTTGTTATTTTTAATGTTGTTGTTTTTATTGTTGTTGTTGTAATATTTAATGTTGTTGTTTTCTTTTCATTTTTTAGTATTGTAATTTTTTTTTGCTTTTATGATTCCTTCTTGTTGTTGTTATTATTATTTTCTCGTTGTTGTTGTTATTGCCATCGCATCGCATTGGCATTTTTCCATGAAGCACACACACTGTTGTTGTTGTGATTGCAGTTAGCGTATCTACTGCTTGCACACTGCAAAGCTGCTGTTATTGTAGTTGTTGTTGCAGTGCTTGTTGTTATTTAACAATAATTTAGCATTGTGGCAGCAGCAATGTTGTTATCTCGTCGCCGGCGTTGTTAAGCAGTTCTTCAACTTTTTTTCTTCTTTCAAGTCTTACACGAATACTTTTAGCTCACACTGTGCGCTCATGCAACAATTATTTTAAATGAAGAAAAAAACACTGAAGAAAAGAAGTTAAAAATCAGCAAAAGTAAATTGCATCTTGGTGGCAGAATGAAACTGAAATTATCAGCCGAATGCGCTTGCGCAATGTACAGTTACAACAACAAAAAGGAAAAATAGCAAATTGCTGCGTTTAACTGCTGGCGGTGAGCGATGAAAACAAAATTAATTTGTAGTTTTGTTTTTGTTAATTGTTTCTTTAGTCTTCTAAATTGGCATTTATAGCTTTTTGATAATTAACCGATAATTGAAGACCGACTGAGCGCTGTCAATAGTTTGTCCATAACGTATTTAAGGTTCTCTTATGATTTTTCCCCTTATTCTTTCAACTTCCTTTCATTAATTGCCTTTGATATGTCCGTTCTACTTACTCTTGTCCTATAAAAATTACTGTTTTTAATTAAATTAGTTTTCGGATTGCTTCCCTTTTGAAGAGTTTCTTTGTTGTTCAAAGTTTTCCCCTCAAAGTTAAAGCAAATGCTCTAAGTTGGATCTCAGACAACTCGGCATACTGCAGTAGCTTCCAGGTAGAACTCTTTGCAGTTGGGAATGTAGACGAGTTAGCTAACAACGCAAAAAAAAAACGTTAAAAGGATCAATATATACGTCGATATCCAGGGGACAATTAAGGCAATAATCTTTCATCGTATTATGACAGAGAATGTCCTTAGAAGCAAGGTAACAGAAGATGTTTAGTGCAGTAAAGCGGCTGCATTCGTTCTAGGTTACAGGCCACAAAGTAATTCCAGAAAACGAAACATCATAAGAGAGACGCTAGAACACCACCTATACCTGGGTCCAGGATTGTCTAGAACTCGTTTTAATTATCTAGGAGCTTCGAAGTTCAAAGAACTGGACGAAATATGACATCGAGGTCTTATAAATTTGGCAGAAAGCGTTAATGATGAATACTTCATTTCAAACTAAACTAAACCTACAACTGGCATTATTAAAAATTAGTAGATCCTATGTATGGCGTGACAGTCGGCCAGTATAGCCTAACCGAAAGCAAAAGACAACTTCTTAGAAAATATGGCGATCGGGGTTAAACAAATATGCCTTATCTAGTCAATGAAGTAATACCAAAAAATTTCCTAAAGTGAAATTAATTTTTTGAGAAATCTTTGCGAAAATAGTAACGTAATCTACATATTATTGTTCAAAGAAATATTATATCTGATATCTTTTTATTTTCTAGTCTTTTTTTACAGTAGCGGGAAGCATCGAAAGCCAGAGTTCGGTACTTTAATCCGCTTAATCTAACCTACTCCCAAGTCAAGACTGTCCCACGGAACAATAAGGTAAGGTATTACTTCGTGGAAGTGAGAAGACATTTTACGTCTTCTCTAGGTCTTTCTTATCTATACAATAAGAAATGCTCTATTATTTACTCTTCCTAACCTTTCGTATAGTTACAATAAAAATCACTGAGATGATCTTCGAACTAAGACCGATGTTACTTAAACATATTATTCGATCAAATGTCTTTGAAATTCTTAAGATTTTACCCCTAATAAGCCATTGATCAAATTTGATCCGGACTGTTCTAGATAAACATCAGAGCTTAGCAGAAATAATCGGTACATCGTAGAATTTTAGTTCGAGCAAACTAAGTCACCTTGAAGCTTAATCGAAGACAATCAAATCTATAACGGAATTGTAACAGTCTATGCTTTTGTTATCATTTTATTTATGATTAAAACTATAATAATTAGGGGATTCGGAAATTGACTTGTCAATTTCATCTGTCAATTAGCGTGTGTGTTTGGCAGCTGTTTGTTTACAGCGCCAAAGGTTTTTCAGGCAATTTTTTCCATGGAAAAAAGCTGAGAAACGACTTTACTTGAAATTGTATGTTTCTAATGGAATCACGACTACGGAATTGTTGGAAATCTTGCCGAAGTTTTATGAGGAATCCGCTTTATTACCAACACAAGTATTTGAGTGGCCCAATGCATTCAGTGAAGGTCGAAGGTATTCATCGATACCTTTCCGAGTCATCCATGAGCCTCTGTTAATGACGCTAACATCGAAAAAGTTAAAGAAACAGTGATTGAAAACCGTTGCGTTGAGATCAGAAAGATAGCAGAAGATCTCAACATATCTGATGCATCGACTCCACATATATTGGTTAACGTTTTGGTTAACATTTCGATCAATTTTTTGGGTAAGAACCGAACCGCTAAATTTTTAAATTCCAATAAAGAACAAAGCGATACAGCGGCATGGAAAGTAATTTTTTGTAATCGAAAAGTCAAGATATGGACTTGAGGGAACATTGATCCGCGTGTAGATCGCTTGAAGGCCAGGATAAACGCATTGCAGCCACCACTTAAAGTCGAAGGACTGCCTTTTATAAGGTATCGAAAGAAACCAGTGCTATAGGAACAATTCATTAACAACGCTGTTCCTAACCGGCGTATGACAAGTAATGTGAGTATTATTCGTCAAGTGGAGCCACGAACTATTACAAAATTGTTGGAAAGTGATGCATTATTGAGAAGTTGGTCCAAGGCAAGAGTGAGATCTTTCGAATGAAGCAATATTAGTAAAATTAAGCTAAATTTATTATTTTTGCTTTGCATTGATTGTATAAAAGAAAGGGTGATACCTCTATTGTATATAAAAAAATATATACTTACATAAGTACATACCTTTGATGAAATTTCCGCAGGCCTTTATATTTAATAATGTGGCTACAAAAGTCACTACACATGTCTTATATATGTGCATATATACATATATAATACAAAGCCCTTATGCATTAAATAATTATCTTTTCAAACTTTACATACTTCATTCAGTATTTCTTATTAACTTTCTGTGGAAAAGATGGCTGTCAAGTCAGTGTTGCAATCTCGCATTCAATGTCTCATGAAAAGGACAACGAAATAAGGATGGCAGAATTGAACGCATTTATAACAAAAAATAAATAAAAATATACGCAAGATGAAAACCGGTTCGCCAATACAAGTAGATAATAAGATATGTACATATACATATGTATTGTATATTATGTGATGTCTGTATGTATATTAAAGCAATGAAACGAAAGTCAAATGGAGTAAATGCAACGAAAAAAAATTCGCAGACAAAGAATAGAGTATAGCTATGTATATATGTATATATTATATAAATGCATACTCATACACTATTTACTACATAATGCTACCTGTAGTATACATACATACATTTGTATATGTGGAGCATGTAGGTGCTCTTAGCAAATAGCTTATGAAGCAGATGATGAAAAGGAAGCCATCATGTGGACATTGTGCAGATTTTATATGCGAAACGCAGCAACGCTGCAGAATAAAGTATAAATACAAATTGGCTTGAGACGATTTCGTTTTCTTTTATGCATATGCTTATGTATTCATTATACTCGCACTCCGATGCCATAAGAGAGTACTCACTTGGAGGAAACGATTGCGAAAGGAGATTCAACGCACAGCTGTTGAAAGTAAAAAGCATCATAATTATTCAGGCATGGTAATTTTTGATTCGGTGGAGGAGTCATTGAAGAGATCAAGAATGGCTTGGAAGTAGCCAAATGAGTGGAAAGAACTTTATTGACAAAATAATAGAATGTGAGGGTTTAGAGAGAGAGGTAAGAATAATAAGCTATATATCGCTGAGAATCTAAAAAAAGATGACATCAAAAGTTTCCGGAACAACAAATGATTTTGGTCCGACTTCTTGAAATTCTTCATGGAGTGATCTACGACCTACGATAAACACTGGTCCTTGATGGATAGGGTTACCATATCGATCTCAGTCAAAATCAGTTCCGTTGCATATGTCCCAACCGAATCCCACTTTAAAACCAAAATTTCACATTCTTCCAAAAACTTTCTTTGTGGTTTGGTAAGACGATGGCTTTATCGTCAGATAATAATAATAATTCCTTTCGTCTTCCTCTAAATTCTGAAAACCTTTCCGAACCTCTAATTCTTAAAATATGAAAATATATTCCGTGGTTGCCGTTGATATCACGATCTCTACTCCAATTCTTATACCATCAATCCGCGAAGGAGGAAGCACACCCTAACACTGCCAACTTTTTTTTGAAAAAAGAGACATACTCGAACAAAAACCTGCCAACTAAAAGAAACAGCAATACAGCAAGACGGACACAGTGTAGAACGCTACAAAGAACTCGGTGAGGCCGAGAGTGATGCGCGCCAACCGACTGATTGAATTGGTAACCACAAAAATGGACGCATCTACGCTGCGCTATTTTTAAATAAGAAAATAAAAGCGGAACGCAACAAAAATCACAAAAAACTTTAGAACATTTTCAAACGAAAACAACAACAACTACTACTAGAATATAACAAAAACAAACACAAACATTAAGCGCTAAGAAGCACCCATAATGAACGCGCATGTGAAGAGCAAGCAACAAAAAGCGGTGGAATGAGCAACGGACAGAGCAAATGCCGCCAACAACAGCAATAGCAACAACAACAATAGCCTGCACGAAACGGACCAAGTCATGTTGTTGAACTGAAGAATCATTTGGAGCAAAGCAACGGCGATAAATAAGCGAACGTGAGTTGGAAGATTTATTATACATACAAAACACTATATGCATATGCATGTATGTATGTATGTATGTGAGTGTATATGCAAAAGTGATTAGTTAACTTTTCAAATGTTACCGGCAAAAGTCGACCTTGAATCACTGAAGCTACACCGCATACTTATTGCGTGGCATCTATGGGCTTTTGGCAAAATTTGACGTGGGTCTTCTTCTTTTTTTCCGACAGCTAATGGTTATAACTGCTGTTTAGTAATTGGGTATCGCCATAATTTGTACATTCATAATAATAGATCTAACACTAGTCGCAGTTATTGATCATATACTGCGTCTTCTACATACATAGCTATACGAGTATGTATGTATGTATGTTTGTTTGTTTGTAATGGCGATGTTAAGCTTTATTTATATTATACAGCCATTTCGCACAGCACTCATCTTCACCACATTTACTGCAATGGAATTAATGATCACCTGCCCGACAGCTGTGCCTTTACAGTGTGCGACAGCTGAAGAGTTCACTTGCAAGTCAGAAAAAAATATTTTTTGTTATTTTTTTGAAGAGGAGTTAGATTTATACTAATAAAGAAAACAATCTGCATTTACTGTATTTTATATAATTTATCAGCCAGTGCTTCATTTGAAAAAATTTGGGTTTCCTTGATTCCGTAGTCATTCTTCAAGAGGATCTCTGAAAAATTGTGTCTGATGATAGATAATCCTTTTCTGTTTAAAATTATCTCAAAATTATGCAAAAACTACAAAAACATATTATTCCGCAAAATTAATACCGGTAAT
The DNA here is from genome assembly GCF_023373825.1 of Bactrocera dorsalis. NCBI lineage: Eukaryota > Metazoa > Arthropoda > Insecta > Diptera > Tephritidae > Bactrocera > Bactrocera dorsalis. The sequence goes on along the minus strand of NC_064307.1, from coordinate 20,548,820 downwards.
GATCGAAAGCCTAGTCAAAATTTTGATATCCAACAAAAGGACGGACTCCCAGGAAAAGTAAATTTTTTTGAAAAAATCAATTTTTGTGCAAAAATTACACTATAAAGTTGCTTAAAAATTTGTTATCAAAATTTTTCTTCCATAATTCTATAACAAATAAGTCTAAGAAGATCGTTCGAAATTTTCTAACCGATCGATTTAGCCGTTTCGAAGAAAATTTCCGAAAAAAGCATTTAAAGTTGTGAAAGCCGATTGTGGATTCAGTTAAAAATTTCTTGAAAATACACTTTTACCTCCAAAACTATTTGCTGTATAAACTTCGAATTTTGAGAAAATATTTTCAAATATATGTACATATGTACATATGTAACCTCATAACTACCTATTATAATTTCAAAAGCCGATAGAGTATGTTCAAAAAAGCCTGGTACATACTTAAGTCAACTCAATTTTGTTAAAATTTGAGCCCAATCTAGACACTGGGTCTGTATTTATGAGTACACCGATTTATTGGTGCTTAATATCGGCAGTTTGAACACACTAGTTTTTACCGATTTTCTTCAAATTACGAGATAATAGAAAATTTCCATAGTGATCTGCAGACATTGTAGTTGTTGAATCGTTATCAATAACAGAATGAGAGCCTTCAGACAAACAAATATAAAATGATAGTTAAAATGAGATATTTTCTACCAAAAATGAACAGTCATAATTTCTGATAGTACAAGAGCCCTTTATTAATAAACCTGTAGCTAAGCCGATTTCGCACATTGTATATAGTAAATGATGTATCCATAAAAACAATTGGCAATATCCAACTGTATACATTAACGAATCAATGACGTAGAACTCATAAATGCCCTGCGGTGAGAAACTGAACTTGTGGAACAGTTTTATGTGTTTATTTACGTATAATTTTTCTTAAGTTTTTAAATATAAAGGGTGATTTTTTAAGAGCTTGATAACTTTTTTTAAAAAAAAAAAAACGCATAAAATTTGCAAAATCTCATCGGTTCTTTATTTGAAACGTCTAGATTGGTTCATGACATTTACTTTTTGAAGATAATTTCATTTAAATGTTGACCGCGGCTGCGTCTTAGTGGTCCATTCGGAAAGTCCAATTTTGGGCAACTTTTTCGAGCATTTCGGCCGGAATAGCCCGAATTTCTTCGGAAATGTTGTCTTCCAAAGCTGGAATAGTTGCTGGCTTATTTCTGTAGACTTTAGACTTGACGTAGCCCCACAAAAAATAGTCTAAAGGCGTTAAATCGCATGATCTTTGGTGGCCAACTTACGGGTCCATTTCAGTTCTTCCATTTTTGGCAACAAAAAGTTTGTTAGCATCGAACGATAGCGATCGCCATTCACCGTAACGTTGCGTTCCAACAGCATCTTTGAAAAAATACGGTCCAATGATTCCACCAGCGTACAAACCACACCAAACAGTGCATTTTTTCGGGATGCATGGGCAGTTCTTGAACGGCTTCTGGTTGCTCTTCACCCCAAATGCGGCAATTTTGCTTATTTACGTAGCCATTCAACCAGAAATGAACCTCATCGCTGAACAAAATTTGTCGATAAAAAAGCGGATTTTCACATTTCGAACCGAAGACTGATTTTGGTAATAAAATTCAATGATTTGCAAGCGTTGCTCGTTAGTAAGTCTATTCATGATGAAATGTCAAAGCATACTGAGCATCTTTCTCTTTGACACCATGTCTGAAAATCCCACGTGATCTGTCAAATACTAATGCATGAAAAATCCTAACCTCAAAAAAAATCACCCGTTATTATAATGACTTTTTATGTTTGGCGTGAAAAAATAGTTTTTGAAATTTCAACGAAATGAAAGGTAGTGAAACCGCTATTTATTTATAAAAAATAAATATTAAATAAAATAAAGGTATTTTAGGTTATGTAAGGTTATACTGCCCGCTGTCACGCCAGATGGAGATTCAGTTTAATTTGAGCTAAAGTATTCGTCATACAAGACGTCAACGCTTTTTGCCAACTTTAAGAGTTTTCTAGGTTGATACTTCGTCCTTTGAACTGCGCAGAGCCTAGAGGTTTAAGACTAGTTCTAGATAGTGCTGTACAGAGGTGTTCCTACGTCTCTTTCATGCCTACTTCTCTGCACTTTCTACATGTATCGTCGTTACTTATGCCCATCCGGCTCGAATGTGATGCCAGTAAGCCAACAACTGTACGACAGTCCTTTTGAGATCGTGTGAGTAATACAAGAGTTTTCCTACGGGAGTCTTGCACATGATCTTGGCGACACAGCATGTATTTAAGACATTCCGTCTCGCTCTGATCCGTCTTTCAGCCTCAGAAATTCCATTGCATACCGTTTTTAGTGACTTCATTATTTCCTGTACTTGTTTGGTAGGCAGACTTTCGTCATCTATTTGGTTTCCCGAAATTCCTTTCCTTCGTAGTCTGGAACCCAGTATATACACATGCAGCCGCTTTTCGGCAGCCGCTACATTTACAGCCTCTCTGCTTCTAAGGAGATTATCTAACAAAACACATGGGATATTATTGCCTTGATTAGAAAACTGATAATGAAATAGCACTAGAATCAAGCAGATCTTCTTATCTAGAATGTTTTTCTGAGCTTTTTGAACTTTTGGCAATACTTTGAAGCTTTCATTGAACTTTGATTTGGGATGAAAGCTTAGTTAACTTCAACGACTTTATAATACTAAATTCGTCAAACTTTTTTCGAGTTTTGTATACCCTGAATAAGGTATAATCACGTTTGGCACAAGGTGTTTACCAACCAGGAAGAAATTTCTCTATAAAGTATATATTTAGGTATATATGTAAAAGATCAGCGTCGATCTGTCTGTATGTACACGAACTTTTCACTAAGTTTTTGAGATATCGAGCTGAAATTTTGCACACTTTCTTTCCTCCCCAAGAAGCTGCTCATTTGTCAGAATCGACAATATTGGATCATCATAGCGTATAGCTGTCATATAAAGTGATCGATCAAAATCAAATCTTTGTATGGAAAACTTTTTTAATTATGAAGATATCTGCACGAAATTTGGTATGTAATACTTTCCAAGGCAACCTTAAAATCTTTGAAACTTTATTTTTTTTATCGAACTACTATAGCATATAGCTGCCGTACAAACTGATCGAACAAACTCAAGTCCTTGTATGGAAAACTTTTTAATCGAAGAGATATCTGCATGAAATTTGGCATGGATTGTTGACAGGTGTAACGCTACTATTTTCCAATAAATTATTTAGATCGAACCACTATAGCATATAGCTGCCATACAAAGTGAACGATCAAAATCAGGATAATAATATTTTTCTACTGTTTTGTGCCATAAAAAATTAACCTGTGAAGGATATTATAGCTTCGATGCCGCCGAAATTTTTTTTTTGTTTATTTTTTTTTTGTAAATGTTGTTGCATCTAATTTGAATCTGTTTAAGAATCTTCTTTTACTAAAATTCTACCTTCGACGCTCTGATCTTCTGCAGCTTTTAATAATTTAACAAAAATTAAAAAAAAAAATTAAAAGAAAAATTAGTGTGGTAAATGCTCAGCCTCCACAAGAATGCCTGCAGCTCTACGCATGCCATAAAAGCTTCGCGCGCATACACATACATACATACACACATAAATACTTATAAATAAATATCTAGACAGCAACTTGTTTCCACATGCAACGCAAACGCTTTGTGGGCCTGTTTTTCATTTCTTTTTTAGTATTTTTTCATTTTTTTCACTTTTTTTTGCTTCAAAAATGCAGCTGCTTGCAATCAGTGCGCTTCACTATTATTTAGCTGTGCATACATCGGCTTATATAGTATATACTGGTGTATGGTGCACATGTGTGGCGTCGAAGCTTTTACGATGCATCGTTGCCAGCTATGTGTACACGCTTGATGAAAATGAAAAACATGAAATTATTCTTTTTCTACATATTGCATTATCATAATATTTAGTCTTTGAGCGGTGTGCTGATGCATTTGTTTCTGGCATCACCTACGAAATGCACTGCCACTACTTCTGCGAGGCGAAATTTATGTACTCGTATTTATATTATGTGTTTTTGTATGTACATATGTATGTATGGATGTGTGAGTGCGTGTGTGTTTAATATTAAGCAACAGTAAGTCTTCGGAAGTCAGAAATCTCGGGAAAACACTCGCAGTCGAGACAATATTTTGTGTTGGCGTACTAAATGATGTATCGCAGGAGAGCTGGATTGCGAATGTGCACACACACACACATACATATTTATATTTGCAGATATATGCATGCAGTTTTGTAGTACAAAACGATTTATAGGAGTAAATTCGCACCTGTGTATTTGTAAACAAACACATAAATATAGTACAAGTAGACATATTTATATGCATGCAACATACAAACATACATACATATATGTACATACACCCATATACATAGATATAAAGTATTTTTGTAGAATGTAGAACGCCATTACGCCTGATGTCATCGAAATCAAGCAGACGTACATCCTACATACAACCACACACACATAACCATCACGTAAGCGACTTTTGAGCGGATGCGTCTCGTTTCGCCGCCCGGCGACTTTCATTTTCATAGTCTATTACAGAATAATGCATTTTCCTACTTTTATGTGCATTCCTTCAGTTAATATGCGACTTGTTATGTTTATTAATATTTGTTTTTTCCTTAATTTGTTTATTATAGTTGTTGCAAAAAATAATAAAAAATCTTAAAAAAAAAATAAATAAAAATCTAATCTAAGTTTTGGATTTGCTTGGTGATAAACACACATAAATATTTTTGATTTTGGCATTTATATGCTTTTTTCAACACATCACTTTCGGCATTCGTCTGCCAGTTCTGGTTTATTAATGAATTGGTGGTCGCTCAGCCGTGGCGATAGCATTTTTGGCGCCAAACCGCCCACAGAAAAATATGAAAATTTCGAAAATTAAGTAATAAAGTATATTCTATAGAGCTTTTCCTATATAAGAGTGAGGAAAATTGGATCAACAAAATACTAAATGATTATATATTATTCCAGAAGGGTAATTAGTGGATTATTTCGGAAACTTGAGTAAATTCCAGAAGACGTTAATGGTTATACTCAGCTATATGTACGATATTTGAAAGTGCAATTTTGAGAAATTCTTTGACATATTTCAATATACAAAATACAAATACACAATACAGTTTTTTTTGTCTCTTAGCGCCATCGAAAATTGAGGCTTGCTCGAAAAAATTTAATTTGTTTTCTAGAAAAATTCATACTCCTGAATTTCGTCTGTTATCATCACCATCTTGGATAGGTACTTAAGGCGTTACACGGATTTCACGGTTTCAAAAAATCGATTTTTTTATTGTTTAAATACTCAATCTGATCCGGGTAATAGTTTAGTAGATACAGTTAAAGAGATAGGAACAGCAAACGCCGCCATATTTTTCCACGCTATTTTGACATTTCTCCTCAGTAAGATTTCCTTTTCATAATGTGAAGATACATGATCCAACAGCGAGTAATAATTAATAAAGTTTACTAGCGAGATTCGGAGTCAATGGCCTCAACTTTAAGAGCGCTTCGTCCAATTTATGGACGTCATAATCGCCCTGTGAGATCAACAATTGAGTGTTCAGTGGAAAAATTTGAATCCACAGGCACAGTACGAAGTGTTAACGTACCAGTAAAACAAAGAAGTGTCCGTAGTGTCGAGAAAATAGCTGCCGTTGGCGCATCAATTGAGGAAGACCCAAATCAGTCTCTCACATGTCGTTCTCAAGCATTGGACATCTCTGTGATGTCGTTGTGGCAAATTTTCGGAAAAGATTTTGGCCTACATCCTTACAAGATCAAATTGGCGCAATAACTGAACCGATTGACCACCAGAATCGTCGTATGTTCGTGAATTGGGCTGAGCAACAATTTGAAAATGATCCGGATTTTCATCGAAGCCTTACCTCCAGTGATAAGGAACTATTCTAGCTGAATGACTTCGTTAATAAGAAAAATTGGTCAGGCAGCAATTGCATCTCAAAATATTGACGGTATAGTGCGGCTTAAGGGCCGGCGGCGTCATTACGCCGTACTTCTTCCGTAATAATCAAGACCGGCACGTTACTACGAATGGAAATCACTACCGCTCAGTGATATAACCCATATTGCATGGATCTCATAATAATAATCTGTGGATCACTTTGAAAAAGTCTAAATGCACTGAAAAGCTTATCGTAGCCGAGTGGATTCGTAACTGTTTTCGATATAAAATCCTTAAAAAATATAAGAAACTAATTTTTGTAAACAAAAAAACCAGAAATTGCCAGAAAAGCTCCACCAAAGGCTTGGGAAAGGGTATGGTAAACACCAAACAAACAATGTGACTTTCGTTTTCACAATAACACAATACAAAATTAATACAGGTCACAATACAATATCAAGCCGTTCCAACACAAAATTGGATTTTTAAACTTTTTATGTTTTTATAACCGTTTTACTACGCGAAATCGACTTTCGTTTAATTAGTATTGCATAATTTTGGCCGAGTTATTGCCATAAACATTGGCACAAGTGTATACAAAGTATGGACACATGTATGTTTGTATGTACATATGTACGTACCTACCTGATTTAAATATCGCACATACGGTCTGCGTTGGTTTTCAATAATTTTTGACGTTTCTGGTATGCGATTGGAAACTCGTTCGCATGGCTAAATCACACACATACACACGCAGCCGGCATTTTTTTAATTTGCATTTTTTTACAAACACACACACGGGGTTTTTATTTTTTCACTTTGTTTTTATTTTTGTTGTTGGCATACGTTTTTTTTTTAGCTGTTTTGCGCTGGGCCGTTTATCTCTTTATTCGCTCACCTCTCGTGGTTTTCTTTTAAATTAACTGCCAATTCTTGGAAATGTGAGACACAACGACCAGAAACTAAGGGGTGAGTGGACGCCAAAAACTTTTGTATTAAATTTTTGATTTTTCTCACCTTTGTATTTTATTTAAATTTTTAGGTTTTTAGGTTTTTTTGTTTATTTTGTTATTTTTTTATTTTTATGCTTGTATTTTCTTTTATTTTTTTATTATTATTTTTTGTCTACTTTGTTATTGTTTTATTTTTTATTTATTTTTTATTCTTGAATTTTCTTTCCCTTAAAAAAAAATAAGTTTTTTATTTTTTTGCTTTTATAGCTTGTTCACTTTGCGTTGTTTGACAAGATTTGTCGCCAATTACCGCAACCACAATTGCTGTCGCTGCCAATTTGTGTTTATACTGTTTAAACCACAACACTGATCTTATGAATGAAACCGGAAATTATAATTTTTTTTAATTTAATATTTTTTTATTATTCGCAGTACCCAATCTTTTTTAGCGTCCACACAAAACTTCCAAGCAACAATCTACAAAAGACTCTCGCACGACGGGCGTTTAAAAGTGCCAAACGTGCCCACAAAGCAGCGGCGGCGGCTGTTCTAGTATGGCGTCTTCACTTTCGTTCTTTAACTAGAACCGGAACGCCAACAACACGACTGTCGACTAACCACTCTGTTTGCGCTTGCAACGCGTCAAGAACTTGCAGCACTTGCAACTAGATTTAGTACAAAACGTACACAACACAGAACAAAGCAAGTACTAAAGCGCGCACACACACACACAAATACATGCACACTTGTTTATATTTTTATATTTAGCACAAAATAAGAATGCGCCTTCTTTGTGCTGGCAAACACATAAAAGAAGATGACACTCGCACGTAATTTGTGATTTTTATTTTATTTTATTTTTTCCAACTATTTTCTGTTGTTCTAAATGTGTAAATAACAAAACACAGCTGACGGCACTTTGACAACTGCAAGTTATTGCATGTTTAAACGCGTTACGCTATTGTTGGTGCAATAATGCAATTAAAAAACAAACACACAATGCTTTTCGGCAAATTTTCGATTTGCTTTGACTATAACGGCGCGCGTTTAATTCGTAATTATTCAATTCGTTTACTACTACTCGAATGAGCGAGCGATAAAGCTTTCACACAGACGGAGAGTTCCAGCTGGTATGGCCACCGAACAACAACTGACGCAGCCAATAGCCACTTTTGGTGCCGTCGCTAGCGCTGGCACTGCTCCGCACGACGACGCTGCTGCAGCGGCTATTGGGAATTGTTGTTTCTAGCTTTGGTTTCGGCCGCAGCGCCAATTGCTGGCTAGATGGCTGTTGCCTCATGCAGCCACCGGCAGCTGTTTTGGCCATTCGTTTGCCCTATGTTCGTATAGCCACCCCCGCAGCGCCACCGTCGCCCTCTTCCTTGTTGTTGTTGTCTCTACTGTTGCTTGGCACAGTGCACTGGGTGACCCGCAGCTGTGTGGGACTATAGGAAGCACTTGAAGAGACTGTTTTGTGAAACCCGTTTCCGCATACAAATTGCATTGACTAAAGACAAATTCTACGTCACGAAAAGAATTGTGTCTGCTGCGTCACTCTGTGCGGGCAGCCGAGTGTGAAAGTATCTCTGAGATATTAGTTTTTCTCTCGCGACGCTTTGAATTGGTCCAATCAGAATGCTTGAAAGCAACGTGCTAAACGCTGCTACCGTTGCTGCGGTTCTCTGTTTTGAATTTTGGTTTCCGTTCACAGTGTTGCCGAGTGACGTTTGAAATAAAATTTATTAAATTTATTGACGAAATAAAAAAAGTATTTATACGACAACTTAGTTTTGTATGTAAATAAAGCATATGCATTTACAAACAAAATTATAAGAATTTAATTTTTCAAGCATGATTGTATGCTACCTCATATGAACTTTTAAAATATGTCAGTAATTAGTAGCAGAGCTCATATTTTCCTTCACAGTATCATTTCACATTCAAACGAACGAAAGTTAGGACCGGTAAAGTCTAGAATGTGAATATCTCTATATAGCAAAAAAAAACGTCTTGAAATTGTAAATTTTGTGTAGAAATTTAAATACACACACTTTTCTCTCGTTCAACCCACCCTGTGTACAACAGAAGGGTTCTCTATTACAGAAAACTCTACTACCATACTTCAAAATCCACAGCCCACATTTCGTGCTGTCAAATTGACAGCCCGTCCAACGAACTTCCTGAATTCACATAAATCGTTCTTTCATTTTTCAATCGTTGAGCCGAATGTACGTGAAAATTGTAACACTTCTAATTTGTTAAAAATTAATGCTTATATATAAATATAGCATGAAATATTAATTTTATAAAGAAATAAAATGCCGAATTTTATAGTGAATAACAAATTTCTTGCATTTTAATAAAGATGTTAACGATATTTCGTGATTTTGTAACTAACTTGAACTTTCTACAATTTTAGCACTCGGTTAAAGAAGTGAAAAAATGGTCAACGGACGTATACCGTCTGTCTTCTCGAAGACATATGTGACACCACGTCGCCCTTATGAAAAGGCACGTTTGGATCAGGAGTTGAAAATCATTGGTGAATATGGTTTGCGCAACAAGCGTGAGGTCTGGCGTGTCAAGTACGCTTTGGCTAAAATCCGTAAAGCTGCTCGTGAGCTGTTGACTCTGGATGAGAAAGACGAGAAGAGATTGTTCCAAGGTAATTTAAACCTCAATATGAGCCAAATAATTGTTTAATGTGATGTAATGCAGATTTGACACTTCTTGTCTGAGAAAAAGTTGACGATAAACTTACATAATTAACTGAAAATTATTTGTTCTAATTCTAATTTTGTAAATCTTAAGCAAGTCTAAAAATGTGAAATTTGTTTTCTAGGTAACGCTTTGTTGCGTCGTTTGGTACGTATTGGTGTGTTGGATGAATCCCGCATGAAGCTCGATTACGTGTTGGGTTTGAAAATTGAAGATTTCTTGGAGCGTCGCCTGCAAACTCAAGTCTTCAAATTGGGTTTGGCCAAGTCCATCCATCATGCTCGCGTTCTCATTCGTCAAAGACACATTCGGTAAATATCTGCGATAGTACGCAACTGTGGATTCATGAGAATTTGTACAAAATATGTTCAGTAAGACCACTTGGGAGTCGAACAGCATAGTCTGCACCGGCTCTCAACGTCTTTTCAAAATTAGTTTGCATAGTAAAAAAAAACTTGTAAAAGTTTGAGCAAACTATGAAACGCGTAAGTTACAAAAACTGAACAGCTTTATATATTTCAGCATATAAATTGTATTTATTTGTGAATTGCAATTATTAATGACATGTTTTTTCGTTCCTTCTACAGCGTTCGCAGACAAGTGGTAAACATTCCATCGTTTGTCGTGCGTTTGGACTCGCAGAAGCACATTGATTTCTCACTGAAATCGCCCTTCGGTGGTGGCCGTCCAGGTCGCGTGAAGAGGAAGAACATGAAGAAGAACCAAGGAGGCAGTGGTGGTGCTGCTGAAGAAGAGGAAGATTAAACTATTTTTTATTAAATTACACAAATTGTGTATGACAACATTTAATAAATAGTGTTTCTCTTACTTTGAAAAAAAAAAATTGCTTTATTTTTTATATACATTTGGAACTTGAACACAAAACACAATTGCTTAAGCTCGGATATTCAAATGGAAATTAATGTAAAAGAAAATCTAGGGAGAAGCCACAAATTTTAAATTCGGGTTGAATAAATTTTGTAATATGAAAAGGCAATTCATAAGAATATTTCACAACAAAGTAATGATAAGGTAATGATACGTCATTCATTATTTGGTAGCTAGAACGGACGCTTTGCATTTACAAAAGTGACGGATACGTGCACATCCAATGGCGCCATCCTTCCACAAGAATGGCATCCATTGATATCGGTATAGGTGTGGTCGACAAAAAAACTTGTTTAAAAGCTTCGGGGTTTCCCCTTGGTATGATTTTTCCTAGAGATAGTGCTAGTCCTGATCTTTTCTCTGAAGTATTCCTTTTCCTAGGTTGATTAGCCAGCTCTTCCGATACAGGTTGGGAAGTTTTTACTTGCTTCGGTTTACCTCGGGTAGAACCAGATTTCGTTGCTTGTGGCGCTGCCGTTTGGGAAGACTCAGGTGTTAAGTTTTTGCTATTGTTGGAGCTCATCGCGCTGATTTGGGTTTGTAATATTTCACTAAAAAACTACTTTCAATTGTGAAAATCGTTCCCATTTACAGTAAATTTGCTGGTTTTAAGAATAGCAATTCAATTAAGGAATTATCCAAAGGTGAATATTCTTTAAGCGCTCGTCTTGGTGCTCTCATTATCCTTGGGCGGTTGTATAAAGAAGTGTTGGAATATAATTCATATAGTACAGATATGTAATATACACTATAATATGGAATGTTAGGGTCGTAGATATTATGTATAAAATGGCGACTGGCGTTGTTGTTGCTATAACAATAGAAACCATTTTTGAAATAATTTCTAGGAATAATGCCGAGTTAAATTCCTTGGCCGGACAAAAATCCAAAATCGTTCCCTGTTGTGCGAACGAATGATCGTCTCAGTTACCTGTGGCAAGTAGCCATTAGTCATTCATAATATACTTATATCTCGATATGAGGTTATCTAGCGGCGACTAGACTAGTATACATAAACATAAACTATACCTAGTATACTGAAACAATATGGGTATAATAGTTGCAAGTGATATGGGAAGACTATTCTAATTTTATAAAAAGAAAAACGTATCCAGTTTTATACAGTGGCAACACTTACCTACTGTTTTTCATTGCCATTTGCAGCCAGAAGCGAACGAAAAAATAAATTTTCTAATCAAATATATAAACTATGTTATAAAATGGAAATAAAAAGACAAGAATACTATTACACATTTCCTAAAAAAACACCCGTTTTGTGTATCTATACTAGCGCGAATGTAGTTGTTGTCAAACGTATACTATAATAAATATGTACAACAAAGGAATATTCTGCAAGGTAGCCACAGTCAACTGAGTCGCCAGTCGCCATTTTATATACATGCATACATATGTACCAACATTTCAATATAGTAAATATAGTTTGCGTTGTTGAGTGAAGCAGTTGTGTCGGAGAGATGGCGGAAAAATCGTAAGTATAAATAAAATATGAAGTTACAAGAATAAATAACTAATAAATGATAATTATTTCCAAGATTACTTAAAATAACAAACGGAAAGCAGTTCGAGCGGTTAGTGCATTTGATGCAGAAAAATCCTCAAATTGCCCGAGGAGCGCGAACATATGGACAAAGCAAGCAGCAAGTAGAGGAACAGTGGAACAAAATTGCGGACGAGCTTAACAATTTTGGGCCACCACGTAGGACGGGCAAAGAATGGCAGAGGGTAATATTTAAAATCATATACAAAATTCTTTTGCATTTTATAGATTTGTATACATATTCGCAGGTATGGATTAACTATAAGGCAAAAACCAAGAGAAAAATTAGTGATGAACATTTTCAACCATATCCCTTAACCAAACTGGAACAAACGGTGGCCGGCCTACTACAAGCAGAGTTTGGCGATAGTTTTGGTGCCGTATCTGATGAACTGCCATCAGCATCAAATTCATTCAGCAGCGCCATGAAAGAACCAACGAAGGATCAATACACTTTATTATTGAGAGAGATCGAAAAGAAGCCAGAATTAGGTAAACACACACCAGCATTTGGTCCACCACGCAATCAAGAGGATTGGGAAAGAATAGCAAAAAATCTTAATGCTATAGGACCACCGGAACGTAGCATACGTGAATGGAAAAAGGTAAATTATTAACGAAGACATACACACACTCTTTCAATAACCAATTTTTAATTAGGTTTTCCGTAGTTTAAAATTAAATACAAAAAAGAAGATAGAAGAAAATGAAGAAGCGGGTTACCCCAAGCATATACTTACGGAAATTGAAAAAGCAATGGGGAAGGTTCTTGAACTCATCGAAGCTGCAAAACCGATTGGAGAAACCTTTGGTGTACCTACAAGCCAATCATTGCCAATGGTTACTATCGCCAAAATGTCCCTACCTTCAGCCACCTTTTTGTCCGATAAGGAATCTGTAGAAGCAGAACCTACGTCACCACCCACAACTGGCGCTGGTAAGCGAAAATCCGACGATCACAGTAGTTTTCTATTTCGTCGTCAATTACAACACCAAGTACAATACATGAAAATATCAAAAGAAATGATGGAAATAATGGACAGACAGAGTCTATCACTACAGAAACTAACAACTGCTGTCGAGAGACAAGAAGAGTTAATGGAGAGACAATTGAAGTTGCTGGAAAGACAAACTGTAGCTATTGAACGTCAGGCTGCTGCTTTAGAAAGAATAGCGGAGTTATAATAGTTTTATGACTTTTTAAAGACTAAAAGTCTTTTTCAATTTGAAAAGAGATTTCATTTTTTAATAGGTGTTAAGTGATATTTTTTATAAAAATTAACATAATTTGAGAATACCAAAATACATACTACTTAGTCTTTTTTTTATCTTATTAGCATAATTTTCACTTTATGGTCAATCTTTGGAATTTTTCAAACTTTTAGCCAATTTTTTTCTTATTTTTAAAGCTTCCTCCGTTGCATTGATATCGCTTTCAAACCCTGTGCTATTATTCCAATTGTCATTCTTTGAATTCATAGCTACTGTCTCACCGAATTCCAAATTATCTTTATAAAATATACACGCATTATGAATTGCACAACAAACATTAATTATTTTAGTTGCTTTCTCCGGCAGATAATATATCGCTTTGCCATCCGCTATACAGCGAAATCTATTCTTAATAGTGTTGAAACATTTTCCTATGAATTTCTGTGCTTTAAGCAGTTTCTCGTTGTAAATAGTTTCGTAAGTCTCAGTGGGATTATGATACGGCGTCATCAAATACGGTTGTAGTGGCAGGTTAGAATCGCCTGTTTACAAAAAAAAAAATATTACTGAGTATTGTCTGCTGCATTTGTTTATGACATTAAACAGTTTTCACCTATTATCCAGAAATTCCGTTTTCCAGCATCATACAACGATTTTAAATACGCATTTGCACCACTTTGACGCCAAACATATTCATCATCATTTTCACCTGGCGTTCTTGCATCCACATATCGCACTACCAAGTTTGCATCACAAATCTGGTATTATATTTTCAAAAGCATTATGTAAAGTTTATGTTATTGTATTGTATTGTGTTATAGTTTACCATTAGCGTATTTATACTAAACGATCCACTTTTATTCTGGTATAGATGTCTTACTTCAACTGTGGGACGCTTTATTGGTATGTGGGTGCAATCAACACAACCAATTATATTAGGTACTTTAGTGCTTCTGTAAAATGCTTGTTTAGTCTCAGATTCCTCCTTTGCATTCATTTCTAAACGTATCCACTTGCCGCAGAATGAATCTTCAAAAATTTCCAAACACTCGCCCACGATTTTTGAAGTCGTGCCTTGCGATACACAAGTATATGAGTTTGTGCCAACATTCATTTGATATTTCCCACCAAGAGCACGGAAGAAACAAGCTAATTTGGTCATTTCTGGTATAGATGTGCATCGAAACCTTTTTTCCATTTTTGGAGCTATTTCTAATAAAATATTCTTAAAAACCTCTTTACTCACGCGAAATTGGTTGACAAATCTGTAGAAATATTACGAATTTCGTTAAGATTTAAAAGATAATTATAATTGAATAAATGACATACTCCTTATTTGGTAAATCGAGCACATTTGTGTTATCCCTTAAACGTCTACGAATAACACGCGGTTCTTCCTCCAAATCAAAGGAATGTGCATTAAAAAACATAAACATTTTATTATAGAACTTTTCTCCGCAATTTAAATTATTTTACTACAACAAAAAACAAAAACAAAATATTTGTTTACTTCGCGTGACAGTGTTACCACTAAGGCATAAATATTTACGTCAACAAAAAAGTGAATACTGCATATAATTGTTAACTTAACATGCTTATATACATAAATAAGATATTTAAATTTGTCCCAAATTTTACAAACTTGTATAATATTAACATTTAGTTAAATATTATTCGTTTAAAAATGCTTAACAATATATAAGTTAAAAAAACGTTTTTCCAATAGCAGTCAGGCATCACGCATCCCAAAGCACAAGTGGTAGCGCTGCCGGCCCGCTGTGACATAAACAACACCAAATCCTTGACCTTAAACTTTATAAGCTGCTACTGCTTGAGAAAACCACGTCAATATATTTGGATTTGTTGATTAAAAACTGTATTGCAAATCAAAATTGATTTCGCAGGAGGCAGCTGGAAAAAGCGTGCACATTAAAGTTTGCAATTATTATTTAAAATAAAAGAAATAAGCAACAAACAAAATGCCGAAAGCTGAGAAAGTGAAAGTAAATGTTAAGGAAAGGGTCGATGATAATGTTTGTGATTTGAGCTTGAGTGGAATTAATGAGATACCGGTGCGAGAGATAGTAAGTACACAATTGCAACTAATCATTCGCAAGTTGCATTACAAGAAATATGTATTAAATTCCAATTATGGTTCATATTATGAATGTAAAAAAGCTGGTTGAAAAATCTATGCGATACTTGAAAAAATTTCACTTTCATATTGAACCCCACACCTTTCCAAGCATATACACATCAAGTTAGTATGTAGTTGTCTGGTTATGTATGCCCAGTTCATAGATGCACCCTTATCGCAACGAATCGTTTTCCATTCAACCATAGGGGTGTTTTCAAAGTGAATTGCTGCTGCTTGTTGGCATAACAGTTGGTTTGTGTACCTTTTTGTATCCTTGTGTGCTATATTTTTTTACAACTTGCAAATGGAGTGTGAGTTCTGCTTTGTGTTGAATAAAGTATAAACTTTTCACTTTTTCTTTTCAGGCTTCTTTTAAGCGGGTTACTGTGTTGGACTTGTCGAGCAATTGTATCACTTCATTGGGAGTATGTTGATGTTGATAGACTTTTTCAATGCCAAAACATATTTGATGATTTGTTATTTTATTTTTGATTGCAATTCAACAGTTATGTGAAATAACTGATTTTATGCCATATTTTCAATATTTTCCATTATACAGTTAATAATGAATACTATTGCATTTTAGAAAAGTTTCATCACTCTAACACGTCTCGTGAAAGTTGACTTAAGTAAAAATCAAATACGTTATTTACCCGAGGAATTTGGTTTACTACGCAATTTGCGACATTTGGACTTGTACGATAATAAATTGGAGCATCTACCTCTAAGCTTTGGCAATTTAACAAATTTACGATATTTGGATTTGAAAGGCAACCCCTTGACGCCAGCACTAGCCAAAGTGGTTGGCTTCTGTCTTACCACCAAAGAATGTCAGGATTCAGCTAGAAATACCGTACGTCTTCAA
The DNA here is from genome assembly GCF_023373825.1 of Bactrocera dorsalis. NCBI lineage: Eukaryota > Metazoa > Arthropoda > Insecta > Diptera > Tephritidae > Bactrocera > Bactrocera dorsalis. The sequence continues at coordinate 20,532,517 of NC_064307.1, read as the reverse complement.
TTAATTATAATTAGTTTTAATAAAACTATGCTTCATATTACAGGTGAAATTTTTGAATCGCATGCAAGCCGAAGCGGAGAAGGCTAAAGAGCAGTACAAACTCGAAGCGTTAACGATCGCTACTGCTCCAACTGAGGATATTGGCGTCGAAGAGAAACCGCTTGAAAATGCAAAATCAAAAAAATCAACTGCTAAGAAAGCTAAATCGAAATCAAAGAAATCAAACACCAACAACAATAACAATGATATTAGCACTGAAGTGAAAATTGCACCAACAAACGCCAACAACAAGGCTACAAAATCTAAAAGACATGGAAATGGTGCGGCGAAAAAGTCCGCATCCAAATCGAGCACAGCACTTACAACTGTTTTCACATTCTTCATACTGCTGGCCATTAATGTCGTGGTCATTTACATGATTATGTTCAAGAATCCCGAGATAGCCGATCGTTTGGTAGAGTTTATACCACATCAATACCGCGACTGGATACTGACCAAAACGGAAATTTTCCGTCTTCGTGTCACCGACTGGATTTCGGAATTTCGCACACCGCCACAGGAACACTGACGGTTCATTTATTTGAAGCCGTAGGTTGTGTGACGCGCTTCAAATAAAACGCCAAGAAATGAAGAGTTTGAGCATTTTTACACATAAAAACAAAGATCAAAATTGCTTGGAAGCATTTCGTATAATAAACACCAGTCAAGCAATGAATAAGGCATATACACGCGCTTTGCAGTTGAGAGGTTTAACTAGCAACCACAACGCGTGCAACCAAAGAGCATTCTAAATACCAAGTGGAAATAAAAAAACATGAAATAACTAATAATAATAATATTGAAAATGTCGTATAAACAACAAGTGAGAGATAATGAATTGGAGTGGAAAGCAAACCGCGAAAAGCTTTCAATAAAAATTAATTTAGGCTTTTTCACTGCCAGGAGAGGAGCGGATAGTGGCCGTAATATTAATTTTCATCATTATGAGTATATATATATATATTAAGTCAAGCACTTCACATCACAACAGCACACAATAACTCAAACGCACTGGCAGTTGCATATTTATATTAATTACATTAACGTAACTGTTTTCTGAGAAGCTGCAGCCTACAAACAAACAAACATGCATACAATAACAATATAAAAACTACACACCAACAACTATGATATTACAATAGAATTTACAAAATAAACTTCAATAGTTCCACATGATTAACAAAAGAAACTACTACTATTACAACTACAACTATGTACACTCACACAGCAATCCTATGCAATAGACTAAATGCCATAGTTTACATACATACATACAAACATACATGCATAAATATATAAAGTTGCAATTTAATTCAATTACAAATTTCACACAAGCAAAGCTGTCACAATTTCTCTGGGCAAATTATTACATTTTTATACAGATTCCATAGCCATGAAAGGAGTTCTCAAAGAACTCCGCACATACACTCACACATACATAGCTTTTTTTTTTAAATTATGTTAACTTGTTGTTTGATTGTAGTTAAGTTATTTCACATTTATGCTATTTATACATATACATACATACATATATACAATATAATTTAATACATACATACATGCATAGTTATAAATATAATTAGCAATTTTATTGCTTTCGATTGCATTAAATTAGTATCTTTTTCATAATAATAAAGCATTTATAGAATTTTGTTAAAAGCTTTCACATTCTTATACATAAATTAAGCATTTGGTATTTACTCTTAATTTAAATTAATTACTTTTATCAATACATATTTGTAAATACACATGCAAACGATTTTTCGATCGATAAGCATTAATATTTTTAAAATAAATCAAATAAAAACGCCATTTTAGTATGAACTTGAAAGAATTTTGTAATTTATTGCGGTTTTGTTGGAACATTTCGAAAACTAACCTCAAAATTGTTGGCGAAAAAATTAGCACTAAATTGTTTACAAAAAAAGAAAACGTTAACATCGGTTGCAACGAACTGTAATAGCCTTCGCAAGTGCATTAATATAGCATGAAAGCGTATAAAAAGATTTTTATCATGGCTTTGATCGACAAGTTTGTATGGTAGATATATGCTATAGTGGTTCGATCTGCACGATTTCTTCAGGGATTGCAGTGTTGTGTTGGACAATAATCCCTGTCAAATTTTGTGAAGATATCTTGTCAAATACAAAAGTTTTCCATACAATAACTTGATTTGAATCGGTCAGTTTGTATGGCAGCTATATGCTATAGTGGTCCGATCTGCACAATTTCTTCAGGAATTGCAGTGTTGTGTTGGGCAATAATTCTTGTCAAATTTTGTGAAGATATCTTGTCAATTACAAAAGTTTTCTATACAAGAACTTGATTTGGATCGGTCAGTTTGTATGACAGCTATATGCTATGATGATCCGATATCAGCGATACCGACAAATGAGCAGCTTCTTGGGGAGCTAAGAACGTGTGCAAAATTTCAAACCGATATCACAAGAACTAAGAGACTAGTTTGAATATATAAAAACGAAGCTTTAAAGCTGATTAACCCAAACACTCCGTCATATAGTGGATTGGATAGGGAAAACATTATTTTTTCACTATCAGTTATATAATGTCTTTAGAGCCCAAAATTGTACTTAAAGAAATTCAAAAAAAAAAATTTATATTTTGAAAATTCTATACTGACCTAATGCTTTAAAAAAAGTATAAACATATTTTTTATACTAATTTTTCCGAGTGTACTTGGGAAGCTACAAGTTAAATCGTTACTATTCGACAACTTTAACGCTCCCACAGTGTCAAGTTGTACTTTCAGCGAGCAAGTCTAGCTTTTATACTCGCATCGGCGTGTTTGTTTACATCCGCTCGTTTTATGAGCCGACGCTTATCTGCACTCTAGCGCTATTATCACATGCAATATCAATATTTTCAATTTATTTTCGATTTGTTTCGTCGTATTTGCGTGTAAACAATGAGCCGCTGGCCGTTGTTCGGCGTGTGTTTCATCTGCTTGACCTTTAACAATGCTGCCATTGGCGAGCGTTATGAACCGAATTGGGCCAGTCTCGACAAGCGTCCATTGCCCAGCTGGTATGATGAGGCGAAAGTCGGCATCTTCATACATTGGGGCGTATATTCGGTGCCCAGTTTCGGTTCCGAGTGGTTCTGGCAGGACTGGTTAAGTGAGTGGCACGTAGCATAAATGTTTGTATGTAAATATGTATGTATGTGTTATCAATGATTTTCTTATTTTAGATTTGCATTATCCGAACTATTTGAGTTTTATGAAAAACAACTACAAGCCGAATTTCTCTTATCAGGAGTTTGCTCATGAATTCACAGCTGAATTGTTCAATGCTACTAAGTGGGCGCTGCTCTTTCGCGACAGTGGAGCAAAGTGAGTAAAATGTGTTGTAAAAATTTTCGTATTGAATTCGGAAGTATTTTTAGAAGCCAGTTGTGGAAATGGAAGAGAAATTGGAAAAAAATTAGAAATTTTGAAGATTCCAAAAATATCTTAAAGAGAAGCCAATTCTTTTTCTGACGCCACAAAATTAAAATTTCTTATACAGAAAGTAGGACTCTTGAAACCCCTTTTTATGATAGATTTAAGGATCAACCTCTATAGGTTCTAATCTTCTGGTTACCATTCAACCGTTATTCGAGATTGGGTGCCGAGTTTAACTTCGAAAGCTCCAAGCGACTTCCATAGGGAATCGATTAGTGTTCTCATATGTGTATGGTATATGTATTTTTTCGATCAATTCGATCTTCTCAATAAATTCGAATTCTCATACATAATTCTAAACCCCCAAAAACAAAACTTCGAAAACGTTAAGGCTTTATGTAAGACAAAAACTATAAACAGTCTCAAAGTAGAACTCTGAAGTATCAGCAAAATGGGCTCGTAGGGGAAATAAAGAACGGAAGAAGTTAAACATCCTCAAAGAAACAGATTTTATGAATTCTCTTTTTTCGAGATAAAAAATAAAGTATTGGTGAGATTGGATTTTCTTTAATAGGAAGAATACAAGTCAAGTTTACGATCGTACATGCCTTGTTTTCGAAGACAAAATGCCGTAATTAATTGGAGGTATTATATAGAATGAAAGTCTCGAAAAATACTTCCCAAAAAGTTAAAACCTAATGAGTTAGAATACTCCTAGTATCAAAGACCTCTAATGGAACGGTTAAGACGATTTTTCGGCTACAGCATTATAGCTTATAGGTTGAGTTACTAGAAATTTGGACTTTCGACTATTTAATAGCAGCTTCCGATTTAGTTCAATACTGAAGCTGATGATTAACAAGAAGCTGAGACCATGATCCTTAAATTATGAATTCCTAACGAACTTTTCTTTCCAGATACGTCGTCTTAACCAGCAAGCATCATGACGGTTACACACTTTGGCCCTCCACATCGTCATTTAGCTGGAATTCCATGGATGTGGGACCGAAACGAGACATAATTCGTGAGCTTTTAATATATTTACACAAATTAAGTCCCTAATAATTTTTCAAATCTCTCAATTCAGGTGAACTTTCGTCCGCCATACGCAAAGAGACCTCACTCAAGTTCGGCCTTTACTATTCGCTCTTCGAATGGTTCAATCGTCTATATATCAATGATAAATTGCATATATTTTTGGAACAAAATTATGTGAATAGAAAAATGCGTCCGGAACAAATGGAATTGGTCAATGAATATCTGCCGGAGATCTTATGGTCCGATGGTGATTGGGAAGCGCCAGCCAAATATTGGAAGGCGGAAGAGTTTATAGCTTGGTAGTTATCGTTGGAGAAGATTTTGGTATTATAATAGCATACAATTTTGTATTTTTAGGTTATATAATGACAGTCCGGTGCGCGACACCATTGTCACCAATGATCGTTGGGGTTTCGGCACAGCGTGTCATCATGGCGACTTCTATAACTGTCAAGATCGCTATAATCCCGGCATTTTGCAGGCGCACAAGTGGGAAAATGCATTTACGCTGGACAAAAGCAGCTGGGGACAGCGTTTCGATGTCGAACTAAATGATTTTATGACGTCAGAGGAACTTATTGGCGGTAATTTCGGCACTTTAGCAAATTGAAAGTCGAGACTCTGCAATCTTTCATTATTATTATTTTTTTTTTTCAAATTAGAAATTGTGAAAACCGTTAGTTGCAATGGCAACGCACTCATCAATGTGGGTCCCACGAAATATGGCACAATATTGCCCATCTTCGAGGAACGTTTACGTGATATGGGCAAATGGTTGAGCGTTAACGGTGAGGCGATTTATGGCAGCAAGCCTTGGGTGTACCAAAACGACAGCATCACGCCTAATGTGTGGTACACACAGCAGTTGGATCCAACCAATTCATCGTCGATTATATATGCGATCGTTTTGGATTATCCCTACGATACGAATGAAATAGATTTGCATCCGATCGGTAATTTGGCGAAAGATACCAAATCGAACGTACTGTTATTCGGCTATGAGGAGGATATGAGTGACATAGGCAACGCCGATATGTCTGTTACGCTGCTGGGCATGGAGCATGCGCAAATAGATGTAATTTATGTTTCTTATTTGCTTTATACTTAACTGTTTTTTTTTCTTCTAGTGGTCTCTGAGCGGCAATAAATTACACATCGTATTCCCGCCAAAGCATCATATCGACAAGAATGGACTGAGGTTCGCGTGGACCTTTAAAATTTCTAAACATGGCATAAATTGGCTTTAATTTATATAAAAAAACATTTGCAATTACAAACATCTGCTTCAATATAAGATGATTCATGATTGTTCAGCAATAAATATTCATTATTATATATATATATTTTTTTTAATTTCGTTTTCTTTAGTTTAATATTCAGAACCCTTTAGGCTAGAAGAATAGAGCTCTTATATTGATCTTATAAGTCGCCAATTTTGCTTAGGCGTTTAATTTCTATTTAGTAAGCCTTGATCTCACAAGTGAGGGACACTTAAAAAGGAAATGTTGAGATGTTTTCGGCTGCTCTTCCTCCATATAGCTTCTGCAACCGGTAGGATTCTCAACCTTACAACCCCCCAGCCCCAAAAACAGAGGAGAGACTATCCTTACTGATAGCAGAGGGCTCTCTAGATCTCTTAGAATCGATCTCAAGTCAATGTTATGTTAGAGCCCCCACAACTGGGAAGAGATTATCCGTACTGAAAGCAAAGAGCCCGCTGGATCTCTTACAATCGATCTTGGGCCAAATGGATTTTGCGACAGCGCAATAACCGATTGTTTTCCAGTGCTGGCCAAGCTCCCGCGTATCCCATCTATCCAGTAGTAGAACTATACGGTGAGAAGAGTAGAGCAACGTCAGCTTATCAGCTTTACCTACGATTCCGATAGGACCTGGCACCCATACTAGTTTAATCTCAAAGTGATTCAATGCCCTTGATAACAAAGTTAGACATTTATTTACCAGCCTTGAACTCACTTTTAGTGAGTTCGCCGTCCTTCTATAAGAGTGCATAGTTACTACTCTAAAGCAGACTGCACTCCGGGGTAGTAAATCTGCCGCTACGTTAATGACAGCAACCTCGGCTTGAAAAACGCTAAAATAGGCAGCAATTTTGAAACGGAATTTGATATACAGTTCCGGGCAGTATATCGCTTCACCAACCTTCTCCATAGCTTTGACACAGCCGAAAGAAGCTCACTGCCGCTCTGCTCCAACGGCTTCTACCCACCCACAATTCAACTTTCTCGCAGATATTTGGACAGAGAAAAAGCTGCTAGAATTTAGTTTGGGGACTCCATGATCCAAAAGAACAATATTCATTAAAAGGTTGTATTGTTTAGACTCTTTTAGAGGGATAGTTGTCAAAGTAAGCTTCTTGATTTTGTCCCTTCTTAAACTAGACGATATAACAAAATCTTTTTCAGACTTAATGGTGTTCTATAGCTATTGAGAAGCTCATATCCTTACGAAAATGAAGACCTTCTCACAACAAAACCTGCGTTCCCTGATAGATAAAGTTATACACTCAATTCCTGAGTCGAAATTTGGCTATGAATCTTAATTAGAGAATACCCATTGGCGGTAGGGTATTTAAAGCGCATCGTAATAAAAACATCAGTCAGAAATGCATCGAAATGTGTTTACATATAAGAGATGGAACAGCTTATAACACCACAGAGTCCATTGGCACAGTGTGCCCTAAAGAAGTAAGCTCAGTGAACGTGCTTGTTAGAACTGTATGTATATAGAATTACCATAAATCCTACAAAAGTAGTTCAAGCCTTTCTTGAAGCTTGATTCATTTACATCCAAGTCGAATCTAATCAAAGTAATCGAAATTCGAAAAGACTATGTGTATTAAAAAAAAGGAGTGGGAAGGATTTAGGAGTCAATAACCAAGAGTTCTACGAATATAGTACACTCAAGATCGAGTTTGACTCTGGCATTTTTTCCTACATTGTTACGATCTTTCTACGTGAAGGTGAAGTTCAACCTCAATATCTCAATGAGTGTGTCTTTAGAAGCTGTTTGTTTATGTTGCGAACTATTTGCCTGGCGATTTTTATTCATTGAACCATGGCCCGTTTGCCGATGAGCAGTTTTCAAGATAAAAAAGCTTCAAAAACAGAAAAAAGTCACTGTCTTTTTTTATGTTTTTACCATTGATGTGATTTATACTCAAGCCATTAACCAAAATGGTTGAGTCGATCCATAACAGCTATTAAGATATTTTGCTATCTCTCGGATAGAGTTTTTCAAGCATTCTTCCTTTAAGGGGTTACATGGGTTTACGGGTTTCAAAAAATCGATTTTTTATTGTATTATTAAATTCTACAACACCTCTAGAATTTTGCCCTAAATCCGATTAATATTCGATTCGAAGATACATCCTTGAGAACTTGAGCGCTCGAGGCTAGATAGGCTAAGTACGCCGTTTTTAAACGCATTTTTCTCGAAGCTGTGTTTTTGAAGTCTGTTGGCAAGATTTTTCGAGAACTACTCTACCGATCTTTAATAAAATTTTACACCGGTCTTTGAGATACAATTTTTAAACACTTCGGCGAAAGATTTTTTTTTCGGTTACAACTTTTTGAAAAAATAAATGCCGCGAAATTTTCACTAAAAGTTTCTTTTTTTTTTTTGTAGAAAGTCGACAAAAATTCAAACTTCAGTTTTTTTTCTTCGTTCAAGTTCTAAGTTAATGTTTCAACTAAAACATATATTTTTTTCATTTAGATGATCCTATTAGGAGTTATTTTGCCAACGCGGGCCAAGTTTACAATATTTTTTTCAAAAAATTTCAGAATTTTTTTGTTAATAGTGTAATTTTGTAAAAAAAATAATTCTATTAAAATATTTCATTTTTTATATTATATAAGAAAAAAAATTTTGACTAAAAGTTGATTTTTAGTCGAGGAAACCCATGTAACCCCTTAAGTTATTTGATGTTATCGTCATTAATGGAAAGGTGGATGGAGGACTTGTATGTGGCATTTGAATATACTCGTATATTAAAATTTTATTCACTTAAAGGGGCTTAACAAATCTAAAGTCGTATCAACATATCGGAAGAAAAAATGCAAATTTCAAAGGTTGTCTGGGAGATTAGACCACATAAAAAAATCGAGTATACAATATATGGAAAATTTATACCTTTATACAATAGAATTTCACATTTCACTTCAGTAGTTACTTAAATTCAAGTGCCATCGACTGAAGGGTTGTGAAAAGGTATGAGATTATAGCGAAAACGATGGAAGGGCAAAAGTAAGCATTAGAATATAGTAAAAAGTAATTTCGATTTTTTAAATATATACATACAAGTATTTGTATTAAATATAAACATATATAAAATCTTCTGATTACAAAAAATAATAAATAAATCGATAGTATCGCTAGTCCCCATATAATAAATATGTCCTGCCGAGACAATACCATAATCTCTGTGCAAATTATTCATGATCAAAATCTAATCCTTGTATGGAAAACTTTTTTATTTAGCAAGATATCTTCACGTAATTTGGCACGAATTATTTTCCAAGAAAAAGATATAATTTTTGAAGAATTTGTTTCGATCGGACAGCTATAGTTAATAGCTGTCATACAAAATGATTGCTTAAAATCAGGTCCTTGTATAGAAAACATTTTTATTTGACAAGATTTATTCAAGAAATTTGGTACGGACTGTTTTTCACGACAATGCTATAAAATGTGAGCGAATTGTTCAGATCGGAGCACTACAGCATATAGCTACCATACAAACTGGCCGATCAAAATCAAGTTCCTGTAAGGAAAACTTTTTTATATGGCAAGATATCTTCACGAAATTTGGCATGAATTATTTTCCAATAAAAAGATATAATTTTTGAAAAATTTGTTTCGATCGGACCACTATAACATATAGCTGTTATACAAACCTATTGGTTAAAATCAAGTCCTTATATAGAAAACTTTTTTATTTGGCAAGATATCTTCACGAAATTAGGCATGAATTATTTTCCAATAAAAAGATATAATTTTTGAAAAATTAGTTACGATCGGACGGCAATAGTATATAGCTGTCATACAAACAGATTGATCAATATCAAGTTCTTGTATGAAAAACATGTTTACAGCTGAAGCTCCTTACAAATTGCGAGAATGTAAAATATTCGGTTACACTTGAACTTATTTCTTCCTTACTTGTTCTAGTTATAAACAAATATATTTAGATTTAAATAATATAATAATACTATTTTTAATTTTTGACTTACTGATAAGTACACAATAGATGCAGGATTGTTTCTGCATGAACAAATTTACATACATACATACATACATGAAAGCGGATATTGTCATTTGTACCGTAGTTGATAATTGTTTATGATTGTGAAGAAAGTCATTTACATATGTTCATATGTATATAGTTTATCTGTGATGAAATACAAATTTATAGAAATAGCAAGTCATCGTGACCTCTTCGAAATTCATTAAGGAGTCCAAAAAACAAGGTATTGTGAAATTTGAAAGTCACACATACATACTCTCACACAAACGCAAATTAAGAGCGGTTTAGGCGAGTGTGATATTCTTGCACCACGGTGAGAGCGCTTAACATGGCATGCCAGCGCATTAACATATGTATGTACGGTGTAATGTTAACTCTGTTAACAGCGCAAAATCAATTTCAAATGATTTGTTATTGTTGGCTTGTATGATATCTAATTCTAGTGGGTCATTATCTATTATTGTTTGATTTAAATTGAATGTGTGTATATGTATGTATATATGTGTATGTATGTATGTAGGTACGTATATATATATGTGCATATGTTTGATGACTTGTCCACACCGAAATTGGTGCGAAGTATGACCAAACTTGTTTACATTTCACACACACACATACACAATGCATATGTATATTTATGTGTGTGTATGTGAGTTTGCACTTGATTTTAAATAAAATTTGACACTCACATTAAACGAACAGTTATTTTGTCATTTGCTTTTATTTATCTGCATGTTCACGTTTCTTTTATCTATTTGTTGTTGTATTGTTTATGTGTTTTTTGCTTTTTTTTTCTTTGCAAACTTCTCAATTTGCAAAATTGCAATTCATTTTTAAAATTTCATCATCGAACGCGGCACCACGTGCACACGTTACCAATATCTTAAAGAGCACCGTGAGCATAAACCGAGTATGACTCTTTTTGTTGTTGCTTGGATATTGCTCTTTTCATTATTGTTGGTGTACACAACGAGCGGTAAAGGTGTATAGCTTGCAGCAGGATTAAGGATACCTGTTTGCTGACGTCAAAACGTGGCTGATTTCATCATGCTTTGAGGCTCCTTTTTTGTTTTTTTTTTTATTTTGATGGCGCGCTCTCGTAAAAAGTAACGAAAGGAGAGAAGAATGCAGTTTAGAAGTATATAGATATCCCTTTGAGACTCACTTAATTAGAAAGTGTAAAATGTTAAATGTTAAACCTTGAGAAAAGTTGTATGTATATATTTTTTGTTGAAAAAAAAATTCTTGGAGAATTTGGTGCGAATTCTTGGAGAATTTTTTTTATTGATTTTCGAAGAGTTATGTTAAGATCCCCGAAAATACGTTGTAAGCCTAGATTAAAGTTTTAAGTTAATTTTTTGAGTAGTTAAATTTGTGTATTAAAACAAGTTCTGTAATTAAGATCTCAAACTCGAATCTCTCCGCAAAATTAAACAGTCACATACCCATAAATTAAATTTTTAAATTAATTTCACTAAAATAATGCATATTTCTGATTCGATATATATATAGATATATATTTGCTGAATAAACTGTCGAATATATTGCAAATAGAGAACCTAACCTCAATTTTTTATTGTATAAATGGAATGGAGATTTGTTGGTTTTGAGAATTTTACACCAAAATTAAGTAAAAATTTAATATTCAGAATGGTTTTCGGCGACATTTTTGTTAAAAACGTTGTATGTACTTAAGTTGTTGTCGAAGGAGCGTGACGAGTAGTCGGAAAAGTAAAGGCAGGGTACTAAAAAAGTGATTTGATAAATACATTCTCTTATTAGTCAGTTTTTTTTTTATCTAAAGTAACGAGTAGACTTTTTTTTGAAACGGAAACCTATAATGATGACGTCATTAGTGGCATTAAATGCATTATTCCTAAACGCAGGAGTGTTAGAACTTCCTACATGGCTTCTGTGAGTGGTCGCTCCTTTTGTAGAATCACTTTCCCGCCTATAAGCGCTTGTGATACACATACACATACATTCTACTCACTTTTCGCCGGTTGTGGCCACATGTTGCTAAGAGATTCCAATGGGCAGCGCTTGATTTAACAAAATAACAGAAAAAGTATTTGTATTTGAAAATCGGAATGTATAGCATGTAGTCAAGGAATTAAATGCGTATATATGTAGTATAAGTATATATTTTTATATATATAAGTAGGTAAATAAATATTTGTAGTTAAAAGAAGGGATGCAAGCACGCCCTCCCATCGAGAGAGCGGGAGAGACCTTTTGATTTGCGTGAGAAACAAAAATGAATTGGTAAAATATCACAGTGATACCACTTTATGCTACTTTTTCCTAGTAAAATTTTTCAGAAGACCCAAAAGTACAATTGCAAAATTATTTTTATGCGAAAAAAATGTATAAAATAAAAATAAAAATTAAAAAATCAAAAAAAAAAAAAAATTAAATTAAATTAAAAAAAATATTAAATTATAAATGCAATAATTTTATTTTTTAAAATGAATGCTTGTTTTAAATTGTGTTAAAGCAAACGTAAAGATGTGATAAAAGATATTATAATTACAAAAACAAAAAAAAATATTAAAATATTTTACAAAAATATTATTTTTATGAGAAAGATGAAAAGAGTACCATAAAAATTAGTAAAATTATTTAATTTTATAAAAAAAAATACATCAAGTGTGTGTTAAAAAAACTAAAAATTTTAAAATATTAAGTAAATTACTATTATTTTTTTTTTTGAAAAAAGTAAAAAAAAAACTTTTGAGAAAAGTAAAAAAAATAAAAACTAAAAAAGTGTAAAATTCTTATAAAAAATTAAATTTTTTGCAAAAAAAATTTTAATTTGTGTTAATATCACAAAGCACTGGTGTGAAATTAATTTTTAAAATTATTCTTTCTTTTATAAATTTTGAAATATTTTTTTTTTAATAAATTAATAATTTTTTTTATTTATTTAAATCTACAAAAATAAAAAATAAAAATAAAATGTTTTTAAAAATTCAAAATTCCTCCGAAAACACCGCACAAATATCACAGCGCTATGGCAACGTTGTGATAAAAACCAACATTCTGTGCTGGCGCGTATTTAAGTGCCTATATATTAACGCGTCTAGTTCAGTTGCTGATAGTTTTTCATAGGAATCATAACGTATGTGATATTTCGTGCAGTGCTCATTTCAAACTTTATCACTCCTTATTAGCAAAACCGTAAAAAATTTTTGGTTTCTAGAAAATTTAGAAATTTTAATATATTTAGAATAAGTATACCAGTGTGCTCGAAACAATTTTTATCATCAAACGGTGTCCTATGAAGTTTTAGTAGTGCATTTCTTCAAGAAAAAGTAAAAAAGTGCAACGAAATTTTTTTATTCTCCACGTGTGGAACAACGCTAGTTAACAAAGGCAAAAAGTGAATTTTTGGCATAGTCCTTCAAATAAAAAAGGCAAAAAGTAACCACGACGAAGTTAACACATGCACACAAATCCACGTATCCGGCTGTGAAAAGGCAACGCTGCAGATATACAAACATATTTAAATGTAAGTTGAATGCTTCATTATGTAAAACGGCCACGAATGTGGCGCTTTTGTGAAAAAGACATATCATAAAAGTCGCATCTCGGTGCCATAGAGGCATTGACTTTTGCCCCGATTGCTTTTGCATGCGCGTAACTTCCAATAAGAGTGTGCTATATGTGGTTTAACATTAACGAAAGAATTGTACAAAGAAATTTAAAAGAATGTTAACAAAAGTCTTGATTTCTATGCGACAGATAATGTCATTTAAATTGTGTTACGTTGCTTTAGCGTGAGAGCTTTACTGGTTTTGCTGGCGTATTGTAGCTAACACGAGGGATACATACAAATGTGTGTGAGTGTGTGCTTGTGCCCAAATTCGTGCTCATCCTAGGCCAAAGCACAAGGTATTATGTGTGTATAAGTACCCTGTGGGAAACCTTGACATTTGTGCAAGAAAATTAAAAAAAAAAAAGTGAAAATATTTTTTATTTTTCTTTTAATCAAATTTTTTTTTAGAAAATTTAATATTTAAAAAATAATTTTTTTTTATTTATTTTTTTTCTAAATAAATATTAGTGTAAAAATTTTTGTAGTTTGACCATAAAAGTTTTATTAAATTAAAATTGAATGTTTTATCAATTTTTTTTAAATAAAGTATAGTTGATGTAAAAACTTTGAGGATACTGCGCACAAATTTTGAAAAAAATTTAAATGATTTTTTTATTTTAATTTTTCATCTCTAAATAAAATATATTTTATGTGAAATCTTTTGTCATTTGTGACTAAGAATTTTGAATAACTTCTAAGACATACAAATTTTCATAATTTTCTTTAAAAAAGTTCTTAATTCAAATTATATTTTTTTCTTTAAAATTATCATTTCTCCTTCAAAAAATATTTCTTTTTAAGATTATAATTTTTCTTCTTTAAAAGTAAACACTTTGAGAGCATTCGTGTCAATTAATAATTTTAACAATTTTTACTGTTTACATTTTTATTTTTGCTAAGTCATAAGCGCTTCAAATGTTATAAATAAATTTCAAATTTAATAAAATTTGAAAGTCTGTATTTCTATAAAATTGAGATATTTGAAGAAATTACATTTATTTTTTTCGATATTTTAATTTAATTTAATTTTTTATATTTAAAATTTTTTTTTTTATAAATATTTTTTTTATATTTTTTTTTTATTATTATTTTTTTATATTTTTTTCTATTATTATTTTTATATATTTTTTTTTAATTTTTTTTTCTAATATTTTTTATTTTTTTTTATATTTTTTTAAACAAATTTTTGCCGAGTTTTAAGTGAATTTATATTATATTAATATTAAAATATTTTATTTTTCACATTATAAAAAAAATATATGCGAATTACTAACGTATTTTATATACATAATATAGTTTAAAAGTGGACTGGGTTAAAATTGGTTCTAAATCTAAGTCCATTCTGCATTATAATTTCTAATCAGCTTATACAAATCTTTTAAGTGACTTTAGCATTGTGAAGTTCTGAGAAAACTCTTTTATATAAGTTGCTTATCGTTTTTAATTCCGAACTTGCTTGAAATTCGTTGGAAAATGTTGGCAATCAAAACTACCAAATTAACCTTGAATTCAGCAACTGACTTTGACCTCAAACACCCCAAGTTTATACGAGATTCCACGAAAGCAATACATTATGTTCGAAAACTTAATCAATGTTTTTAAATTAAATGCAAAAAATCTGCTAGCAATTCAGCGAAATTGTTTAAACTTTTTTACCGTTAGTTTTTCGAACCAGTTTGGGTCCTACCGGGCATAAACAAATCAACTGCAATGATCTCTCATGCCGCTGTGCTGTTGTCACCTTCGACTTCGAGAGCTAAAGCATACATTTTTAAATAGCCGTATGCCGGCCAAGTTGCTGACACATATACATACATGCATATTTACGTAGAAATATATGTACATATGCACTGAATTTCATGCCATGCCATTTTGTTTGCACATATTTAGTTTTCGATGCGTGACTTTTTGGTTATTTGGCCTAAAAAAAATTCGAAAGAAATTGGAGCAGTGTGACGGCGTAATTTGTTTTATTTTTATTTATTTTGGTATTTTTGTTTGCGCTGCATTTTTGTCATGAAATTAGTGTTATACTATTTCTAATATTTGTTTGTTTATTTTCATATTAGATTTGTTAATTTAATTTTTATTTTTTGGTAGTTAAGAGTTTCTGTTGCATTTTTCGTTAAAAATTATAATTGTTTTAATTTTATTTGCCATTTTATATTTAAATTCGATTTTTTTGATTTATTATGCTTTTCATTGTATTTTTTTTGCATATTTTGATGTATTTTTGTTGGTTTTTTTAATATTTAACTAATGTGATTAATTAATTTAAATATAAAATTTGTAAATAATTAAATATAATTTATTATTCTGCGATAATTTTATTATAACAATAATTAATATTAAAATTTAATTAAAAAATTTTTATTTTTATGAAATTTTTTATATATTTTTATTTTTTTTTTTTGTGTTTACTATGTTTTTAATTTTTTTTATAATTTTTGTTATTATTATTATTATATTATAATAATTTAGGTAAATATTAAATTTTTTTGAACTTTTCTTGAAATTTTTATTTTTTTCTTATATTGGCCTCTCAGTGTTATTTAATATTTCTTGATTTATTTTGATTTTAGATATTTTTTCCTTTAAATTAAATATTAATTTCATTTCAATTTATTGTTTTTTTTTTGTTAGACATTTTTTTATT
This sequence comes from Bactrocera dorsalis, assembly GCF_023373825.1. Taxonomy (NCBI): domain Eukaryota; kingdom Metazoa; phylum Arthropoda; class Insecta; order Diptera; family Tephritidae; genus Bactrocera; species Bactrocera dorsalis. The sequence continues at coordinate 20,516,514 of NC_064307.1, read as the reverse complement.
TAATTTTATAGATTTTCGCTTTTTGTTGCATTGAAAAAAATTAATTATTTATTATTTTTATTTTTATTAAATATTTTTTTTTAATTATATAAATTTTTTTATTAAGATATATTTTTTCTAATTTTCTTGAATGTCTTTAATTTTAAAAATTGTTATATTTTTGTTGCGTTAAAATTTGTCATTTTATTTGTTTTTTTTTTTTAATTAGGCATTTTTATTTAATTTGTGAGTTTATATATATATTTGTTGTTGTTGTATTGTTTATTTTAATACTTTATATTTTATTTTTTATAATTATTTAAAAATGTTTAATTATATTTTTTCTTTTTGTTGCATTTTTAAATTTTTTATTATATACAATATTTTGTTATATTTATTTATTTTTATTTTTTGTGCCTTCTGCTAAATTTTTGTTAAATATGTGTAAATATTATGTTTTTTAATTAGAAATTTTTTATTTTACTGTTTGTTGTTTTTGTTTTTCGTTTTTGTGGTATATTAAAATACATAAAAAATAGTTAATAAAAAATAAAAATTAAATTAAAAAATAATATTTAAAAAATTAAAAATAAAATTAATTATATTTTTTTTATTTTTTATGAATTTTAATTTGCATATATTATTTTATTTATTTATCTACATACATACATACATTGTATTATTTAGTTTGTTTGTTTTCTGTTATTTATTATTCTTTTTCTTATGTTCACCCTTCCACCAAACCTTGAACAATACACCTCGGCTTAAGCAAATTTATTTAGTTTGATTCTTGTTATGTTGGCGGGTGATTTTTGTGAATGACGAAGAGCCGCGAATATTATATTATGTACACAGACACACATACATGTGCGTGCATTTGACGTCAGCGCTAGTAAATATGCACAGTTGAATCTAATTTGCCGACTGTCAGTCAATGGTGGGTGGGTGGTTCACTGACATACATAAACACACACACACGCACACATACAAAAAATTGTTATTTATAGTCCGCACAAACATATTTATATAAATATACTGGTATCAATAACAAATTTTAAAACTTACATTTGAAGGCCATGTGCTTCACCGCCATCAACGAAATTGGCAAAGAGTAATTAATATCGCCATCAACAGCGCCGTATTATCAATTTGCTACGTTGGCAATGAAATTCACCATAACGTGGCCGCAACTTAAACGTGAAATGTAATTATATTTACGTGTGTACATATGTATGTATATACATTTGTATATATGTATGTATATGTGTGTGTGAGAAGCTCGTGCCCTGCCCATTACAAGTGTATGTAAACAATGCAGTAGGCATTGTATTGGTTGTTGTTTTTGTTGGTTTTTCCACGTTGTATAACCTACTGAGCCGAGCTGTCTTATAATAGGCAGGCAGATATATGCATATGCATACAAATTGATGAACATCCATATGTATGTACACTGAGTGACACCTGTACATTTTCTTGTTTGACTTATGTATATGCATTCCTCTGCATTTTCTTTTTGCATTTCTCGTTCAATTTTCTAATGTTCTAAAAATAAGCAGAAGATAAATACGCGTGTATACAGATACAAGCATATTTACACATATACATGTGTTTGAAGAAATACTGCACCCAGAGATATTGGAGGTCCACATGAATACATATATAGGACACATACATACATATATGTATATATATACATGTTTATTGTTGTTGTTTACAAAATATGCAATCAGAAATTGAAAGAAGTTGCCTGAACATCAATAAGAGTTAATTATTTTTGCGAAGGCCTTGAAAATATCTAATGACCTAGTTTTCGCTTCAAAATTGATTCATAAAAAATCGCATGCGATAAATAAAATTGGTTGCAGTGGAATTTTGGACGTATTACGAGTTTAATTTTCTTTAAAAAAATTTAATATCGGTTTATTTTTGGAGTTGGCTTTGAAAATTAAAAAAAAATCGAAAATAAACATTTATTTCATGCAATATTTGGAGCTCAATTTCAAATCTGAGATATATGTATTATTATTAAAATTATGATCTGAATAAAGTTTTCTTTGATTTCTTTAATGTTCAATATTAGCTTCTCCGAAAAAAAAATTAATTTTGGTATTCGCATGCGATAAATAAAATTTACAGTTGCTGAATTTCGGTTATTACTCGGTGTTAAATTTTTAAAAAACTTGAAAAATTCTAAAAATATGCATGTGATAAATAAAATTTGCAGATCTTTTAAAAAAATTGTCTCCAAAATTTAAAAAAAAATTATCGCATGCAAGTTGTTTAAATTAGGTTTCAGATTTCGGGTTAGTTTCAAATGTAGTAAATAAAATTTCGGTCGGATTTTCGGTCCGGAATAAGAGTCTTGAAAAATCCATGGTTTTTCAAAAAGTCGCATGTGATAAAAAAAATTTCAGGCGGAGAATTTCGCTTAATATTTGGAGTTAGCTTCGAATATCTTAAAAAAAAACTCAAAAATTATTAGAAAATAAATATCGCATGCAATAAATAAGTTTGTTCTAAATGTCAGGATAATAGTAAAAAATGTAATGTGCTGAATTTCGTCTAAAAAAAAATTAAAGTTTTTAAAAAGTCGCATGCGATAAATAAAATTTTCAGGCGGAAAGTTTCGCTTAATTTTCGGATATAGTAGCTTCGGATATCTTAAAACAAATTTCTCAAAACTTTTTACAAAAAAATTATCGCATGCAAGAAAAAAATTGTTTAAGTTAAGTTTCAGTTGATATTCCGAGTTAGTTTTAAAAGACTGTGAATATTATATTTGACAATATTTTCTAAATAAACTAAATCTGATATAAAAGTTATTACAAATACATATATATGATATGTCTAATCATTGAAATATTTCCAACTGTAAAAAATTTCTCTCCTACAAAAAAGCATATGAATAAAAATAAAATAAAATAATTCATTAAATATTTATGTTAGGTTAGGTTAGTTACTATGTGCGGTTGAGCTGAAGTGCAGCGCTTAGAGTAGTTGCACCTTTCCAAATGAAGAGCTAATTAAGTCCATACAACTACTAGGTACGAAGTATAAAAATGCATTTTATTAGCTGTTGTTGTATTATACGTTTTTTGTCCAACCTGCCGGTTCCGATAAGCTCGCTACTAATTGATTCCAATATTAATAAAATGAATTATTTATACGCAGTAAATTTATCGCATTTCAACGGTTTAGATTATATAGTATATATAGCATATATAGAATATATATAGTATTAGTATATATTGTATATAGTATTTGTTTAGCTATTGCTTTCATATTGAAGCTCAATATGCATTTTTTGTCGACTCATTCATATTTATCTTTTATTTATGTGTATTGATTTTCTCTTAACCAGAATTAGTGCGCATATTTAACTTAGTTTGACCCACGCGTTGCAAATGTGTGGGATGGCATAGTATGCAAGTACAGTAGGTGCACGTTAAGATGAATTTGGCCAAGTAGAAAAAATTGAAGGCATATTAAGTTGTATTATGTGAAAATTATGAATTTTCTTATATTTTTATGTATAAGAGATACAATTTTGTAAGTACAGTAAGTACACGGTTAGTTGAACTGCGACAGGTTACATAAATTGTGTACTTAGTATGATATAGGACTTAAAAATCAATTTATTTTGTTAAATTTTTAGTCGAGTATGGCAATTTTTGCAAGAACAGTAGGTACACGCTTAGTCGTACTAAGCAAAAATATAACGATTGGGTGCTTAACAAGCTATAGTACATTAAAAGTGGCTATATTGTATAATCTTTGGTGCTAAAAAAGTTTGAAAATTCAATTTCTGTACTTGCCAAATCATTTAATCAAGTTGCGAATCGAACAATTAACTAACATAAATCTAAAAGAGATAAAGGAAAAAGATGCTATGCTCTCTTTATTATTATTGAATTTTTGTACATTTGTTTGCTGCAGTACAATCTTTTTTTCTGACACGAGAGTAGCGCTTAAATATAGCAAGCAGAGCAGTGGCGAAACGAACAAGTCCACTAGAAAGTCTTGCTTTAGATTAAAACAATTTTTCAGAGAAGTTTACAAGAAATTTTATGCATTTACGGTTTATAGTTATGGTTTAAATGATTTTAGGAAACTTTCGAAAAATTTTCTAGTTTTTTGAAAATGCCGTTATTATGTTTTTTTTTTAATTTTTTAATTGTTTTTCAGCTATTTTTCACTTTTAATAGATATTTGAATATTTCAGTTAGTGTTCATATTATCGTCTCTACTGTAGCTAGAATCAAAATTTGCACTAGTTGACTTTGGTTTCGAAATAAATTTAGTAGTTTTTGAAAATGCCGTTATATTTAAAAAATTTTTTTTTTTTTAATAATTTTTTTTTTGGTACATTTTTTAATAATTTTTTTTTTTTAAATAACATTTTTTTAGTGACTAAAACTGAGAAATTTAGTGTTATGTAATTTTAATTGACATTTCCATTTTTTTAATATATTTTTTTAAACAATTTTGTTTTAGAAAATAAAATTTTTTAAGTGACTAAAACTGATAAAATAGTGCTATGTAATTTTAATTGATATTTCCATATTTCTGATAGTGTTCTTATTATCGCTACCTTACTGTAACTAGTATAAAAATGTGCAACAATCGACTTTAGTTATTTGATAATCTAATGAATAGTAAATAAGTATGCACAAGCTTAGGATGACGTATGAAAATCTGAAGGGAAATTGATATATGGTAAATATTTACATATAATATACACATATTTACATACATTTGTACTTTTATAAGTGACTATAAGTGACAAAACGTGTAGGCAGTTGCAGAAAATAGAACGCAGATAAGCTTCAACGTTACATCGTGACTTATGAACTGATTGCATTCATAAAACATTTGCTCATCCCACACGTGCCGCGGTTACATGCAGACCTACATTTTTACTATAAGACCTTGAAATACGTGGGCTTAGGGTAGCTAGCCGTTGAATCTTGCCGCCGGGTTAGACAAGTTGGTTGAACGACTGCGAGTCCTTCGTTCTAGATAAATATTTTCGCATTACATACTCACAAACACATATACAAGTATATTTGTATGTATCTTGTAGATAAACAGTCACAGTGTCGCCACAAAAGTGTTTACCATACATGTATGTATGTATGTATGTGTAGGTGCATGTGAAATTAGCACGCGAAAGTTAGGTTATGCGTCGCAGAAATCGCAGAAATTTATGCGCATATTTGAGATAACTCATCCGCAGTGTATGTACACAATACATCTATATATAGAAATGTATCTTATAGATATGCAACTCAAAGCGCGAAAAATTTATCCTTTGTACTTTCTTACAAAAAAAATTATTTTTGTCAAATGTGTCAAAAGCGATTGTTGCGTTAATTTGCACATGCCTGTCGCTGCTAACGGTTGTTGCGCTAACCTCGCTTTCTGGCGCTGCAAATGAGTGCTGACTGCATTAATGCGCGCTAATGCAGATGTTAAAATTCGCATGGGTGTGCTTTTCTCAACTCACACCTTATGCTCTACCATTTTCCGAGGTGTGAAACGCACCTACATACTTGCCTATCTATGTATATGCATACATATGTACATACATACATGTCATATATGTATATTTACACATTTCCATGTGACAATGGCTTTCTTTGTCAACTGTAGTGAATGTTTCAGCATTATGCACAACTACATACGTATTTTTTATAGAAATCTGGTTATTTGCGAATTCCAAACACCCATTGACATACCTATAGATCCATAAATATTGAACACATGGGCATCTATTACGCATTGTCATGTTGTATATTTCCTATAACGTCATCATATTGGCCGTGATTCACTCTATGATATCTTATCTCGCCACTACATTAATGATAGTATCAAACCTTGCAGCCAAATACGTAATATCCATTGATTTATGTGCCCAAAGAGTGCGAAGCGCGTGTATCGGATTGGTGGTAAGGTCATAAAAATTTGTCTATTTTTTACAAACAGCAATTTATGCGCTATATACAAAATATATTCACACGAAAAATAGCGAACAAGCAATACAATTATATTATTTATATATTCGATATAAAAAATCAGCAAAGCCTTGATGATTTATCATGCCTAATTCCTAGCAAAATCTATGCTTATCGGTTGGAATGTGCTATATTTATATAATTGTGGTAATAATGTGAGTGGAAATGGCAGAAGAAAGTGGAAAATGATTTCAAAATATTTTTTTTTAATATAAGGAAGCCAGAAGAATCTTAAAATAAGCAATATGGCCTTTTGTAAATTCACATAAGCCTCTCTAATGCAGCTATTTAAGGCTCTTACGCCTAAAGCTATGCTAAGTTAACCATTTCAATGTTTGGTAGCTTACTTAAGCTATACATAATAGCAACAAAACTGCCGAGTATTAATTAGATTAAGCAGTCTCATATCTTAATCATATTTTGTTTGTGCTCCCTATCATTTAGTGCTTTCGCAGTTATGAATATTTGCGGAATATTTCAAGGTAAAGATATCGAAGGATTTTTGGAAAGTACATACATGCTGAGAGCCAAATATAAATTAACCGTGCATTCATAGTAAATAAAACATTTTTTTAACCGCACAATACTAACCACACACCTAGCGACACATGATTTTTCGAAAGCTCATTCCATATATGTAGGTATTATAATCATTAGATTATTGGAATTTAAGATCTCACAGCATAGATTTATGCGGATTATGAATAAAAAAAGAGAGTATAGTATAAAACTGGTGTGTGTCTTCACTCTTTTATGAGAGAGTGTGGTGTTTGACTTCACTTAATAGTATTCGCCCTACCGTTTCACAAAACCAACTGCTTTTCAAATTAGTTCCTTAATGTGTTTTATAACACTAAGCTAAAATTAGCGCCACGCCCATTCATAATACAGTTGTCATGTAGCGCAAACCACTAGCTTTGCATCAACACCTTTTTCAATAATTATGGTCAGGTGTGTGAAAGCAGAGAAAGGGACGAAAATCTCTAGTGACCCCAAACTGGCTTTGATATTTTTGTATACCCGATTGATCGTTAAAAGCATTGTCATTAGCTCAAGCACACGTGGAGCTATTTTAGGTAATCTAGATGTCGGTTAAGCATTCGAAATTGTAAAATAATTATATTTCTTGCATTTTTGAAAATCTTTAAGGCAAAAATTGGCACTGAAATCGCATAAATGAAATATTTATGACAATTTAAACAAAGGATGTAAATAATAATATATTATATACTTTGTAAACACCTACATATGTACAGTTGTATCTCTATAACACGAACTTCTCTATAACTGAAGCTTTTGTATTGGCAATAGAAGTTAAATTTCATACAAATTTCCTTCTATAACTTGAAATTTTTTTGTGGATTGTGGTGATTCGAAATTAGTTATATCTCTATATATATTTATATATCTAAATATTTGTCGTGTTATTACTTGTATTATTTCAGGTATACAAAAGTTTGTTTTCCTCATTATTTGTCTAACTCATTTATACATGTCTTTCGTATAGTTTATATATTCGCAGTGCATGCCATATGCCAAAAGCAATGCATAAGCGAAATTGCCTCGTGAAAGCGTGCTAAAAATATTTCGTTTACAATACAAAAATATTGTGTTTGCTTTTGTTAGCTTTCGTGCATTATTGTTTGAACTTTAAACCTACATGAATATTATAGATAACCCATCAAGCATTTATCTAAAGCTTTCATCGGTTCGCCTACACTTGGCAAGTGGCAAATCGAACAGGCAATCGAACAAGCAAGAGTGTCAAATCGAACAGGCAATTAGCATATCTCGAATAGCAATGAAAAGCGCAGATGTTATTCGACTTCAATGCGTCTATCTTTCTGTTGTATTGGAATCAGCTGGATAACTTTGTTTCTACTTTTATGCAAAGCTTTTCAAAAGAAACACAAAGCATGAACTTTGCGAGTGCCGGGCTGGAAACAGTTAATGCTTTTTTTAAAGAAAAGTAGAGCATATGCTTGTAAAAGTACTGAAAACGCTTAAACAGTTCATGATTCATATTGGATTTCCACAATTTATTGTTTTCTTTTGTGACCACATCACCTGAACCTTAAATTATTTCAGCGAGTTATTTAAAAAATATATTGTTATATTTATGAAACACGTTCTTTATTTAGAACAAGCCTTAAGAAATCGTCAGTGCTTGTCTCTTTTCGCTTGGTAACAGTAAATGAAGTGAATTTCCAGAAATTTTCGTTTAAACTGCTGTTGACCTCATTGATGGCTATTATTGTTCGTATGAGTGTCTAGATCTGATGTACATATACATATATCATCTGATCAAATTTGACTCGGACTGGTCCTAAAAATTTGATTTCTGTAGAAAGGTACAACGGGTTTTATGTTCACATGAAGTTTAAGCATGATCAAATTTGACCCGTATTGGAGCGTTAAATTTCCCTAGATTGATACAAGGTCTTATATGTTCGTATGAGGTTTAGTCTCCAGTTGTCAATTAGTGTGCGCTTGACAGCAGTTTGTTTACGACGCGAAAAGTTGGTCTGACAATTTATAGCATTGAAAAAAAAAAAACTGAAAACGAGTTGCATTGAAATTTTGTGTTTCCAATAGAATCACAGTTGCAGAATCGCTGAAAATGTTGCTGAAGAATTTTGGAGAGTCTAATTTAGCACGAGCACCAGCTTTTGAGTAGCTTGTTTTATGCGAGTTGTCCATCCACCACTGTCAGTGAGGATAGTATCGAAAAAAGTTATGGAAGCAGCGCCTGAAAATCGTTGTGTTGGCTTCAGAGAGACAGAACGAGGGACTTTATACTTATCTCTTATGGAGCGACTTAACATATTTTGATTAAAGTTTTGGTTATAAAGAAGTTAGACTTTTACCGAAAGACTTGACTTGAATGTTTTGCAAAAACTATGTCAAGTAGTGAGTTGAGATCGCAGGATTAATCAATGCTTGGCATGCTTGTTTTGGCTCAAGAGTAGTGTATTTTGAAGGCGCTGCTAAAGATTTGTATATGTGAAATTGTAGAATTTTTGTGAGTCTTAGTCAAATTGGTCACATGATATGTATTTTCAAATATCATACGTAAAAACTTTGCAAAAACAAATATTATTTAAACATCTTCGAAATGTTTCAAACTCATTCCCAGTGGGTTGCATGGTATATACCACATATAATACTCCTATTAATCTCTTAGCAATTGTGTCGACCCCTTTTTTCTCTTGGCCTTGACGTCATTTTCTATTTTTATGCAAAACATACATACACACATACATATGTACCAACTACTTCAATGCGTAATTGAAGAAATTTAAGCCAAAATGACGGCGTGTTTGAAAGTTAGTATATATGTATGTATGTAAGTTTTTGCTTTCATCAGCCACACACCCACGTAGCGCTCACGTTTTTCTTGCCGTTTTCTTTTTAACTTTTGAAAATAAGCCGCAAAAAATGTGATCGTCTACATAAATACATACATACATATTTATAAGTACGTATGTATATTTGTGATTTTTTATGTCTGCAATAGCGCATGCATGACGAATTTTCAAATAAGTGGGTTTTCTTAAAGTGACAAAACTCTCTCATATGTACATTTTTTTTTCTTCAAAAATGACGAAATTTCAAATACAATTCTATCAGCGTCCGCTGTGCGTCAGTTTTCATCGAAAGTTGCTAAATTTCATGGTAATTGTGCAAGAAACTTGTGTTTGTACTCGAAGTAAACTATTTTATCAGCATGTAAAGAATGTCGTTAGCTATGTTGGCAGCCACAAATTTCCTTGAAATTTGCAAATTAAAAAAAAAAAGAAATTAAAAAAATGTTGTCGTTTCTTTCAGAATGCGATAAGAAATGAAGAGCCTTCATTGGCACTCAACCACACTTTTGCAAAGTTTTTGTGGGGAAAACCGACAGATATTGGTTGTGGAGGTGGTTATATAAATGAATGTACATACCATACTGTATATCGTCACCTAAAATGCAAAACAACGTAACATTAATTTTCATAAGTTGACAGCCGAAGTGAAAGCGATATCATAAAAACCACTCAAATTAAAAAAAATGAGTTTTGGTTATAAAATGGTTAGATATTGGTTATATATTGGTTACATATTGGTTATATATTGGTTACATATTTCTTATATATTGGTTATATCTGACAGCAGAAACTGCAAATTTCACTCTATATATATGTATGTAATGTGCTGTGGTGAATCGTTAGCAATAAAAAACTTAATTTCGATGTTTTTGTTGATATTTTGTTTTACATTTTAGGTGAAGACATACATTTGTATGTAGTTGATTGATAATAAATTTACTCGTATTAATGAAGTTTTTTGAAGTTAGATATGTACCGCACATTACTATATGTGACCTGGTCTACGAAAAGGGAGCTAACGTGCGAAAACTAGAAAAAAAAAAAAAAAAAATAGATTTTTTGACACCACCTTTCAGGTCACATATAGTGATTGCTCACTTACATACATACATACGTAATCTCATAGAAAAAATAATGCAAATATTTGTTCAATTACTTCGTACAAAATTACTATACTGTTATGTGACTAATAAAGGGATTGGAATTAAATACAGATAGAACAACAACAAATTTCATACCAAATATGGTCGGAAAAGTGGTTTAACGTTGTTGCTGTTGTAGCAGAAAAATATTTCGAGTTGACAGTCCTTGGCCGGGTAAAAACCCGAATGCGTTCCAGTTACGTAGACCTGACTGTTGTGAGAACGAAATGGTGGTCATTGAAATGGTGGCAAATTTAAATTTTACCTAAATTTTGGCACACCCTTTAAAGGCATTGCACATATAAATAACATAACGGCACATATGTACACACCCAGCCATAAAAATAAACTTGCACTACCTTCAAACAATTTGTGCAATGTAATTTTCCACATCTGCATAGTCTCGTTATTTGAACAGCTGAAAATCGCATTTAGAAAACTATTTTTCAATTATTATTTCTCTCATAATTATACAAATATTTGTCTGAAATGCTGTATTATCGGTCCCCAAGTGGAATATTTTCATTGAAACTTATAAGAATGAATAAACTATTAATATTTATTGGTTGTGTTTGCTTACAGCTAGTGAATTTCCAATACCCCAGAATTGTTTTCAGCTTTGAAAACGAAAATTAATTGAACTAAAAGGTGATTTTTTCGTACACGTCAGCTAATTACACGCTAGCTAAGGAAAAGTAAATAAATAATGGAAAATGTGGTGGCACAATCGCATGACTTGCAGCATTTTTGAAGAAATTTCGATTTTGTATTTGCTAGATTTTTCTAATTGAAATAAATTTTAAAGAATTAGTGAATTTTTCTATTAAATTGTATACAGAAAAATTAATAAATTTGTTAATTTGTTTATTTCATTACTTTGCAACTTTTATAAATTTGATGGGATTATGGGGTGATTCAACAAAATTTTCACAGTCTCATCGTTTCACTTTTGTAAAATTTTTTCAGCATAACATACCCTTCACAGCTGCATTCTTATAGCATAAAACTGTATATATCTTGATCTTGATCGGTTACTTTGTATGGCAGATATACGCTATAGTGGTCACGTCTGAACGATATGTTTGGATATTATAATCTTGCCTTGAACAATATTGTATGTATGAAAAAATAAAAAAAAAAATTCCATACAAGACCTTGATTTATGGTCCAATTTGTATGGCAGCTATATACTATAGTGCTCTGATATCTGTTCCGGCAAATAAGTAGCTTCTTGGGGAGAAAAGAACTTGTGCGAAATTTCAGATCGATATCTCGAAAACTAGCTCACATTTTTACAGACCTACGGACAGAAGGACATGACTAAATCAACTCAGCTCCTCACACTTATTTTTGTATATGTACCTATGTTTATACTACATCTGGCCTCCCATGCTTCTTTCTGGATGCTAAAAACTTTGTAGCATACTTTTCAGCGATTTAATGTATTAGCGTCGATTTCATAAAGATATATTTAATTCCAAATCCTTATGCATATTTTTTTATATTTTTGATAGAAATATATAAGTTGATGATATCTTTTATGAATTATTATAAAAAAAATATTTGTTCGGCCATACAACACCGGGTCTATTATACCCGGTGTAACTGTTCAAATATTCCATATATTCCATATAAGCGATATTAATTAAATGGATCAATGAAATATAGTAAAATATTTCTGAAAACAGAGTTATAAGACAACTCAGGGACTATTCTAAGTGTGAATGGTATCTCCTTTTTTGTTTCGATCTTTTAATGAAGATGTCTTTCTCCTAAGAAATCGTTTTTGTCGTTGATCGTGAGTATGTGGAAACGGTTGTCGATAGTCGTACCATCCACTTCCTCTACGATACCAACGAAAAAGTGTTAAAAATGAGCGCGAAAATTTTGAAGGCAGCTATATAGAGATGTCCAATTCTCTTAGGGTCCCGCAAGGAACAAATGAACATACGCATTTTTGTCGATATTATGCATTTATGTCAGCGCTTCTTCCAGTCGTCCAAAAATAGTGAAATGTTTCTTTCGGCGCTTTGTACTTTTGTATTTGCTTTATTTCTGAGAATAGGAAAAAACAGTATGGGTTTTGGCCAGCGATTCCCGAACTAGTGACGAAGTGTGAGCTTTTAACAAAAAAATTCGCCATGCTCAAACGGCTACACGCAAAGAAAGCAGTGCATGCAGCTGAAAATTGTATCGTACTTCATAAAAAAAATTATTATTGGACTCTTCAAACCCGCGAAATCTTTCTTTAATTTTAAAATTCCAGTACTTTTCTTAACATATGTATGTATCTAGTATTTGGCTAACTGTGGCTTTTTATTGTTCCCAAAATGAAATAAGCCCTCTAGTAAATGCTCTATGAGTCAATTGCGGTCATTAATTGAAATTTGCAAAGGTTTTAAAAGCAATCCAGGCCGAAAACAACAAAGGAAGTGTACAAAAAAACGAATAAATTTCATAAGTCTTGTTATCCAAATTAAAAATAATTACAAAATAGCTGACTTGGCATGTTCTTTTGTCACAATTTATGTAAGAACACTTACGCGAACGCTTACGAGCTACGAACACTAACCGCGAAAACGAGATTCTCACCAGCAACAGAGTAGCTAGATCTGTTTGTTGGCATTCCCATAAGGTATTGTTTTACCAAATACTATGTAGCGTACTTTGGTCTACACGTCTGGCTATTAGCGTAAAAAGTTGCATTTAAAAATAAACATAAGAACATAGTATGAACTTACATATGTACAAATATATACATATCTATGTATATTTTATGCATATCTAACCAGTGCCGCGGCGACTGGGTATTGATCTCTGCCACATATGTCTGCATCCCTTCACTTGCCCACTCAGATATACATATATTGAGTATATGGTTTCAGTTCAGCAGCCAGCGGATGAGGCATTTGCCGCTCATATTGCAAGCACGTGTTCGACCGAATCTATCGATGTGTATATACTTATTTATTTCAGTTGTAACTATATATATTTTTATACGACTGACTTGACTTTTCGCTGAGTGTATATGTATTATCTATTGCCGGCGTGGCGCTAGAAACTCTCTAAGAGTGTTTTTTTATAAAAGCGAAACTTAAGAGAAATGAAGAAACTGGCATGCGCAAAGCACCGCATGGTTTATGGAGAGCAAACAAAGCCGTTGATACAATTAGGCGGTCACGTTTTGACGCAGAAAAAGAAGAAGAGCAAAAAAAAAAAAATGCAAAACTTGGACTAACCAAAAGAAGAGCGCGATTCGTCGTGTGAATGAAGGGACGGATGTACTCGGCGTTTGGGGGCTGATCGCCCTTAGCTTTAAGTATGCCGCAAATGTGTGTCTATATATTTATATTGAAATCGTTTACTTGAAATGGAAAGTGTCTGGAGCTTTATATAAAAATACACTCAGACGACTTTTAACTATCGCTTTTATTACTTCATTTACAATTAATCAACATCGATTGACGGCGTAAAATTAATTGAAATTTCAATTTCGTGACTCAGTCTGAGATTGCGAGACGAAAAAAGTTGATTCTTTAATTGTACCAAAAATGTCAAGTATTTGTTGGGTTTAATTGAAACAGAAAGGCCGCCAAGAATCACATGTTTTTACGCACGCCAACTCACACGCACACACACACTCGTGTGAAGAGACATGCCGCCCCGCTTAAGTATTACAATTGCGCAAATTTGGTTGGTGCCACCGAAAATTGAAAGAATTTCAAATTCTGCGAATTGTAAGCATGCGAATCAAGGTTATGCAAGCAGAAGGCTATTGACACACGAAAAGACCGGCGCCACACATGACAAACAATTGGCAGAATACGAAATGGAAGAAGAATGCTGCTGCTGCAGCGGACGCATGGACCAAAATTAGACATTAGAGGTAGTCTTAATTAGAGAAGTCTCTTTGTGCAGATACTTAGAGGTACTTAGTTCAATTGGGGTGACATTTGCTTTGGTGTCATTAGCTTTTGTAAACTCGTTATGCTGAGTCTTTCGGAATATTCTACTTAATCCTAAATTGGTGCATTTTGAGCTTCTCTGATTTCAATAGAGTTCCGAGAAAAGTGAAACAAAACAATTTATGAGATTCAAAGAAAGTTAGAAGAAAAATTTTCGATGAAGCTAGCTTGAGTGCTGGAGACAAAGAACATGCAATAAAAATATTTTTTCGTTAGAAAAAAAGTATTGAACCTCGTAGGCTGACGAATTCGGAGTTTGACGAGCTTTCATATAGTGTAATTTTCTTTTTAGACTTCGTAATGTTGAGACTTTCCGAATAATCTACCAAATCTTAACTTGAGAGAGTTTGGGGATCTCTGATTTGAGATTTTGTAATGCATAGTCTTTCAGAATGTTCTACTTAATCCTAAATTGGGACAGTTTGGGGATCTCTGATTTTAATTTAAATCGAGATAAAGATTCGATGATTTTCGAACTCTAATTACAAATACTTATAATGAAACATATTCGTAACTCATCAGATGTAAATTGAAAAAAAATTTTTTTCTTAAAAGCTGACATCTTAAGGGGTTACATGGGTTTCCTCGGGTAAAAAACAACATTTTTCAAGAATTTTTTTCTCATATAAAAATGAAATATTTTATTAGAATTTTTTTTGTTACAAACATACACTATTAACAAAGAAATTCTGAAATTTTTGGAAAAAATAAATGTTTTAAACTCGACCATTGCGACGCCATTTCTGGTGACCCCTCTGACAAAAGATGTTAACTTCTTACAGGATCATCTAAAGGGATAAAACACGTTTCTTAATTAAAACTTTAACTTGAACAAGGGAAAAAAACTGAAAATTGGATTTTTGGCAGACACTTTTACAAAAATTAAAATTTCAGTGAAAATTTCACGAATTTCTGTTTTTAAATAGTTGTAATCGAAAAAAGTCTTCGTCCAAATCTTTCAGAATTGTATCCCCAAGACCTTTGTAAAATTGTATGAAGATCGGTTGAGTAGTTGTCGAAAAATCTTGCCAACCGTCTTCAAAGACACAGTTTCGAGAAAAACGCGTTTAAAGATGGGGCACTTAGCCTAGCTAGCCTCGAGTGCACAAGTTCTCAGGGCTGTATCTCTGAAACTATTACTCGTATTAACGTAAGACAATAAAAAAATCGATTTTTTGAAACCTGTAAGCCCGGGGTTACTTGGGTTAACTCTTTAAATAATTACTAATCAATAAATTTATAATTTTCTGACACACAAAGCATATCTTTTATTAAAAGGGGTCCTAATAGTCTCTCCAACCCTCCACGCTCTCGACGACTCTGCTTACTCAAGAGCACGATTCACGTTATGAATTTTTTATAGCCATTCGATGAGCGTTAAGTGTAAAAAGGCACATCAAATAGCACAATCCCACACTTGGAAGTGCATATATGCACCTATATATACCTGATGTCATATATGTACATATGTACATACATATGTATACACTCTTCACTACATTTATTGCATGGCTACATATGGACATATGTACATACATAGATATACATATATGTAGTATAATAAAATCCCACAAGCATGGCGAAGCGCTTTTACACGTTTTGGCTGATGCAACAATGCGTGCTCGTTTCGCTTTACCTTAGCTGTGGTGTACAATTCTTCGATTCACTTTAGACAGACAATTTGTCTTATTCTTCTTTCTTTTAACGTGGCCTTTCTTTTAGCGTTGGCGGGTTTTGGCTTTATGCTTACGACATGTTTTTGGCGCATGCCCTGTAGGAAATTGGTGGAATGTTTTCATGCGAAATTAAAAAAAAAAAATTCAATTTTTTTCTAGGTAGAATATTCCTTTATGTGTGCGCATATGTAAGTGTTAAACTACTTTAATGAATTAGCACAAAACGGTAGGAAATAAGTTCACTATAGAGAGTTATGACATTTTTTAATTTCTGTTACATTTAACGGTAATTTTGGGTTTAGATTTTTATGTTTTAGAAATAGATTCTGTTTCTAGTCGATCTTTGAACTTGAAGGCTTCTCCAAGCTCTAAGCTTTCTTCCAATGTGCTTTAGGAGGAGTTTTTTATGCCAAAAAACACTCTAGAAATCAAGTCTTAACATTTATGCATTTCTCCCCAATTTGCTTAAGGCAAAGTACTCTTAAGAACGTTATCGAAATGTCAAATTGCATCATCTAGCTGATAGTTCCCGAGAAATGTGTATTTTGCTGTAATCAAAACTTTCATAGCATGCTATTATAACCGTAAAAAGTTGATAAAAAGTTATATGAATAACAGGCCTGTGGTTTCAAAGTCCCAAATCAAAAAAAAAAATCCCGCTACTCCACTTTTATGACCGCAATCAAATCGGTATAGCGAACACACACGACTTTTTAATTGCTCGGCAACTGGCAAATATAATTACTATTCATAAATACTACGTGCTACTCGAGTGATCATAAAATTTTTGTTGAGAACTATGGTTAAGTTACCATATATAGTATATTGTAGGTATGGCTAGTGCCACACTTTTCGAAATTTAACAAAATTATTTGATTTATAAACACACTAATGTTTGAAGTGCTTAATGTCACAATCATGGATCTACTACATACATGTATGAACATACATATGTACATACTACATACAGAATGTAAAAGTACTTTTAAGTGTTCTTTTTTTTTGATAGACTTGTGCGTTTAAAATTAGATAAGCGAAATTGTCAAATGTTTGCCAAGAATTTTATAAATTTATATACAAACATATGTATGTACAAACACATATATGTATTTGAAAGATTTTGTAATGCTCTTTGATACTTTTTGTAAATTGCATAATTTGTTTGCTTGAAAATTTGGCGAAAAACTCACGAAGAATCAATGCAGCATACGACGGCGCATTATCGTGGTACAAAAACCAAGAGTGGCTCATAATTCCGACCTCTTTTTACGAATAGCTTCGCGCAAACGACTCATAACAATCAAATAGTTTTGCATGTTGACAGTTTGACGGGTCGGAAGAAATTCGGAGTGCACCACACCTTGATTATTAAAAAAACTGTCAACATAACCTCGATTTTAGACATGTTTTGATGTGGTTTTTTCGGCTTCGGCTCACCTTTGCCGCGATATTCGGCCAATTGACTGAACTCCGGGTCGTAAGCTTAGATCCAAGTTTCATCGCCAGTAATAATAAGTTTCATAACATCCTGGTTGTCGGAGAGCATTATCTCACAGATGTTAACGTGACGCTGTTTTTTGAAAAAAAATTGTGATTTTGGAACCAATCATGTTTTCACTATTCTTAGGCGCAAATAATGTTTCGAAATGGTTTTCACAGATCCTTCCGATATTACAACGATGACAGTAACATCTTTTACTGTTAATCATCAAATCTTAAGCACCAATTCTTTTATGTTATTGACGTGTTGTTTATCTGTTGATGTTGATGACCGTTCTGAACGTGCTTCGTCTCCAAACGTTTTCGACCCTCTTTGAACAATTTGTTCCAATAAAAAACACTTGCTCGCGACAAAAAATTATCACCGAAGGAGTTTTCCAACATTCTGCACATTTTGGCACCAGACGTTTGATTCCGCTTAAACAATTTAATGGAACTTCTTTGTAGAATAATTTCACTCATCGTAAAAATCGCCGAATGTACTTTATGTATTTAAAAAAAAGACAAGCTTATTCTAAACACAAATGATTATTTGGATGTGACAATTGGCACAGATGACATTGACAGTCATACTAACCTAAAAAAGATATTTCGACGAATGAGTTTTCGCACGAAATTAAAAAGTTTTACTATTTTTTGCCCACAGTCGAAAATATCGATTAATAAGGTAGATAAATAAAATGGAGCTCAAGTATTTTGTCTGGTATACATACTTATGTGATTCCCCCGCAATAAAATTTTGGAATTTTTAAACTAATATCGGTTAATCAGTTTGTTTTTAAAGTAGTTATACCGGATATTAAGCGAGATACTTAGACGAAATATGAAATTGATTAACCGTTCTATGTAATATCTAAAATAAGACAGTATATTTAAAAGTTCACCTACATTGCATAGATAAGGATGCGTAAAAATATACATAAATACATATGTACATACTTACATACACATATTGATGCACTTAAACCGCCATGACCACATTGTGCAATATCATCCTGCGATAAGGCTTATTTATGAATGACAATAAGACAAACATACCTGTACGTATAGTATGTGCCTATATACATACGTACGGTAGATAAGTTATGCATGCGTACTTGAAGACCTCCACAATCTAATCAGTAATTAGAATCCAATTAACTTCGGACGACTGCAGGGTAGCCGGTGTTTACCGAACAGTAGTCGCACCACTCTCATAACTGAGTCTTTATCTTTAATCCCGATAGCTCAGCGCCGCAGTAAATCATTTCCTACATAAAAAAATGCCGCGTTTTATTTTCGCTAATATTTACCAAAGCAGCACATACATACAAAAACACATATATATATACATTTAAAAAACGCGCATAACTTGAGGTAGAGCTGCTATATTTATGAATGAAGCTGGCACCATTAGTTCGTGTTGTTTTTACTATTCCGCCACATGCTTTGGCGCTGCATGCATACATATCTAAGTATGTATTTACAAATTCACACTATACATGTGTGTGTATGTATGTTCTTTTTTATTTTTATTGCACCCAATTTAGACAGTTTTAGTCACAGGAATTCCTTACCGACGGCGAGCGCGCCATATTAGTCAGCCAACGAAATTAAATTAGAGAAAAATTTTAGCTATTTTTAGCATGCGCCAGTGGCTCTACTTACTTATGTACATAACTTTACTATGTATGTATGTGTAATTATAATATAATAGTTGTATAGCTGTGAGGAACGGGTTTTAGAGTTTCTTGAACTTTTATTATCGGCTTGAAAAAAATTAAAGTCATGCATAATGAATATCTAAGCATCATAGAATATGCCGCGGGCACACATGGTCGGTGGCCGGACAGCAAGCTTGCGATACGCTTACGAATCGGCTACATGAGCATGATTTATGCTAGGGCTTTTGTTTCTGCATAAATTATGCACAAATTAAGTAGTTTTGTTTTACAAAATGTAGCTCATAAATTAGCAAAAGCTCGCGTCATTAATACTAATGATTTGTAAAGCCATGAATAAACAAAACTCGATCTATCATAAAGCAGCTTTAGAGACTCGGTGAAAATATCTTTAATGAGAGATATTTGAAGAGTAGAAATTTAGCCTTAACTATAGTAAAAATATATTTTTTGGTGAAAATAATCACTAGAAAGGGATAACCTTATATGTATGTGCGCTAACCTTATTTATAGGTTATATAGAGATAACCTTATTTTCGCATTTTTGACATGGGGCTCTTAGGCGAATTAGGTAATTGCAGCCTTAATGGTTTACGAGATATGTATTATACATTACCGGGACCACACACATTTTTTTTTTTAATTTTTAACTCACGGGTGTTGTTTTGCTAATGAAATTACGTTACAAACTTCGTCTTAAACTTAATAAGCCCTGTTCAGGGTAATGATAATAAATAGACATAGTTGTAAGAAATCAATAAATGTGCTAACGACTTTCATGTAATAAAAATTTTCTCTCAAAAAAACATAAATTTCGACTTACCTGGTGGAAGTAGCACTTATTTATATTAGTATGAAAACAGTAGAAGATAAAACGCAGCTGAAACGAGGTTCATATGAACCCGACAAGAATAATAATAGGGTAATTATTAGGTTGACATAGAAACTTTCCTTGCTTCGTTAAACACTAGAAAAAAGAAGATCACAGGAAACAAATTAAAACGAATGAAATGAAAAAGTTAAAACGGAAATAAAATATATGTATATACTGTGGGCAAAAAATAGTAAGACTTTTTAATTTAAATTCATGAAACGTATTATTACTTGCGACGAGTCTTGGGTATATGATTACGACCTGGATACAAACGTTCTATCAGCCGAATATCGTTGCAAAGGTGTGCCATTCAAGATCAAGATTATGTTGACAGTCAAAATCGAAGCGTGGTGCATCCCGGATTGCTTTCGACCGGCCAAAATGTCAACAAGGAATATTATTTAAGTGTTATGCATCGTTTGCGAGAGGCCAAAAACTCTGTAATACTTTGAGGTAGAGAGGATTTGTATTGTTTTTAGAAGGCCGCCATAGATTTTGAAGAATCTATTAAGAATTTTAAAAGTATGAAAAAAGTCTTACAACTTTTTGCTCATATTTTTTATATATGTATGTATATTAAACTATATTTACAAATACATATGTATGTGTAAATAAAAATAGCATATCAAATAGCATTGAATTGATGTGTACATTTCCGCGCACGTAGGAGATAACGATCCAATTAAAAACATTTATTTATATTATATACTTATATTGGAAAAAAACGTCATGAGCAACATCCAAAGTTTAAAAGCTATTTTGTGTATTTCACCATAAACTTTTTAGAACTAATATTTGCTGATAATTCTTCTTAATATGTACATGTGTATATAACTAAATAGGAAATAAATTTTTAAAATTTCAAATCCTGTTTCAACACCAAAGTGATGTCTCAAATCAAAGCAAAATTGCAAATTGTTCACTACGAACAAAGAGAGTGGCACACCACGTGGTTTTTATGTATTTACACAACGTGCTTTGTAACTTCTCACTCTCTTTTGTTTATTAAATATTAATATTTTATGTTTTTTGTTAAATATTAATAAGGAAATATTTAGACCTTGCATTATTACATTTACACTGATCTTTTACACCGTTAATTATATAAGTTAATAGTGTTATTTACGTAGAAATATTATCGCTGAAAATCAGCGCGAACATGACCTTCGTGAATAAGTGATAAGATTATTTTCATTTCTCACATATTGGCACACATTACGTCACGCAAATTATATATTTCCATGCCACATGCAAAATCTGTGTAATACAAATATAATACATATGTATGCATATGAAAAAAAAAATAAAGTAAGCCCAAGTAAATTTTTTTGATCTTGAAAAAAATAATAAGATTAGTCTTCCTGTAGCAATTATTTCTTTCCTTGGTTAGAGAAGTATTTAATAGTAACTAAATAAATTTCATTCCATCAATCTTATAGAAACTATAAACTGTGCTCTGTTTACAGATGACATAACAATCGCTTTAATTTGTTTGGTTAAAATTTCATACACTGTCGTCTTAATATAACAGGTGGCAACTTTTCTCGAAAATATTACCGACAGAAAGCCTTTCTAAATTATTTTATTTTGCTGTCCAATCGCTAACATTTAAGCTTTTTCATCATTTTAATAAAAATAAAATTTTAAAAAGCTGGCAACCCTACTTAAAAAATTATATACAAGCTGTCTGAGTTTTTTTAAGCCATACTACCCATATTACAATGTTTTAAATATTTAATGTTATTTTTTGACTTAATTTTTTAAAATAGATGGCAACCTTTTCACAAAATATCTTCAACAAAAATATTTTTTTAAACCTTGCAATATTTAAATTAATCTATGATTTTTATTGAAACAAAAAATATAAACAGGTGGCAACTCTTCAAAAAACATATCAAACAGATATTGTATTATAAAATATTAACGATTGCTTTTTACGGCTTTTACTTAATTTTTACCGATTTTTTTACTTAATTTTTTGAAATAGATGGCAACCTTGCTTAAAATTTTCTTTCCAAAAATATTTTTGTAAATCTTGTTAGTTTGGTAGCCATATAGCAATATTTTAATTAATTTATGATTTTTATTGAAACAAAAAATCTAAACAGGTGAAAAGTCTGCACAAAAAATATAAAAAAAAACTATATTATAATGTATTAATAACTGTTTTTACCACAGTGTACAGTTTTTACTTCGTTTTAACCGATTTTTATAGCCAAACTTATGAAAGACTTGAAGAATCTATCATAAAGAATACTTCAAATACAGAGCCGCATCTTTAAATGCCGCAAAATTGAGTTTTTAACACTCATAATAATCAAATAAAGTTAAATATTTCGCTTTGTATAGTATTTATATTATCTTTTTTGTAGTCTGCACGCGCCTTGCACCTTAAAACATATAATAGTTTTTCCCTCGCATTTCAAAGTCTACACCAGATTTTCCAATTCACTTTCTTTAACGAACTAATTACGCCGTAAGATAAGTTCGTACATACTAAGCGTAAGCAAATTATTGTATAAATACATTTGTATTATTACGACTTCAGTAATTCACTTTTAATTTTATTAATTTATGCCGAGAGGGCTTTCCTCTAAGGTGAGCGGATGACGAGCTCAACAAAAACCGGATATTTAAATGTGTGTCGTCAGTGGGTATTTTCATTGAAAAAGCTTACATATACATATATTTGCATAGAAATTCACCTACTAAATATTAACATGTTCTAACAATGCCCCCACACACACCTCATTAAGTCGTTGCCAAAGCGGAGATTCAGTTCAGTGCATATACCATTATAGTTCCATTTAATTTATGGCTCGCGTGTGATAATAAATGTTTGAAATATGCCTAATTGCCTGTGAATATGTATGGATATTTATGTGCTTGTAGGTACATATGTATATAATTGTTAAAATTAAGTTGGGAACATCAATTCGGTTATAGTGAGTTTCACTGTTTTTGGAAAAATTCTGAATTTTTATGATGTAGAGCGTAGTGTCTATTTTCCATTTCGAAAACTTTTTTTTTATTAAAAATTTCTTTCCATATATACTTATGTATACTTATTTTTGGATAAAATATTTTTTCTTAACAAAAAAAAATTATGTAATTTTTTACAATTGTTTTTACCACAATATTAGGTATTCAAAATTAAAAAAAAAATTGTACAAACAAAAAAATTTAAATATTTTATTTTGGAAAATTAGAAGATATGAATATGGATGTTTCATATTAATACTCCATTTACTCACAAACTAAAACTTGAAAAATGTTGCCTACATTTCAGCGCAAATATGATAAATTCTAAGATGATTAAGGGGTTACATGAGTTTGTTCGGGTAAAAAACAGATTTTTTCCGACAGTTTTTGTCTTATATAAAAATGGAATATTTTATTAGAATCTTTTATTGTTACAAACATACACTTTTGATAAAGAAATTCTGAAATTTTCGGAAACAAATATTTTAAGCTTGGGCATTGCGATGACATTTCCGGTGACTCCTCGGAAAAAAGATGCGCCTGCGTTGGCAGGATAAGTGAAAAACTACGTTTTTTATTTAAAACCTTATCTTTGAACTTGGACGAAGGAAAAAAAAACAGAAAATTGGATTTTTGGCAGACATTAAAAAAAATAAAATTTAAGTGAAAATTTCGGGACATTTTTTTGTGAAATAGTTGTAATTGAAAAAAAATACTTCGTCCAAGTCTTTAAGAATCGTATCTGAAAGACCTGTGTAAAATTTCATCGGTTGAGTAGTTCTCGAGAAATCTTGCCAACTGACT
Source organism: Bactrocera dorsalis (assembly GCF_023373825.1). Classification (NCBI taxonomy): domain Eukaryota; kingdom Metazoa; phylum Arthropoda; class Insecta; order Diptera; family Tephritidae; genus Bactrocera; species Bactrocera dorsalis. The sequence goes on along the minus strand of NC_064307.1, from coordinate 20,492,549 downwards.
TCAAAAACACAGTTTCGAGTAAAACGCGTTAGCCTAGCTAGCCTCGAGTGCAAAAGTGCTCAAGGCTGTATCTTCGAAACAATTACTCGGATCAACCAGAAAATGTAGGACAATATTCTAGAGGTCTCGTAGAATTTAATAAGACAGTAAAAAATTCGATTTTTTTGTCGATAATTTTGAACTTAGTTATAAGAGATAAAAGGCCGATGAAGTCTGTAAGCAAATTTTTTGACAATTTTACACCAAAACATATTTTTTATGAATTACGTAGAATTAAAAAATAAAATAAATATATGTAAAAATATTTTTTAAAGGAAAAAATATTATAAATTTTGTTTTAAATATTATAAATTTTTTAAAGGAAAAAATATTTAAAAATTTTTCAAATACATTTTTTGTTCAATAAAAGCAAACACTACATATGCATATGTACATACGCCAATATTCAATATCAACCACGCGAAAGTGTCCAACAACTTTCCACGCGTACGACCTTACGCACACACACACCAATACGCGCATGCATTAGCATTTTAAATGAATTATTATTGAATAATTAAGATTTTCAATTTCTTTTGATTGCAGAACACAACTCAAGAGAGACTCAGCAACAAAGAGGCAAACAGAGACAGCAGCGCTCGCTATTAAGGCTAATAACTCTAAACAAATTAAGACTGGTTCTGTGCGGATTTAAAGCGTAAACAACCGCAAACAGCAACAAAATGGTTAATATAGCGGTAAGTGATTGCAGAAATTTATGAAACAAAATATATTTATTAATATTAATTATTTTTTCGTGTTTTTGCTTTCATTTGCAATCGCAGGACAGCGGCGGCAAACATGCTCCACAAGAGATGGAACAATTCCTGCCCGGCGATGGCACCAACAACAAGTGAGTAACGCCATTTGTTACATTTAATTATATAATTGTCGCATACACGAACACATACATATGTAAATATAAATATATGTATGTGTGTCGGTGCAAACAATTTGTCAAATATTAACTTTATTAGCACAATTGAAAATATGCGCTTTCGTCGGCGTTGCTTTGACGAAATTCCTTTGCGTATACTAAAAAGCTGAATTAATGCCACGTTAGTTGTAGTTGTACACTCTAATTGCCGTTGTCCAATGAATCCGATCGCATTTTAATGCGAAGCGCAAATACTTTTAATTGGTGTTGCGACGCGAAATTGCGCGGCAAAATGCTTTCTAGAATTAAGGTATCACGCATACGCTTGACACATGAACCGCGCATGTCAGGCCCTCATGAGTGTATGGATATGAAGTGTGTGTGGATTTATCTTTCACACACCATGGCAAATGTGATAAAAAATTAATTCCATTTTGCTTTCGAAAGTTTTGCGGTTTGCTAACGGTTCCGCAGGAAATATATATTTTGTAAAATGATTATGCATGTGTGTGTGTGCCTAAGCTAAAACCTGGTATTACCAGTTAAATAGTGATAAAAGTAATTCATGCCAATTTTTTGCTGATAGCAACGTCCTTGTGGTTGAGTGGCATTCTTTGACCTTCGACGTTATTTTTCCTACTTTATTCTACAGTTAGTACATACTTAAATTATTAAATTTAATTGCTTTCAATCAAAAATATAAGCTTTAAAGCTTTTTTTCAAAATTACTTAAAATGAAGTTAAGCCATTTATCGAGCACCTACTCATATTTGCTTGTAAACTGCTCAATTACTCACTGAAATTATCTTCAATATGATTTTTTATGCTGCAACTAAGCCTTAAAGCGCTTTTCTCAAAATTACTTAATATTGAGTTAAGCCATTTATCGAGCACCTGCTCAATTTTGCTGGTAAACTCTTCAATTACATATTAAAATTATCATCGAAATGATTTTTTATGCTGTAACGAAGCCTTAAAGCGCTTATCTCAAAATTACTGAATATTGAGTAAAGTCATACATATACTACCGGAAGTCAAAACCACGAATTCGCTTGGTACACTGAAGAATAGCTTCTTAGACTCTAAGAAAGTCTCTTTAAGTATAGGCACTTAATTGTAACGGGAAAGTCCTCCGCCTTACTTTTTCTCTAATTTTTTCTTATTATCAGATAGAGAAATTCAAAACTCACTTTGAAGTACTTGCAAAAATATGCCGTTTCAAAAATTTTGTAGGAAATTGATTGCTCTACAAAAAGGCTTCTAACGATTTTTTCGTAGACCCAACTATAAAATATATAAAAGATATTAACGGTTGAAGCTTTATAACTCATTGAAAAACAAAATCATTATAAATCGCAAAACTCAAAATTTTTAGAAATTTACTGTTAAAAGATGGTCTGTTATACCTTAAAACCGCAAATTTGGTAGCCGCATCAAATAATTGAAAAATTATACATTTTTATAAACAAATAAAAAAATTAATAAATATGTTTAAGGACAGTACATTCTGCTTAATTGATTTGTTGATTTGCTGTTTTGTGAACACTTCTTTTTTCGTCCGCTCTCTCCACTTAAGCTTAAAAATAATATTAAAATAAACAAAATATTCGTACACATGTATAATATATGTATATAAATTTTTTTCTTAAATTGGGATGTTCAATTATGTAGATTGCCTCTAATTAAATAAAATGTTCAATAAAAATGTTAGAAGCTTTTGATTCCTCGGTTAATGCTGCCAAAATATGTCACTCTCTGATAGCCAGTGGCAAACCTGCAAGTTTACATATTTCTGTCATGAAGAAACTGCTGCAAATATCATACAACTCTTCAGAGCCAGTCAGAACTAAGTAGGCTATCATATACAATTAAGGGATTATATACAGTTAGAGGGCCGAAAAAGCTAATTTTCCAGAATTTTTTGCTGAGAAAACTTTTAAATTTATTGATACAAAGATTTGTACACATGTTATGGTATTATGGAAGATTGGCTTTGTACTTTCAAGCACTCTGAAATACCTTTTCAAATTTGCGTGTAACTTCGAAAATAATCACCGGAACGATATGAAATTGTGGGCGTGTATTCTTAAATATATTTACATTCAGAAAATAAAATAAAAAAATAATCGTTTTGAAAATTTTAACCCTTTAAATTGCTCAAAGGAAATGGAAGAAGAAGCTTGGTACATTTGATAGTAAATAAGCAATTATCCATAACCTTTAAGTGACACGCGTATTTTTCATGCACTTCAGAGATTATTAAGTTGAGAAAAAATAGCTCACAAAGAACTATGCAAGTGGACATAATGACTCCTTAAGTCAAATTTTAACCAATGAACATAATGTCAGATTTCACTGTGATCAAGTTGCATCAAAAGTTTTTTTGTGCTCCTTTCATTATTTTTTTAGCCTTTTTTAAATGAACATTGATAAGAGAATCTTAAAATTAATCATAAAAATATAATTATTTTATAATTGTTTTTCCCAAAGTAGCCCCAGTACAAATATAAATCATGTTGTTCATTTCTAAAGAATTTTTATTTAGTAAATAAATAAAATTTTTATTTAGTGAATAAAAAAATAAACTTATTACCGTTTAGTGGTGAACATGTGCGCAAATAATAAAGATTATTTTAATAACGTCTTAGAAGAAACTATGAAATAAATAAATTAAAAATAATAATCGCTGACAGAATCATAAAGCTATTTATTTTACTGCAAGTTTCAAAGCCTGCTTATTTATTTAACAAAAACAACCACATACATATGTATATACTAAACATACATATTTACATACTATATAAGTCCACGTAGTAGAACTAGTAAAGCTGATTTGTCAGTTTTATTAACTGAACCAAAATATCTCCATGAAAAGTCACACTAACGCGTACCTTTTACCTAAAACCTAAATCATAGAAAAGTTGCTTATGAATAGTGAGATATTTCGCTGAAGCAATACGGCAGTGCAGAGATCACAGTTTCTATTCAACTGACACAGGGTGAACTTTGTTCACAGGGAAGAATTTTGGATTTTCATTGCCTTTCATTATATATAAAACATTTCATATTCAGCTTTTTCTAATTTTTTCTAAATTATACAGTAAAAATAGCGATTAGCGCAGCAATTAGCAGCTTTGACTAAGGTCTAGACTGTAATCTCGAGTACGAGTACTTTGTATAGATAATACAGAGCCTTTATTACATTGTACAAGTATGTAACAAATAGCATATTAAGTATATTAGCTTTCCACTTACATTATTACACCTTCTTTAAAAAAAAAAGTCCGACTAATGACTTCAAATGTAAAATTTGCGGATTTAGTGTTATACGTATAGTAATTGTATATATGTATATATATATAGATTTTTATAATAATTTTTATTTGCGTAAAAACTTATCTGTGCACACGCTGCCTAGGCTTGAAGACGCTTAGAAAAAATTTCAAGCACAAAAGTGTAGGAAGTTAATGACTAGAAGCTGCCTCTAAAGTCTAAAGTATCAAAGATATTTTATAGATTTAATGAGTTTGTTTGTTTTTCAATTTAATTATTAAGTTTAATTAGTTCGTAGCTATTTAGAAAATTGAGACGCCGATAATTTGCAACTTATTGAAATTTTGTTGTTTGTATTCGAAAATGATGATAAGAGAAAGTACTTGTAAAAATATGCTTTGTTTTTTTGTGATTTTTAGCAATCCTGGCACTTTGGGAAAGATTCTGGCAGAAAACTTTGAATGTTGAAGACGGCCTTTTATATGACAAATTTGTATAAAAAGCTTAAAAATTTTCAAAAATCGGTTAAAAAATTTATTGAAATTAAAATTACTTATGAACTCCTACCCACAGTTGAAAATGGATGAAATAGAAAGATAATCCCGTTCATTCTCCATATAACGGTACTGTGATAAACTGCTAAAAACGCAATAAATCAGTAACTAAATACGCCAAAGATATTAAATTTTACACCTGAGATAGTATGAGAGGACTTTATGGGAGCGCGTGTGGAAATTGGACGTTGGGCGTGGCACACATTCTTGGGACCCGCTCGATCGATTACGACCAAATTTTCTACCTGACATTCTTCTAATATTTCTGAGTCACTGAAAGTAGGCGAAATGGGATTACAACAACTCCTACTTCCCATATAGCAAAATTTTAAAGTCCTTTTGATTCTTTCTTTTTCCAGTACAAAAATCAAAATGCAGTTAATAGAACGGGATAAAATCTTGCAGTAATTATTCTTTTAAAGTATGGTACTTTATGACCACAAATAGCCCAAATCCAACCAAAACAGTTGGTACCAAATATATGGACCCTTATATGTATAGTTGACTTTCGACCGAAATATCGGTGAATGTATGTGATACACAATTGAAGTTCAAAGAGAACCCTTTCGTGATACTTTGTGTATCAAAAATGCGTGGAATCGGGTCAATACTTTCCCAAGCCCACATATACCTAATATAAAGATTTTTGAACTTCTGAGTGACTTTATACTGCATATATCGGTCAATATTTGAGAAATCTCAATGAAAATTACAGAACATGTTTTACTTATAACAGTGTGTCATTGTGCGAAAAATAGATAAAATTGGGCGAAAACTTAATCTAGCCCCCACATAACTAATATCAGGATTTTCGAACATCTGGTTGACTTCAGTCCATATGTTTGGTGATTCTATGTGGGATACCTTAATGAAAGCCAGGGAACATTCTTTTAGTATGTGGCGTGATAATAGTATAGTTAATAGATAAAATCGGTTCGGTACTACGCCAACTCCCGTATACTACATACATATATATGTATAATGATTTTCGTTTTTCATGCCTTATACCGATATATAAAATTGCCAATCACCTATATAACGTCAATATCTAATCTTGCATAACAGATAATTAATATGCAATATGTGATTTATTTATAAGTATATATTTATTTGCATTGATATACTATTGCACTAAAGCGTTAATTAAAATCTGCTAGCAGATATATACATACATTAGTGCACTTTCATATCTATATACATACATGCATTTAGTATTCATGTGTTGAATTCAATACCTTCAATTGTAATTGAAATAATTATTTATGGAAGCCACAATGACTGATGTAATCGTTGAAATGGAGATGACTATGCATATTCAACTATTATCTCCGTAATTTTGCATTGCTATTAGCAATAAAAAATTGCGTACCTTATATGTATGGATACATATGTATGCTATATACGTATTTATACATATGTTTAAGTGACAATAACAAATATAGTACATGCTATATATCACAGATATTTATTAAGCTTTCAGCACACCCACTTAATCGGAAATGATTGCTTATGTTTACATAAGTCTGAATATATAAGCATACGCATGTATGTAAATATGTATGTATTCAGCATTTTGGTTAATAGAAATACTTATAATGACATTGTGCTACACTTTTTGAGTTGACAATTTCAATATCAGTAAAAATTATTATATTAACATATCAATCATTTTTATCCCTTGGCTGTGCTTCTAATACCCAAGATGACTTATTGAATGCATTTCATTGAATAAATATAATGGTCAGCTGTTAGACACGTTAAAATATTAAAAAAAAATATTATATGTATTTTTTTTAACACGACTTTCTTCAAAAAGCTGCTTAGAAAAAGTACCAACTCCAAAATTTTTCTTAAACCAGAAAAAACGTTAATAACATACTTCACAAATAGAAAAAGTTTCCATAAAAGAAATTGATTTTGATTGGTTGGTTTGTAATGCGGATCAATGCTATATTACATATATAATATAGAATGATCCGATCTAAGCAATTTGCTCAGGTATTGTACCGTTTTCTTAGCTAAAAAGCCATGACAAATTTGTGAACATATTTTGTCAAAAATGTTTTTCATAAAAGGATTTGATGACTTGATATTGAACGATATGCAATATGTAGTGGTACGATCAGAACAAGTTCGGAGATTATACCGTTATATTGGAAAATAATCCACCCCAAATTTCGCTAAGATAACTCGTCAGATAAAAAAGTTTTCCATACAAGACCTTGATTTTGAACGATCAGTTTGTATGGCAGCTATATGTTATAGAGGTCCGATCTGAAAAAAATTATTGGAAAACAGTAGTGTTCTCTGAGACAATAATTTATGCCAAATTTTGTTGAGATATCTTGTCAAATAAAAAAGTTTTCCATACAAGACCTTAATTTTGAACAATCAGTTTGTATGGCAGCTATATGCTATAGTGGTCTGATTTGAATTATTTATTGTGAAATAGTAACATTATCTCAGGCAACAATCCATGCCAAATTTCGTGAAGATATCTTCTCAATAAAAAAAGTTTTCCATACAAGGTGAAGATATCTTGTCAATTAAAAAAGTTTTTCATATAAGAGCTTGATGATAAAAGGACGTTGCCAAAATTTTAGTTTGATATCTCATAAAATCCGCCAGGTCAGCACACTCTCATATTGCAAATGAAATATATCTGCGTGAAACAACTAAATTTTCCACAATTCTGCTATTCGACTTAAGCGTTTATACTTTTAAACAACGAAATACAGCGAAGTCTTTCGCCTCTACTGTAACTTTTCAAGTGCACCTAAAAGTATGCTATCTGCCACTCAAATGAACGAATCATGTAAACAGCACATTCACTTACCCACACACATACATCTTGCACACACACACACACACACACACCTACACTCATACACACAAAGCTTGCACCGCAGCTTAACAATCACCAGAATTTAATTGTCTTCGGCCAATTCGAGAGCAACTAAGCTGAAAGATGTGCCACTAGGCCAGCACTAGCGGCTGATGCAATTCGCACAACATGCCGAGTAAGGCCGACACATCGACAACACAATAGCATTTAAGTTGTACAAATGTTTGTAGTGACATTGCGAACATTTCAATTAATGCTGCCAACGTCTATGCGCCAGGTAGAATCAAATGCAGCGCAGCGTTTGGCGTCTTATGTTACTCTCTTCGATTACTTTGCGCACAAAAAGGCACTTTCCCGCGCCAAATCGTACAGATGTACATATGTATGTGTGCGTTTATATGTGCATATAGTAAAGTGTATCATTACGATCATCTATGGAATTTGACCATATTGAATTCGAGCTGAAGCGAATGGCCGCGGCGCTGGCGCAACGCTGTCCGCTGCTCGCTGTCCGCCGTTCGGCGCTTGGTGTTAATGCCCATTTTACAATGGCCAATGCAATATCAACGACTTGTGTCGGCAGTTCGAGCGTGATTAGCGCGCATTTTTTGCAGATGTTGCACATTTCTTAAAAGCCACAGCCACAACGGCGGCCGCAGCCGCAGACCGAGCGCAACAGGCCCAAACTGCAGCTACAGAATTTCACTATAAAACATTGGCGGACCTGGCTTTGTTTTTTAGTTTTATGTTCCGTTGCGGACGAAGTGATTGATTGTGGTGCAACTGATAGCCACACGGTGCGCAAATATATGTGTTTAGTGGTCAAACGGTACTATAGTGCAGCAAAAGCAAGGCAAAGAAACGAAACGAAACGACAATGCGCGATACAAAAATAACAGAAGTGACGCTCGAACAAAGGTGTTGACAGTGCTAAATTCTGTGCTGGTTTAGTTAATAAGTTGTTGTTGTTGTAATTTTTTCAAAAATTGCAAAAAGCTAAAGTAATGGAAATGCATTTTCTCAGAGCTATTTGTTCCAAATGTCGATTAGATGATACAAAATACAAAAAAAAATTAATAAATAAAATTAAATTTTTATAATTTAAAAAGTTTTAAAAAATTTAAATTTTAATTATATATTTTTTTTAAATCTAATAAATTATTTTCCTTAATTTTATTTAATTTTTTATCACAAAATAAATTTTTAACTTTAAATTTACAACTTAATTAAATTAAATTAAAATAAATTTAATAACGATTTGTAAATTACATACATATTTCACAAGAAAAAAATAATTAAATTCAGCTTGTGTGATATAAAAAATTTATTCAAAAATTAATTTTATATAACTAGTATTTTTTACATAAAATAAATAGTTTTAAAATTAAAAAAATGATTAAGAAACTAATTTCAATTAACATAATTTTTTTAAATTGCAAATTTATTTAATTTAAATTTTAATTAATATAATTTATTCAATTTTATTAAATAATTTTAATAAATTTTATTTCATATCTTTTATGAACTTATTTAAATTAATAAAAATAAATATATTTAATAACAATATTAAAATTATTTCACAAGAAAATAATAAACATCAATTAATTAAAAAATGTATTCAAAATTTAATTTTGATTAATATTATTTTTTTTACACAAAAACAAAAGTTTAACAATAAAATTAAAAAATTTTAAGAAACTAATTTTTTAATTAATACAATTTTCTCAAATTGCAAATTTATTTAATTTAAATTATTTTTATATCATTTGTTTTTTCATCAAAAATACTTAATTTTAATTTTTAGTTTAATTAGTTTAATTAAGTTAGTTTAATTAAATTAAAATATTTAAATTGTTTCAATAAAAAAACGATTTAAAATTTGAATAAACAAAAACAAATGAATTACAAATTTAATTAAATGTACGTAAATATTAATTATTATATTCGTTAAAATTAATTTTCCCAAATTTCGTTAATTGTATTTGAAAAATTTAATGAAATTCAATTGAAAAATACGTGTTTATGCGTTTGATGAAAATTAAATTAATTAAGAAATCTTATTTTAAGTATATTAAAAAAGTATTTTTTTTTTTTAATTTTTAATTTAATTTTTAATTCAATTTTTTGAATTTCAATTTAAATTTTTTAATTTATTGTTAATTAAGTGTTTACACTTTAATTATTTTTTCCATAATTCTTCAATAAAATTTTATTTTTTTTAATTTTGTATTAATTTTTTTCGAATAATAATCAATTAATTTAATACTAATAAATCTTTAATTTCTTATCTTCCAGATATAAAATCCAGCCACGGAAAGATGTCGAACAGGCGCTGGCGTCACCCGATTTCGATCCGTTTGCCGAACGCAAAGTGGCACATCCGACCACGTGAGTACCAATAAGCGGCGCTCAAATTAAACAAAATAATTATATTTTAATTTCATGTATGATTCTAGTGATAATGAGACGCTCACGCATTTGCTGAAGGCCTCACTGGGCACTGGCATCCTCTCCATGCCGATCGCCTTCATGTACTCAGGCATTGTGCTTGGCATCTTCGCCACCATCTTCACAGCTTTCATCTGTACACACTGCAGTTATGTGCTGGTGAGTACCGCAAATTTATACCGTAACACACAGATATACATATATACATACGGAGGCATGCATTGTTAAATGCGCGTAGAAACATATGTACACGTGTGCATTAAACGCGAAGTGGCAGAGAAATTGAAGAAATTGTAAAAATGTAGCCACCATATATGTATGTATGTATGTATATAGCATGTTTGAGTGTGTTTCTGTATTTACAAATTGGGTACAAATGCCCTTGTAAGCACGCAACTACATCGCGTTGTTTTTTTGTGTTATTTACAGGTGAAATGCGCCCACAAACTCTACTACAAGTCGCGTCGCACGGAGATGAGCTTCGCCGAAGTTGCTGAAGTGGCATTTTTGAATGGGCCAAAATGGGCACGTGGTTTTGCGCCAGTTGCCAAATTTTCCATACTATTCGGACTGTTTTTGACCTACTTCGGCACCTGTTCGGTGTATACCGTTATTGTGGCGAAGAATTTCGAACAGGTATGTGTGATAAATGTTATAATAATAAAAACAAAAAAAAAATAATAAAAAAAAAAAATAAAAAAATAAATAAAAATAAGATAAAAAATTGCTATAATCTAAATTAATTAAAAAAAAATTTAAATAAAAAAACGAAAATAATTATAACAAAATAAGAAATAATTAAATTAAATTGAAAATTTTATGCAAAAAATTATGAGAATTGAAAATAAATATTTTTATTACATTTTTATTTAAATAAACTTTTTTAAAAATATTTAACAAAAAAAAATATTTAAAATAAAAATAATTATAATAAAATAAGAAATAATTAAATTAAATTAAAAACTCGAATTAAAAAATTATGAGAATTAAAAGCAATTATTTTTATACAAGTATACCCAAAAAAGTAAAAAAAATTAAAAAAAAATCACTCAAATAAAATAAAACATTATTACAAATTTTATTAACAATAAAAATATGTTTTTCTTATAAACGCATTTAAATACTAAACTCTAACTTTTCTTCTACTATCAAAGGTCATGGAACATTGGTTGGGCTATGAAATTTCACTGCGCCTACTCATCTCCGCACTACTCATCCCGCTAATTCTACTCTCGTGGATACCGAATCTCAAATACCTAGCACCCGTCTCGATGGTAGCCAATCTCTTTATGGGCCTCGGCTTAGGCATTACATTCTACTATCTCGTCATGGACTTGCCACCGGTAACAACACGCGAATTCGCCAATGTCTCAACCATACCGGCTTTCTTCGCCATCACCATATTCGCCATGGAGGCAATCGGTGTGGTTATGCCGCTGGAGAATAACATGGAGAAACCACGTCACTTCCTTGGCATTTGTGGCGTGTTGAGTCAGGGCATGTCTGGTGTGACTTTGATCTATATGGCACTCGGTTTTCTCGGCTATCTGCGCTACGGCACAGCAACAGAAGAGAGCATAACACTGAATCTGCCGGTGCATGAGTGGTGAGTTGCATGCGCGTGTTATGTTTGTTATGTGTATGTAATAACAATTTGTTGTTGTTTTTTTATTATTAACAGGCCCGCGCAAGCTGTCAAGGTGTTGATCGCTTTGGCTGTGTACTGTACATTCGGTCTGCAATTCTACGTGTGCCTCGAGATTGTCTGGGATGGTATCAAGGATAAGTGCAAAAAGCGTCCAATGTTGGTGAATTATGTTTTAAGGTGAGTTTTATCGAAAGTTATTTAATGTTTCATTTTATTTTTTTAAATAAAAAAAAATAATTGAATTTTTTTTTTTGTTAATTTAGGTTATTTTTTAATTACAGTTTTTTGCATTTTTTATTAACTTTTTGAAATTTTTTAAAATATATTTTTCATTAATTCCAGAACCGTGCTCGTCACTGCCGCCGTTGTATTGGCCGTTTCCGTGCCCACCATAGCGCCGTTTATGGGTCTAATTGGTGCCTTCTGCTTCTCCATACTTGGTCTCATATTCCCCGTGAGTATTCAATCGCACACACATACACACACGAAACACAATTAAATATATAGTCAATATATTTATTAATACATATTTTATTATTTGCTTGCAGGTTTTTATCGAGCTCATCACCCATTGGGACACCGGCTTCGGTGCCTACAACTGGATTCTATGGAAGAATGTCATCATTGGTTTCTGCGGTGTGGCAGCGCTCATTTTCGGCTCCATGAGCGCCATTCAAGACATTATCAAAGTGTACTCGAGCGATCCCAATGCTAGTGATGCTATACAAGGGGCCCTCAACAACATTACAACAACTAGACTTTAAGCTACAGTATACATATTATCAGCAATCTCCGGCTGTGTGGAGAGTTTTCTTTTTTTTAAGAAAAAGAGCGCGCTTTTGTTGCATGTATTCGCACCGCAAATCACTACGTCACCGCTATACCGTTGGATAATTTAATTGAATTTTAATTATTTAGTATAAAGTACAAAATAAATAATGTATACATATTTGTCGCTAGTAACTCTACAATGTATACCACATATGTATTTAGTATATAAAAGGTTATATGCCTGTATACATATGTATAGTTTAGGCAGTGAAAACAAAGTGCAACATTTTTTTTTTTAGATTAAAAAGACAACGGAAACGTATATTATGTATAGAAGTGCCTCTTTCTGTGTCTAAACAACATTTGTTTTAGTTATGCACATACATACATACAATTTTTAGCACTACATTGCCACTGTGGTAATTGTACTGTAAGTAATTGTAGTTGATGATTTCCGTTTATTCAATTTCAATGCATCCTATATACATATATACATACATATACATAGTAAACGCTAAGTGAAATGCTAGATGCTAGTAGAATTCCTAATTTCCAACTAAATAGTTTTAATTTTGCTGCAAATTTATATGTATTGTATTTGAAATACATGTAATTAGTACCAATACATGTAATGATTACTAATTATTCATTATGTTTTATTGTTGCAAGTTGCTTTTGTACACTAAATAAGTAGTTAACTTGAAAGGAATTGTATTTTTTATTGTGTTTTAAAATATTTTTTGCTTTGTTTTTGTAAAATTTCACTAAAAAGTATTCGATATCCGTAAGCCATCCATACTAAATTACTCAGCATATATTTTATCGAAATATTGTAAAAAAAATATAGTAATTAAAGTAAAGAAGTGAAATCTTTTAAATATTAAATATATTGCTTTAGGTTGTATAAGCAAAAAAATGAAAAAAAAAACTTAATATTATTTCTGTGTTAAGGGGTTGGGCAGACTAGGCTTTTCAAAAAACCAAACATTTTTTTTTTTGGTTTCAAGTACACTTTATGGTCCAATTATCCATATTAGCAAAGTTATAAAAGAAGCACCAGCTATTGTGTTGAACCATACGGATTAGTTAGGTCCACCACGAAAAGCTTTCAATTTATTTCCCGTCGACCGCAGAGACCTTTTGTCAAAGCCAAGTCGAAAGAAAGTACCCGGAAGTTGTAAATAATACGCAAACTATTTAATTATTCATAAATATTTATTCTGTTGCCTTCAAATTAATCCTCACCGGATGTAATACGCTTACGTTAACCATTTTTCCAGTTCTCGAAACAGTTTTCATATGCACTTTTTGGAATGCTCCCGAATTTTGTTTTATTATTCTACAACTTTGCTTCCGCCGTTTTCTCTGTCTCTAGGGTCAAGCACTGGTCGATTAAATCGTTTTATATCGATCTTGGACATTTGTGTCAACGTTAATCCAACAAAATATTTGTAGAGATCTGTTTGCATCCCAAAACTTATTCTGAACTGAAAATGTCGCTTTTTGAGCCGAATTCTAGACATTTCCGGGAAATTTTGCTTTTCTTTTTTTTTATTCCATGAAAAGTGCTTCTGAGGACCCGTCCACGCTTTACTGAGGCTGACACATACATAGATAATACTATTACTCTACTACTACCATCTATATAATTTCTATTAGGTATTAAAAAAATATAGAATTTTTGTAAAGCAACTTGTGTTAGTTTACAAAAAATGAATCATAAAGCATTTCGTGTGTTAATTAAGCATTTCTTTTTGAGGGAATAAGGGAAAACACTTTTGTGAGGTTTTTATGCAATACGGCCTTAAATTTACAAAAAAAAAAACAGCGGAAGCAAAGTTGTAGACCTCCTCGGTTGACTGAAAACGAGTTACAATTTCAGTTTGAAGAACAAGAAAAACTCACAAGGAGCCAAATCTGGATAATACGGTGTTTGATCGATGGTATTCCTTGTGTTTTTGGCTTTAAATTCGGTCACAATCGTGGCTCTTATTGAAAACAAAAAATCAGTTTTATTGGAAAGAGTCGAGCAAGAATGGGTTTCATACCCAAATTATAAACCAAAATCAATCGAACGAACTCGCAAGAGATGTCGAGCTCTATTGCCATCTCCTTAACACTTGTCTGACGATTTTCAAGCACCATATTCTTCACTTTTTTAATATTTTCATTAGTTGAAGAGGTCGAAGGTCGTCAAAAACCAGGATTGCCTTTTACGATCGCTTAACCGTCTTTGAAGGCTTTTGAATTACCTTTCCAACAATCGCAAGGCTTCCACACACGAAATTTGGTTAGAACTACAAAATTTGAAGCAAATTCTTTGTTCGCTATTTTTATCCATTGTAAAAATCGCAAGGCACTACTGAGGTGTACTGACTTAACCAGCTGCTGTAAACAAACCTGTTGACAGATCGCGCTCATACGAGTATTTGGCAAATTAATTAAGGACCAACTTAGCAATTAGCATTTAATTACAATTTCCGGGTGCTTTTTTGTGACAATGTACATATTTGGCATTATTGCTGAGGAAAGAAGTAATTCTGAAGATTGGCGCAGTGGTCGACATTTTGTGTCAAAATACCAGTATTACTTTATAGACTCAAATCCATGTTGATTAATATATGAAACAGAGAAAATCTGTTCCTTTTTCATTACTTCAATAATAAACTGTTAAGATTAGACCTTATCTGAGAGCTCTAAGGTACCCTAAGCCCTTAACTAGCTTCGAAGAGACCGATAAAAGTTAGCAGCGACAAAAAGCATTGTGGTTATAAATGACATTCTAAACTACACGTAATTGTATTAAACAATGTGGTATCAAATTTTACCCGAGATGACGAAAAAAAGACTACTTCAAAACCAATCTTGCGGCTCTTGAGTAAATACAAGCTGCCAACGTTTAATTTAATTTTCGAAACACTTGCTTAAAGCATCGCCTAAGATCTCCTGCAGTGCTTTCAGAAAATTTTAGTTTTTGCGGTACTCATTTTTGGAGCTCCATATGCTTAATTGTTAGACAGTTTCGACGTTATATTCAGTCATAAAGACACTTGTGTGAACCAGTCACCAGTAATGATGAGTTTTATAAATGTAAGATCCTCAGCTATGTTTTCCGGCACCTCTTTTACGACCTTTACTAGAAGTCGGTTTTGCAAAAGATTCAAGTACTTTGAACAGATTCTAGTCTTAGTATACACATAACACAAAATATGTTGAGATCCTTTGCTATCTCTCTGATAAAAACACGACGATTTGAAACCATTGTTTCTTTAAATTTTTCAATGTTATCATCATTAAAAAAGTGGACGAACGACACACGTAAGGCAAGTTTTCTATGGCTTCAAGACATTCACTGAATGCTTTTTGCTACTGGAATAATTGTGTTCCTGATAAAGCAAACCAAGAATAATCATTTCGGTTAGTGCGCGCAGTTTAAATGGAACAATTCGGGTCAAATTTGATGATTACCATAGGTATTGTATGTATGCATACATGAAACTAATAGTTCATAATACATAACTATCTGCTAAATAAGTAAATATCAGCGCAGAACAGTCACAACAGTTAAATTGGATTTTGAAAAATTGTAAAGCTAGTTTTGAGTGCCTCAAAACATATTTTTCAACTTAAAGTGTTGAATTTTTCGAAGACTTAATAAATACACCGCTGAAAATAGAGAAAAACCTGGCTTGCCGTTAAAACAAGAAATCAACTGTGTTCGATCATGTTTTTAGCCTCTATATTTATATGTACATATAAAATCTATATACACATATGTAATATTATTTTTGATGGTTTTTTTTTTTTTTAATAAAAGCCTGTTGAGATGCTGTTAAATATTACATTTAAAACAATGTAGTTTGATTTTTCCATCGGAAAATTGTCAATTGAAAAATAAATGTTTCAAGAGCATTTAATGCTATTTTATTGTAATTAACCCTTCAAATTCTCCAATTTGGAAATTTTTCTTCAACTTCTTCTTGAGCAACTTTAATCAAACTAAAGCGATATGTGTCACTCTGATCGCTTAGTGATGTTCCTATATCCTTTCTTCTCATTGTTGATATAACATATTAGTTTGTCAAATATCTCCCTACCGCAATTTTGTCTTTTGAATTTCGCGGCTATGTATAAAGCGCTACAGAGCTCGTATCTGGCAATACTATACATCTTTGAAAGGTCTTCACATAATCTACAAAACGACGCTATGCATGATTAGTTTGGATTTTGCGTCCAACAGTTATAGACGTGTAAACATGGAGTTCACTAACGCCGAAATTCGCGCTATTTTAAAGTTTTCCTTTGTTAAAGGCAAATCCGACGGAGAAACGTTCCGTGAGATTGATGGTGTTTTGGGGGATCTCTACTTTATCACTTCGAACTGCGAAGTAATGGTTTCGGCGATTCAAAGCGAGTGCAAACGACACCATGGATAAGCCAGCCAGCGGAAGACCTGTGACGACGAATACCGATCAAATCATGGAAAACATCGCCCAGAAGATGGGAGTTGTCACCAAACCATTTTAAACCATCTGCAGAAGGCTGGATACACAAAAAAGCTTGATGTTGGGGTGCCGCATGATTTGACGCAAAAAACCTTCTAGACCGAATCAACGCCTACGATATGCTGCTGAAATGAAACGAACTCGAGCCATTTTTAAAGCGGACGGTGATTGGGAACGAAAAATGGATCACATAATACAATATCAAGCGAAAACGGTCACGGTCGAAGGCCGGTGAATCGTCCCAAACAGTGGCCAAGCCGGGATTGATGGCCAGGACGGTTTTGTTATGTGTTTCATGGGATTGGAAGGGAATCATCGACTATGATCTGCTCTCATATGGCCAGACGCTTAATTCTATCATTTACTGCGAACAACAGGACCGCATGAAGCTGGCGATCGACCAGAAGCGTCCATAATTGGCCAACAGGAAGGGTGCAGTGTTCCACCAGGACAACACCAGACCATAAACTTCGTTGATGATTCGTCAGAAGTTACGGGAGTTCGCTTGGGAGGAGTTTGCATCCACCATATAACCCAAACATAACGCCAAGTGATTACCACCTGTTCCTGTCCATGGCGAATGCCCTTGTTGTTGTACGAGGGGGTATTATGTATTATGAAGTTGCCGTCTAGATGGAAATAGACCATCGAACGAAACGGCGCATATTTGAACTAAATCCGATCACTATAACACTTTTTATAAAGCATTGAATAAAGAGCAAAAAAGCGGAAGGGAGATATTTGACAACCTTATATTTTATTTATACAATCCGGACTGTAAATGGTTTTTTTTTTTGCTATGTGTCTTCATTTTATGTCGTCTAACATTGGGTGTAGGAATAAACAAGTTTTTTAGGTAGTTAAATATTTTATTCGATTTTTTTATTGTTACAAACATACACTATTAACAAAGAAATTCCGAAATTTTTGGAAGAAATATTTTCAACTCAGCCATTGTGACGCCATTTCCGGTGACCCCTCGGAAAAAAGATGCGCCCGCGTTGGCAGGATATCTCCTTACAGGATCACTTATCTATCCAAATAGTTGTAATCAAAAAAAGTCCATTATCCAAGTCTTTAAGAATTATATTTTAAAGACCTTTGAAAATTTCCTGAAGATCGGTTGTGTATCTCTCGAGAAATCTGCCAAACGACTTCAAAAACACAGTTTCGAGAAAAACGCGTTTAAAGACGGCGCACTTAGCCTAGCTATGCTCGAATGCACAAGTTCTCAAAGCTGTATCTCCGAAACTATGTATTATTCGGATCAATTTAAAACTTTAGGAAAATATTCTAGAGACTTTTTGAAACCCCTAAGCCCATACCACCCCTAAATAAAGAAAATGAAAAAGTATATAGACAAGCGATAACATTTATATATTTATTTGTTCAATACATCAATAATATATGAAATACATATTTATAATAGACAAATTTATTTCTTATAACGTGCAATTATTATTTCCAAGATAAATACAATAAAAGCAATAAATTCACCGACGAAAAGTAAATAGAAAACAATACCGAATTTTTCCAAATCTAAACTTTTAGGTTTACCGCCACGCTGTATTTTCAACGGTCCATTGGAATCCGTTAAAGCATTGCCATACCAACGCGAGATTAAGCCACTACTGCGTACCATCGCAATGACGTTGTTGAAGGGCTTTACGAGATACGAATGATGCTGAAAGTAGGCACAAATCTCCGGTAGTTGCACCGTTTCGGGAACCTGATCGAAAACGCCAATTATCTGGCGCTTGCGTTCAAAGTAATGCATACGCGCAATAGTCGCCAGTGTTGCCACATTGCCAGTCGAGTTCATAAGCTCCTCAAAGATCGAACTCACATCTGAAGAATTAAGCCATTTTATGCGGTTTTTGGGTATCCGCATGTCAGGCAGCCAATATGTCAGATTCATAGTGTCGTGCACCAGAAATGTATAATTATTGCGCTGTAAGTCGTTTATGGTGTGTGGCAAGCCTGGTGATGGGCGATTGTACGAAACGAACAATTTTGCTTGATATGCGCTACTGATAAATACAAAACCGACGTACCAGAAAGTAATGCCGAAGCGTACCAAGTAATTTCTGGTTAAAACTGCACGAGGTTCGCCGAAAATGCTGCCAATGATGTCCAACCAATTGCCGTACTGATAACGCAAGTGTAAGACACACAGAAATAAAATGACGGTGGCAATCATCAGCAGCAGCGCTAGCCAAGTATTCAACTGGAAGGGATCCAGCATCCACATGTGGTCGGGTGGTGGCGGATGTCGCTTAACAATAACAACCAAAGCGGTGCTGAAATACGATAGACCCTCCTCCAAGAAGTTTATGCGATGTGCAGCATAAAAGAAGTAACCCATAAGCACGTCAACATGATTTTGATCCAATAGATAGTAGGGACCCGTCATTGTACCGTTGGGATAAACATCACCACAATCATAGGCAGGACTTATAATCGGTTCTATGCGAAAATTCAAATGCTCGGCAAGGGCGTTCAAGAGTTTCGCTTCGACACCTTTCATTATTAGCGTACCGCTATTAGTATCATTTTGGTATGTGAAAAATGGCGGCACATTACGCGATAAGACACGTAGGCTGCAGTTATGAAGGTTCGTCAATTTATTTGGAAAGAGTTCGGCTTTATTGAAACGTCCATTTATGAAACGATTTACAATGGTCGGCTTTACAACGCGGCACTGCTCTTTACTGAACACTTCGAAAGAGTACACTGAGTAGCCTTTCGCTTCGTTGTGCGGCGTTATAATGATTACATCGATAATGTTGCGTGAGAACATTTTTTCTAGAATTTTCTTTATATGCCAGGCGACATACTTTTCCTTAATTTGTTCTAAGATAATGACATAGTAGCCTGCGTTGCTGCTGAAATGCTCCTTTTTGTACGGCAAAATGTTGCTGAGCGAGAAGAGAAGGATATACGAGTGAAATATGACAATAATTACAAAAATTCAGGTTTGGGTGGGTGCAAAAATTCTATTTTTTCACAAGTGATAACGTGGAATGGTTCAAAAATCACAAGTACATGAGAATTCTCATACGACCTAGAACCTCTTCTTGATCTAAGAACTTTCTTTATTTCAGAATGAATTCTGAGGTTTAACTCTAGATCTATTCGACTTCTTCATAAACAAAAATATCATGTTATATTATGTGGGGATCTAAGGGGTAAGTCAAGTGAATATTTATACTCCTATTTCAAAAAGAAAACCTCATCCACTGCCAGTAAATACTTGGCCATTTCTGTTACCCGCTAGCCAGGCGTATACATATGTACGTTTGTTCTTCCACTGGCACAGAGAAAGTTCTGTGACCTACGAGTCGGCCTAGAGACACGCTGTCAGTCCCAATGCCGAGATCGGTGCGATAGAAATCATTGACGATCTTTGCAATGAAAGCACGGATAAGATTTGGAAATTGCAACATTGTGACCTTGCAGGGTTAACAGGAAGATATATAGGGTAGTCGAAAAAGTCTTTTCGTATTTCTAATCAAGCTTAAACTTTTTTTATTTATAATGAACTTTACTAAACCAAATATTTTGATCGACCACTTTTTGCCATTTTTCCGCTAGAGACGTTATTCCATCAGTGTAAAACTTTTCTAGTTTCTGGGCAAAAAACTGCGACAAGTAATTTTCACAGGCTTCTTTTCAAGCCGACTTTACTCCATTAAGGGAGTTCTGCATTGACCGAAACAAATGATAGTCCGATGGTGCAAGTTCAGGACTATATGGTGGATTCAACAAAACTTCTCAGCCAAGCTGTCCCAGTTTTTTCCGAGACATCAAAGATATGTGTGGTCTAGCGTTGTCCTGATGGAAGACGAAGCCTTTATGTTGAGCAATTCTGACCGATTTTTTCGATTGTTTGCTGCAATCTAATCAGTTGTTGACAGTAAAATGTAGAATAAATCGTTCGACCAGGCTGGAGCAGCTCATAGTGGATGATTCCTTTCCAACCCCAGCAAACACTCAGCATAACCTTTTGAGGCGTCAATCCTGGCTTTGCGACAATTTGTTGAGCGTTTTCGCACATTATTTGTCGTATTTGATCCACTTTTCGTCTCCTGTAACCATTCGCTACAGAAATGGTTCGATCACATTTCGTTTCAGAAAAGAATCGCAGATATTAATATGGTCCATTAAGTTCATATGGTACTCAAACATCGATCTTCTTTTTGTAGCCAGCCATTTTTAAATGGATGAAAACCGTTTGATGATGAATGTAAAATTTCTTAGCGACATCACGACTGCTTATGTGACGGTCCTAGTCAATCTTTTTCATAATTGCATTGACTTTTTCAACTGTAGACTAGAGTTTGCAAAGTCCTTGTTAGGAGTCATTCAAGCAGTCATTTCAAAAGTTCAAAAACAGCCGGATACATTCCAAAGCAAGGAGATTGTGTGCCTTATGAATTGAAGCCAATGCCTCTTGACGATTTTCCATGTCAGAAATGATGCTTAAACGCTACAAAAGGAGGCGATTCTGCATCAGATGTGAAGCCTGGCCAACCAGTCAAATCAACGCCAAAAGCTAATATCCATGACGCGCTGGTAATGTATTTTGTGGAATGGAGAAAGCTGCAGACAACAAATTCATCAAATTGAAGCGACAGATCGCTGAAAATTTTCGGGAAATTTCGACTAGACACGAGGTAATAATGCTTCATGTTCGGTTCAAATTATTTGAAAAATAGACGCTGGGAAGTTTTACATAATCCGTATAATAACCCGTTACTTCTATCATAATTACTATTTGTTCAGGTAGATCCAGAACACCCTTACTGGAATATGGTTACATCAGGATCGAGTATCAAAAATTGAATTGATTCAGTATTGGCCACCAAGCCGGCTTAGTCATTTTGGGAGCACATTCAACAATTTCTAAAAGTTGGGAAAATGGTATAGCTTCAGATGGCCAATCTTTCCTTAAACTCTTAAATTGGCGTTCCTTAAACAGTCGTTTATATTTTGAAAAAGAACCGCGTGAATATAGTGATAGACTAGTTCGAGGGTACACTGCTAAGCGCTCTAGATCATTGAACCCTCGAACTTGAATAATCTCAGTAAATAATGAAATATCTCATTAACCTATCGTGATTGTTTGATGTGTTCATAAATACATTATTTTCTAAAAAGTTGTCAACTTACTCCAATGCCTCAAACGAGTCCACATACCACAAATTATGCAGATAATCTTTATTATTGCGTAGATACCTATCACCAATGGTTATGCGAAAGGTTAGTTTAGTCGAATTTCGTAGCGCATCTGTTAGATGATGTAGAATCACATACTTTCAAAATATAGCTTTTTTCAAATGAACGCGCACGTGTAATACATTTGTTTTCTCTTCGAAGTATTGTTTGAGTGCTTCTTCGAGTGTCCGACCATGATGATGTGGCCTAAGATGCCATTGTGGTGCTAAAGTAAAGGGTTTTGATGCCCCACGCAAGACAAACACGGCTATGACCGCAAGAATTGAATATTTCACGATTAACATACTGGCTGGACTTCCAAAGTGAAACTGAAAGAATTTCAATTCTTTTCGGAGAAATACCAAGTAGAAAGTGTAATTATAAGAAGAAGAAAATGCAAATCACGTTAACTGATTGGACATACGATGGTCGATGGCGTGAAATAGTGAAATATTTATTAGAAGAATTTTGAATTTTATTTTTGGCTCGATGCATTGGTGGATTATCATATCTTCTAAAAAATTATATTTCTTTATGATAAGCGAAAAGTTATTAACGATATTTGCACCTCACATACTGTAATATTCCACGCCGTTACCTTTACCACAACAAGTTCCTGAGACTCGTTGAGTTTAACAAAAAAAATCAAATTCAACTTTTGCTTCTCCATTCATTACAGGTACTTGGCGTGCACTTAACATTGATCTAGATTTCATTGTGGATTTGACATTGAACTGTATCACAATGGTGCACATTATCGAGCATGACACTTCAGCCGTCACGTCAATTTTCTTCGGTCTTGTGTCATAAGCAAATACAAATCAAGTACTTATAATAAGTGGACAATATTTTAATTGACGAAATAACAACAAAAACAATATTTATATTTAACTATAACGGTAGCTAAAAGACGTAATAAATTAACAAACGAATGCAATTAGTCAAAAGAGGCAAATAGCAGTAAAAAGAGAGCAAATATTATTTTAACTTCAGCTTTAGGCGTTTTGCCTGTGGTTATAAGCCAATAAGGCAACAAAGTCTTTCACCTTCAGTGGTCATAATAAATGGACGCTAAAGCTCTTTCACGTGATAACTCAAGTGTGCCTTCGCTCGACGATTGTTAGCGTCGTGCTGCCAGTGAGCATCGCTCTGAATGCATCCACTTAGTTTAACGAGTGTAATTACAGCTGACCATCATATAATTTGAAAGTGTAGACTTTCTTTCTTTAATTTTAAAAATATTGGCATATTTTTTAGTGTTCTGTCAGGTTCTTCTTAATTACATTAAAATGAAGAATACTCAGCTGAAAGTTATCGTATTTTGGTGGAAGTTTATGATGAACAGACTTTAGGCGATTTTTGTTTGGCAGCCGAAAAACGTCCAGAGCTCGCCGAGTCTATGTTGTGAGTCGTTTCAAACGGTTTAAAAACAGCCGGATACTTTCCAAAGCAACTAAATGTGGTGACTTATGAATTGAAGCCCATGTCTTTTATCGATTTTGCATGTCAGAAATGTTGCTTAAACGCTACATAAAGAAGTCGGCATCCAAAACGCCATGGTAATGTATCCTTTGGCATGAGAGGGGATACTATGAACTTCTAAAACCGTGTGAAACTATTAATGGAGAACGCGGCAGACAACACTTTCATCAAATTGAAGCGACAGATTCCCGAAAAATTTTCGGAGTTTGCGACTAGACTTGAGGCAATAATGTTGCAAGTTCAGTTAAAACTATTTGATAGTGGATGGGTCAGGTTTGTTTAAAAGTTAAGTTTTGTTAAAAATGGTGAAAGAGATCTCACTTTTGTGTACCACCACTCTCTAACATCTTTAGAAAGGTTACTATGTTAATTAGATTTAACTAATGATCCCTTATTTAAATCTATCTGTGTTTACATGTGGAAAAATATGTGGAAAATTTGCTGGTTTTGTAGTAGAGACACCCACCAGCATGGTTTAAGTATCAGCTAAAATCCTGAAAATTATTGAAATGAGTTACTATGTAAATATATTCAACCAAACTTGACAAGAACGGGCTTCTTTTGTAATAATACATATTTCAATGGTAGCCTTAAACTAAATGACAACAATTCAGTATTTCAGACCGAAATTTTTGGCATAACAAAAGTCGTCAAGTGGGCTTCTGCTCTAGTCAGCAAGTCCATTAACTTTCGAGTGGATAGCCAGCGGCAATGAAGCTATTCGTAATGCCTATAATTACTACCACTGTGTTAGGTTATATAGGGAGGCAATAACTAGACTAGTAGGAAACTCGTTAAAAATCTTCTGAATACACAGTCATAGAGGCCCCTCAGTTTTTGAGGTACTGATCTGAAAATTTGCATACGTCTTTCCTCACCGAGAGTATGTTAATTTGTCGAAATCACGGATATCGGACCATTATAGGATGTAGTTGTCACACAAACTGATCGATCAAAATTAACACCTTCTACTTTTTTATTTGATGAGATATCTTCAAAAAATTTAACATGGTTTATTTTCCAAGATTATGCACACCAATACATTTGCAGTGTAAACAGTAAAAATTTGAAATATTTGCAAAATTCGCGCAAAACACCCTGAGCCATTTATTACTGTCGGCAAACAAAAGACTTAAGCGACAAACTGCAATGACGTTCACTTTCAGCAGACCTGCAAGTACAGAATGAATACGACAGTTGTTGTATGTTTGTCTGTGTGTATGCAATCCGTTTGAATGGCGCGGCATTAAAATCTCGTGACCAAGTTTCAAGTACAGTAAGCGAGGCAAGCAAAGCAGAGCGCTTGAAATCGATCTCCGGCTCTACAAATCCGTATGTGTGTACATATGTACCGCTATAAAAGTCTGCATTTATTTATGTTTATATATATATATATATATACATATATACTTGTGGCTACAACTAAATAAAGCGTTTCGCCTCATCCGCTTAACCCATTGCGGTTGGCGGCAAACATCAACACAAAGATGCGATCACGCGGCGTTTGCTGGCGGTGTCCGCCACCGCAGCAGTCAAAAATGCTGGCGCTGATTACACAACTCACCAATGCAAATAACAAGATTAATTATTATAATTTGACTGAAAGACTTGAGCTTGCGCCACCAAAATAACTGCAAGTGCTGTGTTGAGGTGTTCATTATGTCGTTGTTGTTGTGATTTTTAGTTGAATGCAAACATCGATCCATCGAATTCAATTGATAAACCACCGCTGGCGTGCTGCTGCGTTCTGTTTCTACTTCATTGTCTAGGTTCATGTTTGAGCCGCTGTGGCAGCAGCGGCAGCCGCATCGGAGGCACGTTCACTCACTCAATGCAAAGGCGACGTTTTGCATAGCTGTGATATTAATTAGGTTTTCGAGGAAACATTTGCACCATTCACCACTGAAGCGTTGCTACAATTTGCCAACTATCGCTTCATCGGCTGGTCGTTCATCCGTAGTTTTCGCGCAGCATCGCCTTTTGCTCTAAAAACAATGGAAATAAAAAAAAATAGAAGAAGGCAATCCCTTTCGAATTTCGACGGCTACTACCGGTAGCCAAGTACATATGCGTGCCCTGTAGGGAAAATTTTTATTGAAAATTTGATTTTAAGTATGAGAAGAGCTCTTTTTTTTGGCACTACAACCGTTGGTCTGTCTGGTCTTAAAATACAAAACTTCGCCAGTTACGTCTATCCATGTGAGATTACGACAGTTGTTCATTACTAGTGCAGACAGCTCCCTATGTCTTTTGTCTTCGGCTTTCTATTAGATGCATAAGGGCGCTTGCATCCGTTGTCCATCCTTGGATCTAGAATCGAATGAGCCTATCACTGGGGCATTGTCCTTCTTGCTTACGACATGGCCTTGACAGCACATTCGTTGCATTCTTATGCATTTAACCATATCCATGTTGCCGTAGAGCTCATACAATTCGTGGTTCCATTTTCTTCGGTACTCATCGCTCATGCAGTCGGCTTCAAGGACTTTGCGAAGAAGAGTTCTTTTGAATACTCCAAGTTTATTGTTCCGATTCGTCATCGTCTATATTTCAGGGCCGTTTAATAGGGCGGGACTGATAAAACCGTTCCCACGACAGTCGGGTCTACGTAACCGGAACGGACCCGGATTTTTGTTTGGCTAAGGGTTGACAACTCGGCAGAATTCTGCCGCTACAACAAACGAAACGGGACTAATAAGAGATTTATAGCGCGTAATTTTTATTCAAGGTGAGAGGAATATTCACAATAGTCCACCGATCCCAAAGCTGCGATTGTACTTGGTATTTATACTGGTTCCGAGGTAGACAAAGTTCTTCACTTTTTCAAATTTATAACTGTCGTAGTATTCAAGGCGCGAGGAATAACTATTTGGTGCGGCTTCCAGGTCAAGGATGTAAATGATAGATGGAAAAAGAATCGGTCCGGTTTCGATATTAGTCGATGTGTTTATTCCTTGACGGCAATAGTAAAGTAGGAAAAGGAGTTCACTTTCCTATTTAATCTCAATTCTACCTCAATACCATTTTTAATGAAAGCCATTGCAAAACCAATCTCTGAACGAATTTCAATGATGAAAAGCAACTCATAGAGCATAGACAGTTACTGGCTATCGGCTCATCATACTCAAGTGGTGGTATGATCGGACTACCAGTCCAGAGTTCTAAAGAAAAATATGCCTTTGTCCAATTCTAGTTTAGAGTTCAGTCTAGCTTGCGAAGTCTTTAAGCATTACCCAATATGCGATCTGCTTTATGCCCTAAATTTAGGACACAGATATATCTCTATTTACCTCTCTCACATTTTGAAGCAATTCCTGATCTGATTCTCCTGAAGCCATATTTTTCATGTTAAAGAATCGTAAAAACCTTGTAAATTTGTCTTTGATTGCTAACTACCAAATTTTTGATGATATATTCTAAATCCTAGATCCTTTAGGCCTACAGTAGAAAGTAGGAGATCTTCTGACCTACTTGCCTTGAGCAAAGCTCGTCTTGCCGCATTTGTAGGAGTTCTTAGAGGACACTGTCCAATATCTAGGCACTTTCTGCTCCATTTTCCAACCATTACCTGACTGCGGCTGAAATAACTCGGTCGTCTCATATTCGGTACAGGGTGAGGCATAGCCGAAACTGACATTAGCCGTGTCAACAAATTTGTTGGATGCTCAAAGCGTCTCGTCGATTTGTAATGGTCTTGTGATCCAGTATATCGGATATTTTTTTAGGTACCACAAACTTTCGGGTTTCTTTGTGGGGTGAGATCCGTGTTAGAATTGACCTCGTGATCTAACCTGACCTAGGCAGTCAGTCAATAATAGCAGAGTAGTGGTGCAGCACTGGATTTCTAGACCACTACAATGTACCATTGTAGCTATATGAATATCTTTTAAAATAGATACAATTTCTTAAGTTGCTCCCAAGTATTAGCCATTTAAAACCAATATCTGACAGAATTATAAACATCAGATCGAAAACCCGTTTAGTGGACGAAGAGATTTCTTTCTTGTATCAAGTACTTTTAGTTTCATAAACACTTCTAGTGGGAGTCATTCGTATTTTTATTTATTCGTATTTCCTCCCTAGGGGGCACACAAGTTCAC
Organism: Bactrocera dorsalis; assembly: GCF_023373825.1. NCBI lineage: Eukaryota > Metazoa > Arthropoda > Insecta > Diptera > Tephritidae > Bactrocera > Bactrocera dorsalis. The sequence goes on along the minus strand of NC_064307.1, from coordinate 20,464,790 downwards.
CTAGTCAACTGGTTAACCAGTTCACGCAGCGACTAACTTGTAAAGCCCTCCCCAACTGCGGCAATTTGATGTCAGCTGACTTGCAACGACAACAACTACCACACACCGATACTTCAGTACTGTTAAGTATTGCAATTGTTGTTACATATACATAATGACTGTGACTGCAGATGAACACTTTGCACGTCTTCGCTGTTGAGTTGAGCAAATTGTTGGATGTTATTCTCCAAATGTTTTATTTCGTTGGTTTACGTCGTCGCGAGCACATCATTTTTAATCGTTAAACGCAGTATCCGCAGTGCGCAGCAATATTTTCGAAAACTTCGTGTATATTTTTTTAGAAATATTAACGTAATTTCTGTTTTTATAAATTTGTAATAATTTCTTAAAAAAAAAAATAATAATTTTAACATTTTGAAAAAAACGAAAAAATTATTTCGATTTTTTGATGCCGCAAAGCATCGGTAAAAATCAGTGGCTGACTGCTAACTAAGCCATCATCGTCTCATCATCTATATAAACAATCCTTTCATCTTAGCTATTGTATGCAAATAAGTCTGATGGGAAGCGCCCGAGTGCATTAGTGTGTGAAAAATAATAAAATCAAGATTGGTTGCAGCTGCAAGAATCGATTGCAAGAATTAATGGTTTTTCAAATTCATTTGCTCGCCAACAATTGAAGCAATAAAACCGCCGTTAGCTAAAGCTTGTTGCTAAATGTAATTGTTATTTGGCAATGATTGAGGAATTCTAGTGATTACTAAAGGGTCAAGTTCTATACCTATAGTTGAAAAAATAAAACATTGAAGTGTGAAACTGTTTATAAGAATTGAAATTTTTAAAAGTAATTATTAAAAAAAAAATATTTTAAAAAATATAAAAAAAGTTAAGTGCAAAAGTTCTATAAAACATGTGTTTCAGTCAAAAGAATTTTTACGTATTATTTCTTACTGCAGTTTTAACAGTTACAGCTGCTGTGGATCGGAATCCGAAAGTAAGTGGTATTCGATTTTAGAAAATAGTTTTGATCTTTTTAGACTAAGTAAAGCGAAAAATGTTATTTGTTTTATTTAAAAAGAAATATTATTCTTTTTACCTCGAGTTAAATTTATTTCAATCTAATACCATAACAATACCATAGGATCTATCTATAAATGAATCTATGTAAATTTTTTGGTACGAGAAATCTGTATTATTATAGAAATTTACTACTAGGTTTGACCTTGGTGGAAATTTTGCATATATCTTGAAGCTTTAACGAATTTGATAACTAATCCTCACGAAAAGCAAAATTTATGTTCAAATTAGTTTTTATATCAGTTGTTGGTCGTTGTTATGATCCGATTGTAAAACGACCGGACAGTAATTTTTTTATATGTGGATGAACATTTGCTTATATCTTTATTCATTCATTCATTTTGAAAAAAAAACAAATTTAAATATTAAAATTTAAAAAATTTTAAAATAAACAAATTTTGAATTAAAAATTAAATTTTGAAAATTTACAAAATTTAAAAAATTTGGAATAAAAATTGAATTAAAATTATTGGACTAAAACGAAATTTTTTAAATTTTCAAAACGAAAATAAACAAAATTTTGATAAAAAATTAAATTTTAAAAGTTTTTAAATTTTCAAAATGAAAATAAACAAATTTTGGTTTCAAAACTAAATTTTAATTTTTTTTTTAATTTTCAAATTTTTTAAATTTATTTTTTTATATTCATTTTGGATTAAGAATTATATTATAAAATTAAAAAAAAAGAAAATAAACAAATTTTGGAATAAAAATTAAATTAAAACTTTTTTTTTCAAAATTTCAAAGTTTTTAAATTTTTAAAGTTTAATTAATAAACAAATTTTATATTAAAAATTTAATTTTCCAATTAAAAAAAGTTGTAATTTTCAAAATTTCAACATTTTTAAATTTAAAAAATTTAATTTTTAGTTCAAAACTTGTTTATTTTCGTTTTGAAAATTCAATTTTTAATCCAAAATTTGTTAATTTTCGCTTTCGAAATTTAAAAAAATTGAAAATTAAATTTTTAACTGCAAAATCGGAATTAAAAATTGGGTTTTTTTTAAATACCATATAAAAATATTATAAAAATAATTTAAAATATTGCAGCAACAAATAAAAAAATATTTTTTAAATTTTACTAAAACATTACGAAGAGATAATTTTGATACAACAATTCAATCATATGTTGATTGTCTATAAATTAAACTCCGTAAAATATGAAGAAGAATAACTGAATAACCTCTGGTTATTGAATTAAAACTCTAAACCATACCTATTTTAATATTTCTGTTGCGGGGTCTGTGGTTGTGAAATTCATAATTAGTTCTTAATGTCAATAATTTTTTTTTTAAGAATTGTATCTCAAAGACCTGTGTAAAATTTCATAAAGATCGGTTGGGTAGTTCTCGAGAAATCTTGCCAAACAACTTCAAAAACACAGTTTCGAGAAAAACTCGTTTAAAGCAAGCCTCCAGCGCCCAAGTTCTCAAGTATCACCGAAACTATTACTCGAATCAACTTGAAAATTTAGGAGAATATTCTTGAGGTATTGTAGAATTTAAATGACAATAAAAAATAATACATTTTTTAAACCCGTAAACCCATGTAACTCCTTAACAACTGTTTAGAAGATTGGAAAAAACGAAGAACTTGAGCCGTACTTCTTCTGTGGTGATCATGACCGACATTACTGTGAATGGGAATCGCTACCGCTCAATGATAACCGAATATTTTTGGCACGAATTGTATAATATGAACTTAGACAATATGTGGTTCCAACAGGACGGCACCACAAGTCACACAGCGAATGTCATAATCGATTACCTCGGTCGTGCGATTTGACGCCGTTAGATTATTTTTTGCGGGGCAACGTCAAGTCTATGGCCAACAACAAGCCTTTTGTTCCGCTTTCATTGAAACCCCCTTATATAGGGCAAAAATATATTATATGGACGTTATCATATCATAATTTGTAGTATATTTCATTTTGCCCATGAGATATAAAAAGTAAAAGAACATAATACAATATCTCATACATACATACTCGTATTTAGTCACTTTTTGGTATAACTAATTGTCTATAAAGAAGCTTTTATATGGACCAGTTTCAACATAAATTATGCAATATTGCACTGATCCAACATTTAATGGAAGTTTTAAATTAATTTAACATGCAACCAGCGATGATGTCATTACAAAGTCATCAAATAAAAAATTTTAAAAACGTTTTGATAAGTGACAGCGAGAAATCATAACTGACGCTGCCATTAAAAGTGACAAAATACATTAAAATTAAATAAAAACTGTCATGCCAAAATTATTGCATCATCTAAAGCTGAGCAGAGGTTTTAGACACTAATAAAACTTTAAGCTTTTATTAAATATGACATTGCAATAAAATATGATTCTTAATTTTCCACCAATTATTAGCAATATGACTTCTATGTCTTGCTATAAAATATTTTATGATTTTTTAATTCAATTTTTTTTTACACCAAATATGTTTGAATAATATTATATAATATGGTATAAATAATATACATGTATAATAAAAATATATTATATGCGATATTAAATTATAATGTATATATTTTTCTTTTTTCAGAAGCGACAAATATATCGTGAACAAGTCTTGCCACATGCGGGTGGCAAAATTCCCGACACAGCCTTCGAAACCGATCGGCTATTTTTGAATCGACTGCAATCTAACGGTATCTCTGTACCAGATGGAGTAGTGACTGAACAGCGAAATCCGCAAGTAAGTGTACAGAATAAAAAACTTCATACTGCTTAGAAAAAATGTTGTGCACTAAGAACTACTCATAAGAAAATTATGAGTATCTGAAACCTACTTGTATATCCTGTACAGTGTTTGCCACGAAGTTTGTAACATCCGGAAGGAATTGACTTAAACTTTATAAATTATAAAAGTTAACCCATTTCAAGGTTCCCTACTTTTTTTTTAAGTATAAACAGAGAAACTTCAAATTAAATGGAGAATGTATATTATCATTCGAAAAAAACATTCTTTTGCATTTATTTCTTGAAGTTTATCTTTTTCAAATGTTGGCCGCAGCTCCGTCTCAGATGGTTCACCCGTTGAGCCCAATTATATAGTATATGACTCGTTCGAGCATTTCGGCTGGTAACTGGCGAATAACATGCTTGTTTTGCTCCAAGGTGTGAATCGAAGCGGGATTGTCAGCATAGATTTTTGACATTACATATCGCCACAGGAAAAAGTCTAACGGCGTGATACCACACGATCTTGGTGGCCAATCGACAGACCCAAAAAATGTGATATTAATACTGTGTGAAGTGGCGCCGTTTTGTTGAAGCCAAATGTCGCTGAGATCACGAGCTTCAGTTTCAGCCATCGAATAGACGGTTATCATGACGCTATAACGGTGGCCATTCACGGTTACATTCTCACCGACATCATTTTTGAAGAAATATGGACCGATGATTCCACTGGTCCACAAAACACACCAAGCCGCTGTTTTTTCTGTAGGAAATGGCAGCTCTTGAATTTCTTCAGGTTGCTATTCGTCCTAAATGCGGCAATTTTAGATGTTTACATACCCATTGAGACAAAATTGGCCTCAGCGCTGAATAAAATTTGGCTCAAAAGCGTCGGATCTACTTGGAACATTTCGGGTTCTTGATAAAGCAAAGCAATGTTCTTTGGGAGGTCAAGCGGCTTCAGTTCTGGTATAAGCTGTATTTTGTATGCTTTCAATTTAAGATCTTGACTTAAAATGCGCCAAAGTCGTTCCATACGTCAGTCCGAGTTGCTGCGATGGGCGTCGAATCGACTCTCCACGGTCTTCGTGTACACTCTCAGCTACGGTTGCTATATTTTCTTCACTGCGCGCTGGACGTGGTCTATTCGGTCGAATATTATCCAATAATGAATGTTGGGTCTCAAGATGGGTGATGGTGTTGCGAATAGTACGCTCAGTAGGCCGATTATGTTGACCATAAGTTGAGCGAAGCGTGAGGATGAAAAAAATTCTTTACAGAACGCGAATTTTCTAATAAAGTTGAACGATTTGTGGACGATGTTCAGGTGTAAGTCTTTCCACGATTAAATACATATAAACAATACTGAAACAAAAATAACACGAGAGCTTGACACAACTCATGCGTGATCTGTCAAAAAAATGTTATTAAAAAAAGTTGGACAAAAGTGCGTTCACATTTTTACGAGGCAGGCGTGTTCAGAAGGCTGAGACTCATGTTCTAAACAATAGTTTTAGGATAAAATTTATATTTATACTGTCGAAATATATCTTAATAAGTGGTAATGAGCTTAAAGCTCTATCTGTTTACTGGTAGTAGAAAAAAATCCGTTCCAATGGATGACCTCCTTGAGGCATTGATTAGCCATAGAACTGCGGTTGTCAAATCCTATGAGCTGACAGAATTAAAAATAAAGGTCGAATGATAGTTTTTATTTCTCTGACCGGAACCACTAACGGAATTATTCCTGCTAAAAATTTTTAAAATATATCTAAACAATCTAATTTATTATAATCTCATTTACTCTAGGTCTATCAATACCACGACAAAAGTCCCAGAGTGCTCTTTCAAATAGCGCTCAGCTCGGATGGTCGTTACACGCCCGTCGAAGGCAAATACCATCACCAGAATGCACCTGCGATTGAGACCACCTACCTCTATCCACAAATACACGGACACCTAACTGATGTAACCCCCGCGAAGAGCGCCTATCCGACATACCGACAACTGCAGTTACACAATTCACAACTCAATCAAGTGAAACTGCAGCCAAAGAAGAAGAGTACATTTTTATTTCTTCATACATTCATTCACAAATACTTTATTACCGACACTAAACATTTTCAGCACAATATCTCGATATAACACCGAGTCTGCACAAAGGCCATGGCAATGCGTATCGGACCCAAACATACCAGAATTTCAACATTATCAACGCGCCAATAGTGCCCGCAAGCGGAGCAGCGGCAGCGACGGCAACGGTGTCGTCGGGGAGCGCCAACAAATTTGACTACTTAGTACCGAATGTGGATAGCTCAGCACATGTGAGTTATTATCGCCGTAGGCTCATTAACAGTGGATGTGTGTAATTGAAAGTGTTTCTTTTTTCGCTTTTATTTCAGCTATTCAACGATTTTGATGAGCTCTTTAACCACTTCAATTTGCACGAAGACAGTGCGGCCGTTTACAGCGGAGGTGCGAGCTTCGGCTTGAAACATAAAATTTAAGATATTTCACAAAACTGCAACATTAATCATAAATATGTATGTACATATATGTATATGTGTTAGGGTGGTTCTTAAATATTTGTGGAAATTATTTGTATTCTGATGGAGTTCTATACAGTCACAAAAGTTATAAGAAAAAATTGGAAACGATCGGGTTAAGGGCCTGACGTTTTAAAAAGTCAAAAAAGTCCTTTTTTCTACTTGGAAAATTTCATCTTGAAAATATATATTTTTTCTTAAAATGATACCTAAATCGATCCATTAATTTTCTGTCGAATATCGAAGGCTTAAAATTTGGTCTAAGTTGAGGTTGGTGAGGGTAATCTGTAGTATCTGAAGTGAGCTGTGAAACCAAATGAAATCTTTTATTATACGCGTGGAGATTTTAGGCATTATTTTTAAACAAAAAATATTTTTTAAATATTTAAGTTTCAATATCGTTTAAGAGTCTAAAATTTTCACCTCTCCCTCCGAATCGTTTTTTCTATCATCAGTCCCTTCTAAAACAAATATATTTATGTCTCTTTGATCATAATACCACTATCATAGTATTTGAGTTTCGTGACATCTGTAATATAATATTTTCCATGATTTTTAAAGATCACCCTAATACTTGTATATGTCTATATACCATATGTATATATAATATGTACATATGCCTGTAAAATATGCCACTGCATTTTGTCTACATTGCAACTGATGCCCAACTAACAGTCCCATAAATATACATAAGTGAAAACATTTATCACACTCGAATATTGCAATTAAAATTCCATTTGTAATTTTATGTTTCCAGTTAAATTTAATAAATTAATTATTGAGTAAAATTTGCAAAGTCTGGTTATAAACAAAAGCAATTTTTCATGAGAGATGAGTACACGAAAATATGAAAAGATTTATTACTTTAACTGAGACTATTAACTCTAAATAGCCTTCAACTACCAGTGTGTCTTGATAAATAAGTAACTTTTTCAATTTGTTTCAGTTTCTAGTTCAATTTCGTTAATCCTGCCTTTTCTAATAACACATTTATACCAATATACAAGGATAGTGGAGAATTTTCGAATAAAGTTTTGTGGCTTTTGTTTTAAGGGGTTAGATAGTCTATGGTAAAGTCTTCAAACAAGGACTCACTTTGAAAATTTATTCTGCCTGTAAGGATAATGGAATCGAACTTCGCTTTTTCGGGTTTTAAAATCTTGCTTTATTAAATATTTAATACAAAATAGTGGATATTGAGCCAATCTTTGAAATCGACGGTGATTTTTTAAGATGGAAATATATAAGCTTAATTTGCATGAGTCTGGCTAGTGAAGTGCATACCATTTATTTTAACTTAAATAGGGGACTTGTAAAAAAATCACTTTTCAGGAGGAAATCGATCATAAATAATAATAAAACAAAGAAAAGTTAAATAATTTGCCAGATAATATTACTGCAAATCTACGATTAAAATATTTATGGATACGTATAGTACTAAGGTAGCCTTTTATATTTTGGGATTAGAGATCAAAAACAAATTTTAGTCATTCAAAATCGCTTAATTGTTTTTCAAAATTTCCCCAATAAGATCACTTTCGAATCCGTTTGAATTAATTGTCGAAGCACTTTTGCCACACAGGTTGAGGTGTCACCAAAATCGCACCAACCACCTTGGTTTATTTTTTTATGAACGGAAATAAAAGGAAGTCATTCGATGCCAAGTCAGGAATTTACGGTGCTCTACGCAGAAAATCGATGGTTTACTATACATTGTAACAAAAAAAATGTCCTGAAATTGTAATTAAATTCCTCAGATAAATTAAAATTTGAAAGGAATTTGAAAATTTTGTTGAGTTGGTAAGACTGTCCTTAATTACCATGCCAAATATGAGCGCGATCTGTCAGCCAGCGTGTTTACAGCAGCTGCTTAAGTCGGTGGAACAAATTTCTTGTGTGGAATCGTTACGAATGTTGGAAGTGGTACAAAGCCTTCAAAGATGGTCCAGATAGATTATAGATTTTTATATGGGAAATACGAAGAGCCTTGTCAGTATAAACGTGAACTAGTGCCTGAGTTTTGGTGATATCGATATGAAATTTTTCATCCGCCCTTTGCTTCCCATCTCATTTGGCGGAACGGCCACTACAACATGCAGCTGGGAAACAAACTGTACGTTCAAAATCAAGATAAAGATCTTCATCAAATATATTTTTTCTTATTAAGTAACCTTAATTCGATTTGAACGTTGTTTATATCAAAAAACGTTGGTATACTATTATATTTTCCAGATTTACATATAAAAAATATACCTGTGATAGGCGAAAAATTTGAGGATAAGAATCTGAACAGCCACGCAATCAAAAGCAAGAGAAACGGTTGTCATATTCAAAGGATCCAGAAGACGTTGAAATATAATATTGCATGTCAGAAATACTACTTGAGCACTTTTGGATTGTGACCGATGACGAAAAAATGAACAAATTGGGACAACCCAAACACAAACAAATAAAGAAGGGCTAAGTGCAGCCGAACATACCATACTCTTGCAATTTGCGAAGATCAAAGGCAATGAGATGGTTTAAAGTCCTCATATTACTTAGTTACTTGTCGGTTAGAGCAAGTTTTCACTCTATTTGATCCATTTTATGCAAAAAGATACCCTGTTATTATAAAATCTCTTTCAATTTCTTAATGATAATATAAAGGCAACCGGCAGTTCGAAAATCTTTTTTAACCATTTTGAGAGATGAGCATTTTATTGTCAGAAAAAAGTTTTCTCTGAGTTTCTATAATATATCTTACAGATTGACCCATATTTTGAATAACAAGTTTGCGATGGGAACTAAGGTAAACACATAATGGGTACTTGGGGCTTGAACAGTTTTAGATTTGATAAGCTTTGCGGTCATTTCATTTCATCCATTTTTGCGGTCTAAGAGATACATATGTTCGGTCGAATTTGGCTATTGTTGCTTAAGCGGTTATGGGATAGGTACATTAAACTTCTTGGAAGGCGACGCTCATTTTTCAAAAAAGTTTACCCACCAGGTGAAAAAATCCAGATATTGTTGAAAGACTTGTTAATGACTACATATTTGAAGAACAGCGCTTTGGAAGTTTTATGTTACCCGTCCTATAGAGCCAACCCTGCCTCTTCGGACTACCATTTGTTCCGGTCGATGCGGAACGCCCTTACTGGTATACGGTTCACATCAAAACAGGGTATTAAAAAATGGCTTGATTCACTCTTGGCCGCCAACACGACGCTGTTCTTTTGTTATGCAACCCAAAAATCGCTAAAAAGGTCCGATGATCTTCATCTTTGTCATTTAAAGAATAGCGTTGTACATGTTTTGTACATGTTAAATAAACGTAACGTTTTTGAAAATATATAATAAACAATTTCGAAATGCAACGCTTTTAAGTAAATTTAAACGCATACTGCATACTTGTAGGCGCACAATCAAGCAATTATTTGTGCTGCGATATTTTACGTATTTATGCTTATAGTTGGGAAAACAGTTAAGCATGGATACATACATTTATGGTATATACATATATGGTATATTGATACTTATGTGTGAGTATCTGCATTTATGAAATTTATATTTGAAAACTTTAAAAATAAGTTTGCAGCAACAAATGAAGCTTTTGAGCCACACATACACACACTCAAATACTTTACTGCATATCTAACGGATTTGCACTGAAAAAAAACCACAAAACTTTTAAACTTTATTTGGTAAGTTCAGCTCCAGTTGGTGGCACAACCGTTGGAGTTTAAAAGATCGGCGATCAGTTTCAATTGTAAGCTGCGCGAAGACGGTGTGAAATTCAAAACTCGGTTCATTCAGCCTCAAATACGATCACACTAATATTGGTTGCTTTATAAAGTTATTGAAAAACAGAGTTGTAATTAAAAAATGAATGGGCAACGTGTGACATTGTGCTGCAGCTTATTGCTTGCATGCGCTTACCTTGCGGCATCGATAGCGGTGGAAGTGCAGGTGAGTGATATAAAAATCTCTGAAAAATAAAAATAAAAAACAGCAGCTTCCAGTTTTTAAGTACCGTTATTTAATTTAACCAGTTTACACTTTGCCTTTGCGGTTAATCCAACCAACAATAGCTCACAACTGCAGGCATAGTTTTAGCTAATAAAGTACATATTCGCAAGTTTATAGATACTATATAGATTTGCTGTAATTGTAACGGCAAGTCTGATGCCCAGCAAGTAAAAAAGGCATTCACTTTTGACCCAAAAGCAAATTAAACGCTTATTAAAACAAGCGACCAAGTCAAAGTGGAGCAATGCATATTGCAAAAAAACAACAACTTTTTTGAATACTTCGTTGATATGTGCCTAATAGTTGCAATGATTTGTAAATTATGTGTCGAAAAAAATGATATTTGTGCAGTGCCGCGGAACCGGTCTGCATATTCAATTGCGCATGCCTGGCCAAGTGACCACCAAACGGTGAATGGAGCAGTTGAATGCTCCACATATCGATTTACTAATATCGGTGGGGCCGCACGTTTGAGCTCTTTCTTTTGCAAAACGCTTATGCAACCACTATGAGAATATGGTATGTGAATTTCTCTGCGCTAAGCGTTAGTTGAAAGCGAAAGTGCAGCATTAAGAGTGATTGTATGGTAATTGGAATAATCGGACAAAGTAGTTTGCGCAAAAGAATCGCGTTCGATTGGGAAAATATTATGAGCAATTAGTGAAAATGTTAAATTTCAAATAAATTAGAAAGATGTTAACGTTAAATGAACTGTTTTTCACATTTTTTCTAAGCTTTCGAACTACTTTTGTTTAGCTGATGATATTTCTTTTTGTAGTTGAATATAATTTTGGAGCTTTATAGATTACCCAAAGCATCTTGTTTCTAATGAAAAGCTTGTTTCCGTCAAAAATATTTTAAAATTCGATTATAGTGATCTTCTATTCACACCATAATTTTATATATTCTTCTAATCATACCATATGTTTAAACAGATCTGGCGTTTGCTTCAAAATATTTACTTGTCACTGCACTGAGGTTATAATAAATTTCTTATTTCTCACAAAAAAAGGGAATACTACAATATAAAAACAACAAAAAGCGTAACGTCCGCTGCACCGATACTATAACCATTCACAGCTGCATTTCTTATAGTATCAGAGGGTATACATAGAAAGATCCCTATCTTGATTTTGATCGATCCGTTTGTATGGCAGCTATATCCTATTGTGGTCCGATCTAAAAATTCGAAGATTGTTCGGTCCATTTCTAGGGTAGCCTTGTATGTGTATGCTATAGTGATCCGATATGAGCAATTTGTGCGGAGATTGGAGTATTGTTTTGATAAATGATCCATTTCGAATTTAGTGAAGTTGTAATATTGTACTGTAATGAAGACTCGCTTGTAAAGGCGTGACATTTCTGAGAAAAATAGATTAAAACTGGAGAAAAAGTATTCCAGCAGGATGTTTTAAAAGGCGATGTAAAACAGTTAAGCAATACTCGCTTTTTTGAAGAGCAATAGATCTTCCAGTAAGATTCCGCTCCAGTACACACCACCAAAACTAAAATTATTATTTCTGGTTTTATAGCTTGAAGTTTATATTTGAATCCATCGGAATACAAATTGCGCTGGAGAACAGAGCACGTCGAATACCGAACCGAAATTTGAAAATTCTCAAAAAATCTTTGGTCCGAGCAGCGTTGTCAATTAAAATAGAAACTGTGAGTGCTGCTATTGATCAATGGTCGAATCACTTGAGGGATTGTGTGAAAGCAAAAGGTGAAAATCGCGAATAAAATTTTGTACACCGCTCATTTAATATATTTAGCACGAAATAAAATTAACTTTATTATAAAATACTCGTATATCATAATTTATTTTCAAAAAGGCCTGAACTTGTAACAGAACTTATGGCAAGTCTAATTAGATTACAAGTCAAATAACTGTATTCAATATTTACTACTCAACAATGAAATCTGTCTTCGAGAAAATCATACATTTGTGTAATTGTAAAAAAAAAATCTTTGGTTTTATACTGGTTCTAAAAGTTTTCTATTATTTCCCACATTTGTGCTCGAAATTCCCCAAAGTAAATGCAAAAAATAGTTATTAAAAATTAAAGAAAAAATAAATTATATTTAAAATATTTGTAGACCTTTGGCCACCTTTACCATCCACCAACCGAAGAGCGTCGCCGAGAAGAAAAACAAGATCTCTCAAAAATACCCGGTGTACCGGGCGTTGATTATCCGATTTATCACAAAGTGCCGCCAACGAATTTCCATTGTGCCAATGTGCCAGCTGTGCCGGGAATGTATGCAAATGTTGAGACCGGCTGTCAGGCCTATCATGTTTGTCACGACGGACGCGAGGGCCATCAAGGCGCAGAATTTCTCTGCACTAACGGTACTATTTTCAATCAAAAGGAGTTTGCATGCGATTGGTGGTACAATGTTAAATGCGAAGAGGCGGTCAATTACTATCAGTAAGTATTTTCTTAATGATTTTATATTTGTTTAAAATTTTAATTAATTACATATTATTTATAATTTTTAGTAATAGATATTAAAAAAAATTATATATTACTTATTTGTTATTATATTTCTTTATCTCATTTTTTAATTCTATTAATTAAATTTCAGCTTGAATTCAGATCCAGAACACAATCCTTACTTCCAAAAGAAAAAGGAACCAGAAGTGGAACAAAATGAACACGAGGGCTTCTATATTCACGCATAATTTGTACAAAAAACACTTCATCTCATCAAATTTCATAAAATTATTATACTTAGTTATTTTGGTTTCCATGCTGTCAACTATTTTCATTAAAAATTACTGTTTATTGGACAAATGATTTGGGTTTTTTTAATTATTTAGTAGCTATAGGCGAATTATTAGCTATACTTCCAATTTACTTCAAAATTTATGATTTTTATTAAAAAAGCTAAAATTTGATAAAAAATTTCGCCGAAATTTATCTATAATTTCCAATAAATAATGAAGAAATTTAAAATTAATTAAAAAAAATCATAATTTTTTAATAACCATTTTTTCCAAGTAAAATTTATTTTTAATTAATATAAATTTATTTAAAATAAAATTCATCCAATTTTTGATAAAAATTTTTTCAAACAAAATTTCCTTTTTAATAATTTCAAAAATTTAATTTTTTTATCAAATAATCTGGGCTATCTACTCGTACCACAGGTGTACTTAGTTCTTTCGCAGAGCTCTTTCCTGCATTAGCCTTCGGCAGCGCTTCAAAAATAAAAAACCTTGACTGATATAACATCGGCATATTCTTTTTACAAATAATGTAGCCCACAAGAATCTTCTTTTTAACTGTTTAAAGAACTTTTGTTTCAATTTAAATCTTAAAAAAAAAAAATATTTAAAAAAATAATACAATTTTTTCGAGAATTTTTAATTTACTCTTCTTCATCTTTCTAATGCCTGAAAGCACCTCTGTGGGTAGCCTAATCGGAAGTATAGCCGTATAATGTTATTTTAAAAGGATTTATTGCGAATTAAAAGAATTTAGTTTTGAATATATACCTGTTTGCTCACAAATTTAGATATATAAAATGGATCACATGTCAAAATAAATAAAAATAGTTTTAAGATTATCATTAAAGCACTGTCTGCACATGTTCTTTTAAATACAATTAAAGTAAAAATAGAAAAAATATTAACAATCTAATTCTCGCTTTATCCATTGTGCTCTAAATATTTTTGTTAAAAAAAGTGTCACAATTTCTGCTTGGAAGCCACCTGCATGTAATTTCAGCCTACTTCGTAAAGTTTTCGGCACATTTGGCTGTCATTTGCATATATTGCATATAAATATACATACATACACACACTTATGCAGTCAAACGAGCAGCTGTCGCAGGCGATGTGCACTTGCAAATTCTAATTGGATATTTTGTTATTTACTTAGAAAGCACTCACCTGAAATTATGCACAATTTGTTGTCCATATCCCAATTGAATATATAACATTTTGTTAAAAACTATTTACTATATTTTTGACACACTTTTTTTACAATTCACACAACGCTTTTCACACGAACTCTCAGCCGCCAGCAATATTGCTAAGCACACACATATACATATTAACGCCCGCACACATTTTCGACTTATTTTACGTAGAATTTACTCCCGACTAACGACACATTTGAAAAAATACCGCACTAATTAACACTTTTAAAAGAAATTAACTATTTTTAACAAACTACTGCTTGAAGTTCTTCACACGCGCCAACGGAAACTGACAGCAGCAATTGGACGCCAACTGAAGTGAGTTATGAGCAGGGCTGCATTCGCTTTAAAACATTTTAAGAAGAAAAGTTGAATATTTTTTTCAATTTAAAATTAATTTTTGACCTATCTTCATAGATTTTATAATGAATTATTATTTTTGCTAATAATATTCTCGGAAAATATTGCATTTTTCGTAAAGTAATACACTCTGGAAAAAATATCACCATTTGAAAGACGAACAGATGGCTACTGAGCTAATACATTACGCGACTACAACTCTGCTATTTCACTATAATGGACTTTTCACGATGTGGCAACACTATGTTATGTCAAACTTCCGCCGCCATTTCTACAGATCCGATTAGTTAGTCGCGTCGCGAGTGGAAAGTTTATTGCAAAAGTGATTTTATTAAAAAATATGTGGACTAATGACAAATTACAATGATTTTCAAATTATTAAATAAATTAAAAGTCAATTTGAAATTTGTGGAATAAATGTAAAATTTCAATGATTTTGAAATTATTAAATAAGTAAGAGCAATAGTATTGTAATCAGTAAAGCTTATGTGTTTGCTGTTAACAAAGCGTTTCAAAGATCTTATAAATTAAGTTAACTATATATATTTAACCTAAAAATATACATGATGAACCGTGTGTCCTATACATGAACAGTTTGATATACTTAGACATATATTATTTATGTAAAATTTTTAAAATCAAGTTTGGCTTTTATAAAACCTACGCCTCAACTGCGCCATCTGTCAAGTCGTAGTAAGGATTTGCTTTTCCGCACAATACATTTCCTAACGGCGCACAGTTTTGAAGGCAATGTACAAAATACAAACAATAGTGCGAATTAATATGGCAATATTTCGTACCCACAGCTGTTTAAAAATTGTAAATAAAGTGCAGTTATTATCACTTAGCAAATTATTTCAATATTTTACACGTAGCGCTACTTGAAAATGAATTTAAAAACAAACGCAAACAGTTATCTTTATGAATTAAAAAAGATTTGGTTAAGTCTGCATAACATCGACAATGTATTTGCATACAACTTAAATGTCACAAAAACTAAATATCTCCAGGGGAATACAATATATATGGAGGTATGCCTCAATAAAGGATTCGCTATTCAAAAATTAACTTGTGTTTTCAGTATAATCCACAGCGTACACGTTTACGTCGCTTACCGCAGACTATAAGCAGTTTGAAACCAGTATTTGATGAAAAGGCTTTCAATTTCAAAAAGATTAAATCGTTGGAGTTGTTAATGAACATACCATATGAAGGAGCAGCTATTTCAATGATAATCAATAAGAGTCCGTTAACACGGTATCATACATTAATATGTCCAGATGTGGCAGCAGGACAACCACAACGTTTGACGCTTCCAGCTTTGAGATTTTGCATAACATTCTTACTAAACACTAGGGACGAGGAAAAGGCATTTCGTATTGGTTACAATAGTCCTGGTGCCTTGGCATCGGTGAATCACTTACATTTACATCTACTCTATGTTACGACCGATTTATATAGTGATAAAGCGGTAAGAGCTTATTTTCAAATTAAACAGTTTAAAAAAAAAATCAAATATTGTTACAGGAATTAGAATTGTTGGAAAGACCAAACATTTATCGTTTAAGTGATAAAATGCCAACAGAGGCGATATGCTTTTTATTTAACAAAACTGCTGACGAAGATTCTTTAAATGCACAAATACAGAAACTATTTAACTTTATTATTTGGTTGTGTGAACACGACATTCCGCACAACTTGTTTTTAACTCCCAATCGAAGTGAAAATTTGGGAAATGTGTTGAAAGTATTTGTGTTTTGTCGAAAATCATTTTGTTACGTTAAGGACTTGAATACGTACAATATTGGATTTTGTGAAGTTGCTGGTTATGTGACAGTCGGAGGTATGTGTTGAAAGCCTTATATTTGAAAAAATTAAAAATTGTGTTTTTGTAGATGAAAAGCTGTACGAAAGACTTACAGAACAAGAAGTGCTAGCTAAAATACAGAATGAAACTGGCGATGTGTTTAAGGAAATTTACGATTATTTCAAAGCGTAGAAAATGAGAACAATAAATTATGTTTGGTAAGTAAATAAGAATGTGTAAAGTATATTTTTTTTATTTACATACATCTATATAAAATGTATACCCACCCAGGACAACGTTAAGTACACTAGAAAGGATACTACTGCTCCTCGGCACTACATTTAAAATATTAAAAACTTTCATTTAAAAAAAATAAAAATTAAAATATAACTGGAATTTATATTAAATAAATTTATGAAATTTATTTTATTGATCATCTTTAGCTACTGTAAAACTTTTGCCCTGGTCATTTCGACTAATTGCTTTTGTATTGAGCTTAATACTATAATCGAGTGCCGCATCGTGCCCTTGATAATTAACTAATTTGACCAAATCAGGTAGTTTATCGTCAGCTATACAATTACAAATTGTATTGAAAAATTTCATCATGTGGTGCAAGTTATGTCTGAAAGTAAATTAAAAACACTTGTTTATTTACATAACAGTAATATATTCAAAACCTACATCATAATTAGAATTGGTCCAGCCATCTCTTTCGTGTTATAAAGATGATATAAGTACGCACGCGTATGTTTCTTGCATGTTAGACAATCGCAGTCTGCCAGCAGAGGTGTAAAGTCCTCCTTCAAGCTGTAATATTAAAAATAGTAATAATCAAGTTCTAAATTTAAAACGCACAACTACATACCTATCAGTAGTTATGTCCAAAAATGGCGAACAGTTTCCACTTTCAGTTTTTGTTAAATCAAAATTGAACGTTAGCGCTTTGAAATTGGTGGCAGCACAGTATGCATATGATGTGTCGAATATATCTACACCTAAAGAAATTAATTCCAACATTGCGGGTGGTGTATATGCGCCCGGCATCATTTTTGGTTTCTCAACGTTTAGTTCATTCAAACTATGAGTCATCACTTTCAAGAGCTGCTCAACATCCACTTCTGTGGCACTGAGTCCATTGTTGTGAAATCCCTCAAATATATAACCACTTGTAATACTTTCACCTTTCGCCTTCGCATGTTTGATAGAATCGGAACGCGCAAAAGTGCTGTAGCCTCCAACGATGGGAACTGGAATTTAAACAGAAACTTAGTTGAATAACTGACAGAAACAAAAAGTTTGTATTTACCGAATAAACCGCTATTATTTAATACTGTTGAGTTTTGATGTCGCTCATAACAAAGATCCATAAATTGTGCTGTTCGATCCACAGACTTCGTTATGCGCTTTTTGGAGCTATCTAAATTGGTATCAGCATCACAAAGTCCTTGATATATATCTGGTTTAAGAACTTCTACTGCATCCATATAACTATAAGAGAATTTTATACCAATGAGATATAATGTCGGTTTATTTAGTTACCTTGTCGCTGTCAGCATTTCCTTTCCCCTTCTCGTGAAAAGTGGCATTATATCTTTGTCATTATGTCCACTCGGTGTTGTCGTACAAGTGTCCCTTACCAACAATAATGACAAACATTCTGGATAGCCTACATATGCGCCAATTGTGCCATTAAACAGTTTAAGTGATTCCGTCATATGATTGATGGTAGATAATGAAAACTGTAAAGCTGGCGTCTCTTTGGTAATATAATCAAATACCTCACGACTGAGATATGGAATGCTTCCCGCCTACATTACAATAGTGTATATTTTTAAGACACAACGAAACAGTGTAAATCTTCTCTAAGCACTCACTTTAGTTGTTTGTACCAGCAATGGTGTGCGAAAACGCTTGCCCGTTTCCGCTTGTACTAAATGCCCCAGGCGTCCCGAAGACTTGCTTATATTTTCTACAACGAATTTCATTTTGAAAAGAGAAATATTTGCTAATTATTTAAAAATATTGTAATGAAATGTTTAGTTTGGCCGGACACGCTGTTTTTTGACATTTCTTTTTTGTGCTCGTTTTTTAATGTATCAGCTGTTCGTAATGATGCCAGATGCAGAGGCAAAAGTTATAATTAGAAGTTATATTCATTTCGGAAATCGGTTTAAAATATATGAATTTATTTAATTAGTAGCTGGTATAAAATGAACGATTCAAAAATATTATATGCAAACCGATCTGTTTTGTTATTGGAAATGATAAAACATCGTAACAACATTTGTTTATCCAGAGCCCAAAAGCCCTCCTGTTCCTTGAGGGTGTAAGCACTCAGACTGTCAACTCGGTAGCATTATTTAAAAAAATGGGTTGTTACAACAACAAAAAAGTTCTTAAACGAAT
This sequence comes from Bactrocera dorsalis, assembly GCF_023373825.1. Lineage (NCBI taxonomy): Eukaryota > Metazoa > Arthropoda > Insecta > Diptera > Tephritidae > Bactrocera > Bactrocera dorsalis. The sequence continues at coordinate 20,445,971 of NC_064307.1, read as the reverse complement.
TAAGGTAACACTGTTTGAATCCGCAATTTGCACTTTCCGTTTTATAATTTGTTTACATCCGTTATTCAGACCTGAGACTTGTTTTAAGAGTCTGTGATGAATTTTTTTTTGCCTCTGGATAGACCTATCGGCTTGAAGTTGTCACACGACCTTCTTAGATATAATTATGTGTCAGGTAAAAATCAAAGGATTATGATTTTTTATAACAATTTCAAGCCACACAAAAATCACTGTTTTAATAAGCAGCTATATTGTCAAAAGTCAAAATTTTGACTAGTCCTTTCATCTATTGTACTAATAGTTTCTTTTGGTCTTTGGATTAGACATAATTTTGAGCAGAAAAAACTTGTTCAACATCAGACCCTTTTTTTCAAAATTTGTAAAAAAAAAAAATCAGTTAAATAAAAACTTTTCTCTAAAACAATTCTTTTTACAATCCTCTCATATCGCATACAAATTGGCATATGTATTTCCGCCCAAAACTGTAAAATACAAAATATATTTGACAATATAACTCACATATTTACTATGATTTTTTGCCACAGAGTGGGTGCTAATGACAATACCTGACTCGACCCACCTCACTAGCGCAAAGCTTACTCTTGTGGCGAATAATAGCCAAGAGACCCACACCGCATAAACAAATTATCGGAGAGCTGCAAATACAAACATATGTACATATGTATATACTAAACTTTACACTGTCATTCGTTGCTGCGCCGCCGGCGCCGGCTTCTCCGCTGCTTCGGCACTCATTTTGCTCGTGCATTGGATTGACTTTTAGATGAATCCGTTTCAGTTGCGGTAGGAGCTCTGCGCTAGCGATTTGTCGATGACGGTGGACGACAGCAGCAGCAAAACGGCAATAGCGTGTGTGAATTAATTTTGATTTTAAACAAAGTGTCTTTATTTTTATTCGTTGTGCTATTATCTGCCATCACTTTCGCTCATGTGACGGTCCATATGCGAACGCGTGCGATAGTGAGAGCTTTTCCCCAATTGTGTACAATTTTCAAATATTTCCTAATTAAGTTTATAATTAAAATTAATTGAAAAATTACATATGCTTAAATGCTTTTCTAAGTGAAGAATAAATACGAATGAATGAGTGCTTTAGTGGTCACAGTGTGCGGACAGTGAATATCTGTACAAGTATGTGAATTTGATTCATATGTGTATACCTGGTGTTTGAATAACGAATAAACATAATTGAGCAGTTCAAAATACAAATGAAAAAAATCCAAGCGCAGCGGAAAAGGTAAAGTTTGAATGTGTTAAAACCGCAATTTGCAGCTCAATATGGCAAGGGTTGACGGTAAATATTTGATTGGGCGTTGTGTGCAAAGTGCGGTGGAACTATTTACTTTCTGCTATTATCATACATACCGACGTACAATGTGTATGTATGTATGCAAATAAATAGAAATCTGCCAATACATGTTTGGCTGGTATATTAGATATTAGGGCGTTTTATAGAAAATTCGGGAAACCATATAAGTTTGATTTAAAATTTTTTGTGTAAAAAAAATTGCATATCGATGTTTCAGAAACTGAGGGATACTCGTACATACATACGCAGGACCATACTGAAAGATTGGCTTCATGACTGCTGAAAACAGGGCATCCATTGCTGGTTCTAGAAAGTGCTTAATAAAATCAATATATCCAGAAGAATTCCATCGGACTGATTCAAATTCATTTTCGATTCAGCAGTGATTATAATCATTTTCTTATCTTCTGGAGTCCAATTTTGATGTTCTCGGTCAAAAATCAGACGTGCCGTTCTGTGCCGTATTTATAGAAGTCTATTTTCTATGCCTTCCCGCTTTAAGGCCCATATTATAGCGCCTTGTACGTACCGAACGTGCACTAACATCTACCGAATATTGCTACTTCAACTCTGAGCTTAGCTCCACTGCAGTAAAAAATCAGTTCCACATGCTTAGGTACCTTATATTTCGGTCCATCCTGCTTGCAGCTTTTTTCTTTTGGGAATCCACTTCCAGGAGAAGTTGCATTAACTTTTGAGTGCGGAATCAAATTTCGGGTCCGAAACGTTCAGAATGTTGAAAACGGCTTTCGATGAAGTTTGCTCCGAGCAAGTGGTTTTGATTAGACAAATAATTCAAATCCTTTAGAGCTAAAAAAAGTGAAAGCACGATTGGTTCCAAAATCACTAATTTTTTTTAAAAAAACAGCGTCGCGTTAACGTCTGTGAAACAATGCTTTTCGTGTATAAGGATGTCTGGAAACGTCTTAATACCGGCAACGAGTCTTGGATCTATGCTTACGACCTGGAAACAGACGATCAATCGGTCGAATATTGTGGAAACGATGAGCCGAAGCCGAAAAATCCTCGTTAAAGCACGTCACAAATCAAGGTTATGTTGACACTTTTCTTCGATTATCGATGGTTGGACTCTCCGAATTCTTTCCGACCGACCAACTATCAACAAGGAACACTATTTGAGTGTCATGCGTCGTTTGCACGAAACTATTCGTAAAAAGAAGCCGGAATTATGGATCGGCAACTCTTAGTCTTTGTATTTCCACCAAAAGCATATCGGACATAAGTAGTTTCATCGAAACCTCAAAATGGTTTGAGAGAGAAGGTGAAACGTAATAGCAGACACAGGAGGTTTCTACGATTAGTGTATCAAAATGGCACATCAGTGCTAATTGAGCCCGATAGAGCTGCACTCCTACCTACCTACCTACCTGTACCACGATAATGCACCGTCGCATACTGCATTCATTTCTCTTGTGTTTATCACCAAATTTTGCACCAATATCGTGTCGCTACCACTGTATTCGCCTCATTTAGCTCCGTGTGACTTCTGGCAACTCAGCAAACTGAAACAACCGCTCCTGGAAACCCGTCTTGAGTCAATTAAAGACATTAAACGTGAATCGCTAAGAGCATTGAAGGCTATTCCGGAAATTGACTTTAATAACTGTTTCGAGGTTTGGAAAAAAGTTGGCACAAGTGTATTCAAGGGGAATTATTTTAAAGGAGCCCACATAGATTTTAAAGAATATATTATGAATTTTAAAATTATGAAGAAAGCCTTACTAAGTTTTGTTCTTAGTAGTAAATAAGTAGAAATATAAGCTAATTTAAAAAAATCTTGTTCTAATTTAGCGAGTATTAACAAAATATACAAAGTTTCAAACACATACACCTATGTACATATGTACATATGTTTGTCGAAGTATCTAGCGTTGATAAGACTTTAAGTCAGCCTACTCTGTTGCTATCATTTACAGCATATAATACCTTAAAATACATTTCTAACTGATAAATGTGCTTAAGGTTGGACTACTGTTAATCCGTCTGGTGTTAAAAATAAAAACTGAAATAAACGAAAACTGGTAAAGTGCTTTGCCCACTATAGAAAAAATTGCAAAAAAAGATTTTTGGGTCTCATAGTTTTTTTTTTTGGTTCGTCTAGTTGACTCAACCTGATTATTCTCCAAAAACTCTTTTCCAAGTATAGATCTCTCCATTTGAATCACAGAACGTAGTTGTCATTGCTTTTTCGGCGGATAGAACAGCCTCCGTCTTCTTCGGCACAGGTGCACTGGCGGAAGTCCGCTGTTTCAACTGCTTCTTTGTTTCGAAATGTCGCGAAATCGCAATTAGATTGCACTTAAACTGACTCAAACACTGCTGTGAAGTGATGTTACGGTTGCGCATGTTGTTTGGGATAAGCATACGCAATATCCCTGGCGCCGATAGCTTTCCCATATCCTATATTTCTTGCCGGATATGACTCACGCCTTCAACCGTCGGGCTGTCACTACGAGATTGAGCCCTTTGTCACTTTGTTCTCCATGAAAGCCATTTTCAGAATTCCTCGGCGTTGCTTATCAAAATCCTTCATCAGCCAGGTTGAAATCAGTTTTTGACAGTCATCGTATGCTTCTTGATTTCTTTGCGTGATGTCTCTTCCAAAAATAAGAACTAAATTACCGATCGATATTGCCTTCTTTCCATATTTCGATAATTTACGGTCCCACCCCCTCCTCACGTGGTCCAAACATAACTACGAGTCCGATTCTACTGAAATTTTGACTGCAGCTGTCCACAAGAATGTACCGCCCTCGTACTTACTTAAATAATATATATGCTAACCTAAATTTGGGTATTATTATAATTAAGCTATAGTCTAAAAACAATAGATCTCTGTATTGTTTATCTGCTCATTTCCATTAGGGCTTTGGTGTCCTTGTAGGCCCTGATATTGTAAGTACAACATGGAAATGCATTAAGGAAGCTTCCTTCAAATCAAAGATGAAGCTAAGCTGGATGATGCTCGGAACCATATCTTACCTATAGCTTACAGAGTCCAAGATATCCCAAAAGATTTCATAAAATTATAAAAAACGCTATTTGGGTCCTAAAATCGCCGAGATGGAAATGACTGATATGTATCTTGAATTCCATCCATTCAATTCGAAAAGCTTCACCGCATCAATAAGTTATAAATCTCCATGATTTATAACATGTAAATTATCCACATTGTTGGAATCTTCTATACCTTTGCCAAAGCTACAATATTTTAAAGAACATTACATTTACCGCTCAGGCCTCACACAGTCTGTCTTCACTAGAAATAGCATCAAGCTACTTCAACATTAGGTGCCGAAATCGCTGGAAATTACAAAACTGATGAGCTAGTCAAATAGGGCACTCCTGCTATCCTCACGTCCGAATGGAACTGGGCTGTTTCTCCAACTTGTGTTCTAACACTGGATCAATGTACCTCTTGTATGCTTAGTACGCGCTGGTCGACGGCCAGTTCCAGTGTGGGGTCCATCTGGCCTAGAGTAGAACGCACGAAATCCGCTGAACTACTTGCCTCGAGCAAAGTTCAACATCTCGGTACTCTTATCTTCGGCGAACCAAAAGACATAGCCGAAACTGCTATTAGCTGTCTCAACAAATTTGTGAGTCTTAAAGCGCTTTGTCGATCTGTTTGGGTCTTATGATCCAGTTTTTAGGATATTATAGGTACCACAACGGACAGGCGTTCTATGGTACCCAAGTTAAATAATTCTTAGGTCGATATTTTAACCTAACCTAACCTAACATATACACTACTTAGGTCGAATATCGTTCAGATCACTCATCTACTTGATATTGCCTGGTGCATCCTCGTTCCATAATTAATATATTATTCAAGACTCGTGATAGTTTCGTGAGTATTGAAGAATTAGAGAACGGTCCACATTTTTTTTGTTTCTTACAATTCGGACCAATGGGTACCGAAGAAAGGGTTTCATTTAGTGGCTATCGGATGACTGAGAATCTTTCGTATGGCTGAGAATCTTTCGCATGCTTGAGAATTTTTCGGCTGAAATCTTATGAAAGGAGCTCCACTTTATATTTGTATGGACTGACTCTTTAGCCGCACAATACATAAAATTGGTCATTTGAGGGAAATTTTTGCCAAGAAGAAGACCCATTTCGAAAATTTATTTTATTTTTTGATATGTTGGAATTCTTCCCATCACCAATTTTGAATGAGAAACGAGAACTTTTGCACAAACGCCCATAATGACATTGTTACCAACATCGTCTCGACCCGCCCTATCTTAAAAGCACGGTATTTTAGCAATATTTATGTGAAAACTAAATTCCTTCCTTCATCTCTCATTTCAGCACTTGACCAGCAGAAGGTGCAAATGGCAACTCACGTCCTCCTGTTATCTGCTTAGACCAGACAAATCATTCTGCGTTACCGCCTCGGAATTTCATATTTGAAATATTTAAACTACACAACCAACATAACCCCATATACAATAGGGTACATGGCGAGATATACCTTACGAACGACGTAGCAAAACAGTGAATGAGTGCGAACGCCAAAGGAGGGCAGCAGCTACACTTTTTTATTTAATAATATTGACAGAGAGCGCTCTCGCCACAAGAGAGCAGCCGTCGAAGCCGCAGCGCTTGTAAACGCTTGCAGAGCAGCCCAAAAAGGCAAAAGCCGAACGAGTCAAAACAAAGTGTCTACGAAGAGACAGCAAAAGCAGAGCGCCAAATAGCCTGGCAAAGCAACACACACCAAAAACACTAAAAAGACCCCCACAAATCCACAAGCTAACACACATACGTGCCGCCACACACATACCCCCCAGCGAACAACAACAACAGAGAGAGCAATAAAAACGCACCGAGCACTACTAACTAGCAAAATCGAAAGCAAAAACTACAGCGCTGTGAGCGTTTCTAAGCTGTGTGCGAGCAAGTTGAGTGGCCAGGTTTGCTGAGCCACAGAGCTCAGTTGACTGCAAAGCATTTGAAATTGTTTAAGTTTGCGAAACTCACTCAGTCAGTCAGTCAGTTAGTATTTATTTGCTCAGCCGAGTGACGGCCGCTTGGAGACGGTACGCGCGGCATTTAAGGGTTAAACATAAAAATTGTTTAAAATAAATTTCCATTTGAGCAACACCCCTTTGCGGCCGGCGAGATCCGCGAGCGAGCGTACCACGAGCGTTGGTCTGGCATAGCGACGGCGTCGTCGTCGTCGTCATAATCAAAGCACGTTTTTCCTTAGCTGGCTGCGGCACACATACTACTACATAGAGACTCAAAATTATATGGTTATGTAGCGCTAGCTATGTTTGGCCAGTGAAATAGACAGACGATACGGCACGCTGCCGTAAAGCGACAACAAAACATCGTGTAAAATCAACGAATTTGACTGCCTCTACGATTTGGCGTCGAGTGTGACGACGCTTACCTACCCAAATATCAAAAAAAAAATCTTTAAGCAACGATAGACGCACAGGAGAATGGCTGAACAGTTGGCCGGTCGGAACGTCTTGCTTCGTTAAGCTAGTGCCTGTTGTTTCCCTGACTGCGTGCGCTTGTCTGCTTGCCTGACTGCCTGCCTGCCTGCCTGCCTGCCTTACGCGTAATCACACTACGAAGGAAGTGGAAGCCGACGGTGGAAAAAGAGAAGCAGAGCCGGAGGCAGAAGAAAACTCGTCGTCATCGGCGTACTCATCGCCTCGTCGTCATCGTCGTAGTCGTCGTTGCCATTGTTATCGTCGGTTGTGTGCGCGCAGCGCGCGTGAGTGTGTGAAATCAAAATCCTCAAAATTGTCGCTGCCTGCCTACGGTTAACTACTTCCTTCAGCATATCCAGACAGATTCACATTTAGTACGAGATCTGTGCGGTACGGTGCGTGACGGCAATATTTTCGGTTTAAGCGGCAAACACAATACGATTTTATTTCGTTACGAAGTCGACTGAGCTCAATTGAAATCGTTCGTCTCGTTTCGTTACGATTTAGGCTGCTGCTGCTGCTGTTGATTCAGTGCGCTGCTGCGGTCAGCAAGAACAAATAACACACAAAAACCAAAAAAAACAAAAATCAGAAAATAAAATTGTCTACAAAAAGTGCAAAATTATTGGAGAAACTTGTGGCCATACTAGTTGTGCGGTATCGCAGGTCGTCACTACTACCACACACAGGTACAAACGGATATGGGTATGAAAAATGCAACACAACAACAACAAGACACAACTAATGACGCAGAAAAGTAGTTGTGGAAGGTAAGCAGCGCATAGAAAGTTGCAACATTGAGCACTGTGAACATGCGACACGGCGCTAAGCAGCAGCATATAGTATATACCGTCGTAGAAGACGCAGCTGAGGTAGCAGGACTTAAATATAGCGGCAGCTAAACGCTTGACGGCAGTGTTACGGCCACAAAATACCAGCATTGTATACACGCAACAAGCATTTGAAGAACGTTGAACGCTCGAGTGTGGCATAAAGAAATTCGTCTAACGCGCAGACTAGACACAGCTAATAGCTAAAATAGAAAGACTAGTCGAAAACTAAGTACGCTGCTAACCGTAACGAGTTTATAAAAATTAAAATACACACATAACGGCATAGAACGAATGTAATAAAATACGACTGTGGCGCAGAAATGTGGCAAAAGCAATAAAAATAATAGAAAATAATAAAAAATAAGCGAAAAGTAAAGGAAACCTCACAGCTAGAAGGCCAGAAACAAGTAAAACACCAAGCAAACGGAAAGAAAACTAAGAAAATTAAAGTGAAAATCCAACTGAAACACGCTGCGCTGCGGCTTTACTGCCTTTCTGACTGACTGACTGCCTGCCTGCTGCCTGCTTGACGCTCGCACACGCCTGGGCCGGCCGGACCAAAAGCAACAACAGCAACAACAACACACACAGTCTAATAGTAGTGTGGAAATAGCGATAGCAAACAGCTAGAGGCACACTTCCAACAACAATTGCGCGACAAGCCAGCTAGTCATTCAGCCAGCCAGCAAGCGAGCGACGCGTCGGCATGCGACGAGACGAAGCCGTTTTCGTAAAGCGAAGAAAAGTGGCGAAAGAAAATTCATAATTTTTAATATTTAAAATTAAAGTCGAAGCAAACACACACAAACATACGCACGCACACGAATACGGGTACATAGCGCAAAGCGATGAAAATTGAGCGAAAATAGATAGCAGCAGTTGTAGTTTTTGTACGTACGTATCCATGTATGTATGTACGTAGTTGTAGTGGTGTTTGTGAATAGAAAATATCTGCACAAGAAAGTGCAATTGAATATTGAATAGGCACAGGCACTGGCAAAGCAAAGCAAAGCGTGTGTGTGTGCTCTCAAACCAAACCAAACCAAAACGTCAACGCCAACGTCAAGGCGGGGCAAAGGAAGCGCACGCTTACAACCACAACAACAACAATAACAAAAACTACAATAAAATCACTCAAGCAATTGTTCAAATGTGCGCGCATGTGTGTGGTTAATTCAAAAGTAAAATCGAATTAAAGCGACGTATGGGGTATAAGCGCCTGCAATAGTGTTAGTGTATAGGCATATACGTGCGTGTATGTATGTGTGTGCGTATATAGTATATGTATTGTGTTGTCGTGCATGTGCTGAGTATTATATGCACTTGTGCTTTCTTTACAATTTTAATTTTAAGCAATTGTGAAGTGCTGTTGTTACAATATTAGTTAAGAAAAGATATAAAAGAAAAAAATTATAAAAATTAAAAATAAAACTAAAAAAGTAAAAATTAAAATCAAAAAAATTAAAGTTAAAACTACAAAATAATATCTGTAGCTTAAGTTGAAACATTGCTGAAAATTACAACAATAACAACAACAAACAAAACTGGTCTACGCGCTTTCCATAAACGGGAAGACCAACAAATTATGTGCCATTTTCTAAACTAATTAGTACAGTCGAAGCGAGACTAAAGCGTAAAATACAAAATAAACCACAAGTAATCAAATTAAATAATTTAAAAATATGTATATAATAATTCATAAGTAATGAGTAATAACAAAAACAAAAACAACAAATTTACATGCTAAGCTTAGTGTATTATGTGCTAATTACAACAAAAATGAAGTAATAGTAAATAAAATAGTGAAACACCGATATTTCCTATAATGCAAAGAAGCTTTAAAAATGCAACAATAACAAAAAAATAAAAATTGAAAAAAGAAAACAAGTGGAAATTAACAAGGTCGTAGGTATTCTTAACAGTATTATTAACACGTTAACACACAAACTTCCACCTACCAAACCAAAACAACACGCGTGACCCCCACAACGTGAAAATAAAGGGAGAATCAAAAAAAAGCAACAGCAAAAAAAAATCCAATACAAAACAATCATAATAAAGCAACAGTGCACTAGCAGCACAACACGGTGCCACACAGCGCGCAAACACGGCGCGACAAACCCACACAACAACAAAAAATAAAAATAAACAACAACAAACACAAGCGAAAGGCGCATAAAACACAGGCTGGAGCAAAACCGTGTGGAGTCGACGCAGACATACAAAAAGTGTGCGCCTGAATTAGAAAAATAACAAAAAACGACGCAAACACACACATACAACAACAAGCAGAATAAAGAAAAACGAAAATGTCCTGCATATCCAGCAATTTCAGCTCGTTCTTCCTCAATTCCCTCAACGATTCATCAGAATTCGCCAAGTATTTGAGCAATGGCGAGTTAAAGTTTTCGCCCTTCGAGGATTTTCAAGTGTTCGGCTCGGGTGCGGGCGCTGGCACGTCACCAGCGCCGCCATCGCCAGCAGCTGCTGCCGCAGCCTCATCATCATCATTAACAGCGCAGCAGGCAGCAACGCAGCAACAGCAACAACAACAGTATTACAATGGTGGTGTTGGTAATAGTGGCAACACCAACAACAATGCCAATTTAAGCGCTGGCGCCAACACGACGGGGTTACCAAGCGGCATTGAACAGCCATATAATAATGGTGTGGCCGCAATGAATTCCATTGGTAATTGTGGCGGCACGGAAACGGCCAACACTTCCGCATTAACGCCCGCCAACGCCTCCAATACGGCACCGGCCGGCGTGCAACAGCTGCAACATGGCGCACATTTGCATGCTGCACATCATACACCCCAACATCCCAATACTCATCTGCCACACCACCCGCATCCACATCCACATGCACAACATCCTTACGCCGGTCACGCACCGCACACACCTGGCAGTCTAGCCGCTCCCAGCAATGCCTTTCATTCACATAATCACCTCGCTTCACCGCACCTGACATCAGCTGCGACGACGCCAAATTATCCAACAACGCCACAGCGTTGGACTACAGCTGCCGGTGCGAGTCCAATGGTCAGCGCTGCGTCCGGCACACCACATCCTATAACACAATTGCAGAATAGCAATCAATCGGGCACACCTATTGCTGCCAATCCGAGTGGTGCACAGCATTTTGATGGTTCCTTTGAATTCCTAAAATACCTGCGTCACTCGAACGATTATAATAATAGCGAACCGCAAGGTGATGCTGCCGCCGGCAGCGCCTCAGCTGGTCAAGCGCCAGCTTCAACATCATCGTCGTCTAGCTTGATCGATTTGGATAGTAGCACGTCGCATAAATCACGCTCGTCACGCAAAGCCGCCGCTCTATTGTCCTCCGTATCGCGCACTTCGAATAGTCTTGATGCCAATGCGCTGGACGTCTTCGATCATGATTCCAAACACACCATTTTCGATATGCATCACATGACGGCTACAAATAGTTCCAACTCGAATGAATCCTCCATGGAGGTATCCAATTTGGCCTTTCCCAGCTCACACCTCAACGCTTCCAACTCGAATACTTCTTCCGAGGGCGCCGCCACTGGCAGTTCGGATTTCGCTATGTTACACTCGAGTTCGGCGGCTAGCGCGCCCAAGCCATTGGCTACCTTCACCATCAAAGACAATTTTGATGTGCATCCATCGCACAAGGTGGAGGAGGGCATATTCCAGCATATGAATAAGTTGCCGGCGAAGAAGAAGGAAAATTTGAAACAATTAGGTGTGCGTTTCACCGGTCAAATGACGCTCTCGGATAAATCGATAGTTGTCGAGAATTTCATCAAGTTCTGTCAGGTGAGTGTTTTACTTGAAAATCAATCACGCTTTAAGTTTGGCAGTCTCTTTGCGAAACATCGTCTTCTAACAAACTATTTATGTCAGACAAAACGTTTACTTACGCCTTATGAGAACAAAATTAAGCATCTTAAATTTTTGTTATTTTAGAATTCTTCTAAGAGTACACAGTAGGTTTTTCTTCATTGTTTTGTTCGAAAAATTTAAGTCAAATCTCACGAAAACCTCTTCACTACATAAATTAGATAATTTCCACTGAGATCTTCTTGGATTTTACGCCGAGAGCGATTTCCGTGTTGAACCCTACATATAATAAGAGAGAAGAAGCTTCAGCTTTGAAATGCTTGTCATAATCAAGCAACTAGGCATTTAGCAGTCGTAAAAATAGCTAGTAAATGCATTGCAGAAAAGAATGCTATTATACATAGCTAGGAACACAAACTGGATCTTTCGGATATCCTCCATAATATCTATTGCATCCCTGATAACCTAGATGACTGCGTCATGGAGCCAAATCCTTGCAATTTCTTCCTTGCATATCGTACTTACCTGTAAATAGCGTAGCTGAATCTTTCTAAGCTGATCTTTAGTTAGAGACAGACTTTGTCGGCAGTATGAACTGCTAGCTTCAGACAACCAGATCAAGGAAGCAGTAGATATACTGCTCAGAAGTCCAACTTATCAAGCGACAATATCTTAACCTAGAGCTTGCTGACAGTTTGCTTAAACGCAGACATTCTGTGATCTCAATATCAATAGCGGTTATTGTAGCGACAGAATTCTGCCGAGTTGACAGGACTTGGCCGAATAAAAATCCGGATCCGTTCCAGTTACGTAGACCTGACTGTCTTGAGAATGGAAATGCCGGCCTTCTAGCAAAGCCTTCTTTTTTAACACTTTTGTGTTTGCTTGAAGGCCGGCATGCTTAAGTTCAGAATTCTGGGAACGTGTCGGTACTTCGCTGCCATCTTGCGTTCTGGGCTGGGTAATAGCAAGCAACAGGCGGCACACTTGTCCCTTTTACATTGCAGTAGAAACGAGCTGAGTCCAGGTTATCCTATCAGGTTGAAACATCTCGGTAGTCATACTATTAGCGAACCTGTAGAGATAGCCGAAACTGATAGAAACCGTCTTAACATATTTGTGTTGGACTCAAAGCGATTTGTCAAATTATGCGGATCTTTATGATCAATTAGGAGTTTCATGTATCACAGCGCACGAGCGGTTTAAGCTGTCGAATCGCACTTTTTAACCTAACCTGAACTAAGACGATACTTTGGAACAACGGTCAGTGAATTCAGCATCTATGAGGCAACTTCCCCAAATGGGTTGAGGCTGATCGACTTCGCCAGGGCCCGAAATATGTTGTACTGGATTCCAGCATAGAAAAATTCATCAAGCTACCGGGCTGTGTCCGAATCGAAAAGTCACCAACCAGATCGATCATGTTGTAATAGACGGAAAACATGTCTCCAGTTTTATAGATGTGCGTGCGCTCCGAGGTCCTAACATTGACTCGGACCATTATCTTGTTGCAGCCAAAATACGCACCCACCTCTGGCCTGCAAAAAACGCACGTCACCAAACACAAGGAATGTTCGACGTCGAAAACCTGCAATCACAACAGACAGACGAACATCTTTTTTGGCGTAGACACCGCTTTCACGGTTATAGCCGAGTTTACTACAGCACGCCGGACGCTCTTCTTTTTCGCTGTTTGGCACCAATTGGAGACTCCAAGCGTAGCCAGGTCCTTATCCACCTGGTCTTTCCAAAAGAGTGGAGGTCTTCCCCTACCTTTTTATTCCTTCCTCTTCTTTCCTCTTCCTTCCTCTGATCCTACCGATGGGTACTGAATCGAAAACCTTGAAAGCTGGAGTGTCCTTTTCCATTCGGACAACATGATCTAGCCAGTGTAGCCGCTGTCTCTTAATTCGCTAAACTATGTCAAAGTCGTCGTTCACCTCATACAGCGCATCGTTCCACCGACAGCGGTATTCGCCGTTGCCAATGCGCAAAGGATCATAAATCCGCAGAACCTTTCTTTCCAAAGTGAAGGACTTACCTTTAACGATTATTTTTAGTTCTTTTAGAGAAATATTTCGCAGGACTAGACCTTCAGTCCAGCATGTATCCATACTTTGAGCATTATAAGTGAATTTAGCGAAACTATTAATGCTCAATCGATAGTCTGCAACAGTGTTATATAATATATTCGCATACGTGAGTGCCAATGTACTTTTAATATTATAAGGATTCCTGTCTGTTGTTGGTGTGGCATAAGAAGGTTCGCCAGTTCGCTTTGCCGAACGGGTGACGACACCACCCTGTGGTTATACTCAATTTTTCAATCACAATATTCACCTGTATTTATCGTGGTTACTGTACCTGCGACCAGATGAGAGCATGTGAATTGCAGACTGTTATAATATAATATATGCAAGTATATGGTACTCTTATGTGCATATATACATGAATATATAAATAAACTAAATAGTTATATACATCTCAATAGTGTCATGTAATCGAGTAGTTATGTATATATGTATGTATGTACTTTTTTAAGTGCTAGTGTATGTATTAGTTTTCACAATTTCCATTTTAAAATATTTATTATATATTCTTACCATATATGTGTGATAGTATGGCTTTCATGTGAATATGATGGGTAGCCGCCCAGCTTAAGTCACAATGTGTATGAAATTTGCATGCAAGTGTGTATATAACGGGTTGCATATGCTAGTTATATGGTAAATATGTATTATACATATTTATATATACATATAGTTGTGTTAATAGTTAATGTGCGCTTGTAAACTGTATGTTTGCAGTTCCTGTGCAGACACCTGCCAAAATTTACAATAGTCTGTATGTACTGAAATATGAATTTTTGGTTATTATATATGCATTTACAAGCAGACTAATATGCATATTCGATATATACAGCCTTACAACAATTTACAACGACGACCAGCAACCTTCTACCTAACCTCACTGCTATAATAGCAGTCATAATATCGACAGTAACAAATATAAAATATATATGTATGTATGTATGTGCAAGCGCATGTAAAATAATTGTATGCCACATATGGGTACATATGTACATATTTTTACACTTGCACATTTATATGTGTCTGTATGTATGTTTCCTTGTACTCATGTCTATGGCTTTAAAAGCTGTACAAATTGTGGGGTAGAGCAGTGTTGAAATAATTTATGTATATATAGATATATTTGTACACACATTTATATGTATTTATTTATATATACACACACGTCTACATATATAATAAACTTATTTGTAAAAGTTTTGTGGCTGAAATGAGCGAAATCGTTACAAAATTTTAGTCCCCAGGCAATGTGCATGTGTTCATATAGAATACAGACATACATGTAAATATATGTACATATACACACATACAAAACATATCTAAGTACATACACCCTTTCCGCATACCAATGCGCTTCACAGCGTCCACCCATCAACACCCATAGATTATCAGCATAGCACATTCCTTTAACTACCCGGTGACCATAGCACACACACACATACATACTCATGCATAGAATCAAACCAACAAACATACCTACAAGTCCCACTTACACAAATATTAACTAGCTGATGTGTGTGTGTCTGTGGTGTGTTCGAAAGCTCCCGAAAACCGAGTGGCTGGCAGTGTGCAGCGTGTAGAGTGCAAAAAGTCATTTGGCCTCATTGTGCACATGAGTGCCACCCTCAAAATTAAACTAAATATTCATGCGACAGACGAAAGGACGAACAGCACTGCTACAATAATAGCACACACACACACACACACACACAGATATTTCTAATGTGTAATTCGGCCAGACCATCAGCCACCCACTTACACACCTAAGCAGATGTACAATTTTTAGTGCTTCTCATACATCCTTCGTGTCTAATTTTTGAACTATGCCCGCAAACACACACAGATACACTTGTTTACATGTAAGCTACACAATTTACACATATACATATATTTATAATTTTAAAATTGCGTACAATCTATATAAATTCATGCATACATACATACGTACTTACGGGTTTGTTTTTATTGTTATTTGTACTCAGTTGCCTGTTATTTGTAGTTTCGAAAGTTAGTGCTCGTGTACTTACAACAAACATCATTATAAGTATGTATTTTCGTCTGTATACAAGTATTTATAGTTTCATATACTTATATAGCATATATATCATCAGCTGCCCATACTCAGAAAGTGGCAGAAGTTCTGCTATTAGAATTACGGAATTAGAAGGATGAAAACGGAAAGAGTACGGACGTAGCGCCATCCTAAATCAGCTAAATATACACAAATCAGACTATATCCTTCCAAGGTTATTATGGATCCTCCCTCTCTATGATCCTCCCTCTCTAGGTCCCTACTATACTTTGTGTAGTATCCTATATCACTAAGATTCTCCCTCCCTAGGATCCACTCTCTCCAGGATCCCTACTATACCTCTTCTCCATTCACGTTTAGAGAGAATCTACTATCTCTGCCTATACCGTCCAAAATGGACTAAATGGGGGTATATTCCAATGAGCTCGACACCTCTATTTCTATCCGCTAACCAAACTCAGCCAGCATCTTCCAAACGCAAGTATGGTACTAGATATAGAGAAGGCCTATAAAGTTCTATTGAATAACTATTGGAGGATACAGAAAGCAACCTGCCAGGCGGCACTGCTTGCCTTGTCGGCATCACAGATTAATTCCAATGTTGTCAACAACCGCAAGAGGGCTTTAAGCTCACTGGCAGGTTGAGTTCCTTAATTTGGGTTTCCGGTTACAGGAACATTTTCAGCAACGTAAAGGCAGACGAGTTGACTCAGAACTAGGAGCTTCTTTCGATGAATCCCGGACGGAGCCAATACTATGCCCGCTAGAAACGATGAAAACAGTGCTTTATAATCATTTTGTATAATTGCACAGAGTAAAACAACAATACGCCGACCAGACTTCAAACGCAACAAACCTCAGACATTCACTGACCGCCATTCACAGTGGAGTCATTAACACCTTAACCAAGTCGCTCTCAATGAATGGGGTACTTGGGTCAAACTACCAACCACATATGGCCGAATTATGAAAGGAAAAGAACAAATGGCCTGCCATCTAGGTCCAGTAATAGCATATAGGGTTTGTCCGAAAAATAATAGGACTGAGTCGATTTAAAAAAATTTATTGAACCAATCCTTACAATTCTTTAAAAACTTACAAATAGGCTCCTTCTGTGTCCATGCAGTGCTGCCAGCGGGAATTCCAAGTATTGAAGGCGTCACGGAAGATATTCTCTGGAATAGCCTTGAGAACCGAGGTGCATGCTGCATGGATCCCCTTTCATTGGACTTTTCAGGCAAGGAAATAAAAAAAGTCCGGGGGCCAGGTCTGGGCTGTGGGGCAGCTGCGGAAGCGTTGGGTAGCTGTTCACAAGAAAGGCGGTGTGAGCCGGGGCGTTGTCGTGGTGCAACTTCCAATCGGTTGCGATGTCTTGTCGGACCCGATTGACCCTTCGTTTGAGTCTCTTGAGAACTTCCACGTTAAACTCGGCGTTGACGGTTTGTCCAGGAGGAGAAAATTCATGGTGGACGGTGCCTTTAATGTCAAAAAAGACTAGGAGCATTGTTTTCACTTTTGATTTTCTCATTCATCAGCGAAAACGCCATCGGAACACACCACTTCTTGTTAAAGCAACATCTGGATAAGCCTGCTTGATCATATCAAACGTCTCTGTCGCAGATTTACCGAGTTTCACACAGAATTTAATCGCGTACCTCTGCTCTAACGAACGCTGCAATTTCGGCTTGCACCACTCACAGCAACATGTCGCGCGAAAATGTTTGTCCTGACTCTCCAGGTGCTCGGATGCAACTGACCAGTCGCTCTTTCGTTAACCAGGATCCTCAGTCGGTGCGCGTATGCTCCAAAGTATAGTCGCGGTGGAAAAAAATCAGTCCTATACTTTCCGGATAAACCCTATTGAAAGATTTGATCAGTTTCAGGTGGTCTTGCGGTACTAAATAAGAGCCACTTTTTGAATTGAAATCAGAAAAAGAAGAAGAAAATAGGGATAGGCTCTATAATAGATCCAGGTTCTGTAAAGCTTATTGTTCAGTGTTTTAATAACAGTTTGGCTGTTCTATGAAATGTGACTTTCCGAATAACTTGATCTTTACTAACTTTTTGAGTTTGTAACTGAACTCAGTTTTACCATGGAATCAGTTTTACCCCTCTAAATTACTCGCCGAGATAACGATGTTTTACATGGAAAATAATCGTTCAGTCGTGTTGTGTTTATATTTTTTTTAATACGAATTATTTCGGAAACTTCGACACTTCAGAAGTTCTGGTATTGAACTATCTCAAGATAGATGAAATTATATAAAACATAGAAGCATATGGTACAGAAAAATTGCTCCACCATGAACCAGCCAAAAATACGATAAGCTATGTACGTGGTATACCTTAGCACAATTAGTATTTCACATTGACAAGCCCTTTGGGGCGCATTAAATTTTAAAATGGCAGTTTGCACCAAAGAAGCATGATTTGCGTAATTTTAGAAATTTGAATAATAAAATTGTTTCTATTCATACATGAGTGTACACACATATATCATACGAGGATGCAAATTTGCATATAAGATAACCATAATTAAATAGGTACAGGGTGACACATAAATCTATCACCGAGCAAATATTAGCCGGCATCGATTCGCTTTTACTTTGCTCGCTATCTTTCAGCACATTTTTTTTTTGCTCAACCAAAGATTGCAAGTAAATGCAACAAAAAAGTTAACGAGTTGAAATCAATACAAAACAGTACACAGATACCTCATCAAAGTGGTCCCAGGAGCAAGTCATGACTACCGAAACTCAAATATATTGTAAAAATTACTGTTGAAATTCACACATCGTACAAATTCTAAGCCAAAAATGCTTAAGAAGGGGATACACGATCTCTTGTATACAAGAGTCTCAGTTATATCTGACGATTCGGGCTTAAGAAACACATAGAAACTTTAACAGATATATCAGTTAGCGCTAGTGTTGTCAACCGGTTAGTTAACTGGGAGTATAACTGATATATTCAGTGTTACCAAATTTTGTTTTAGTTATTTTAGGCCAGTGTTACCTTCGTGTTAGCAAAAATTGGCTCAAAAAATTTAAGACTTATATGTTGTTGTTAAAAACGTAGAGCTCAACACAGAGAAGAAGAAGAATGTCCTCCAAATGAAGAAACGAAACACAATTGCACTAAATCAGCGCCCATGTTGCAACGTAACTGATATATAGGGGTTTTCAATAAGAGCGCTACAAAGAACATAACCAGTTTGAGATATCAATGAAATTTTTTAATTATCGATACCTTTTTTCATGGCCACCACGGACACGCTTGCAGAAGTTCAGAGGCTAAACTCAATTTTCGACGGACTTCTAGAATAAATCGGCTGATAACGCGGCAATTTCACTTTCGATATTCGCACGAACTTCACCAATCGCCACTGGCTTGTTGGTATAGACCATAGACTTGACGTAGCCCCACAAAAAATAATCTAACGGCATCAAATCGCACGAAGAGGCGGCCAATTGACTGGGTCATTTCGTGAGATATCGCGTTCATCAAGCTTGGTTTTCAATAAATTGGTTGTGACATTCGCTGCTGTGTGGCATGTGGCGTCGTCCTGTTAGAACTAATATTGTTCAAGTTCATATCATCCAATTCGGGCCAAAAATATTCGCTTATCATTGATCACTAGCGATTCTCCAACACTTGAGAACGACGTGTGAGAGACTGCCTTGAGTCTGCCCAATTGATGCGCTTGCGGCAGCACTATTTTCGGCACAACGGGCACTTCCTTGTCTCACTGGCACGGGAACATTTTGTACTTTGCCTGAGGATTCAAATTTTTTCACTAGACGCTCAATTGTTGATCTGACAGGACGATTATGACGGCCATAAATTGGATGTAGCGCTCTTAAAGTTGAGGCCGCTGACTTCGAATTTCGGTAATAAATTTTAATAATTTCGACTCGGTGTTGGATCGTATATCTTTCCATGCTGAAATGGCAAAGCTTACTGAAGCAAAATGTCAAAAGAGCGGGGAAAAATATGGCGTTTGCTGTCCCTATTGGTCTACTTTTGTAGTGCCTTATTGAAAACCCCTCTATATGCAGATAGGCTAGACTAACTCGACTTTATATAGACTCAGATGTTCTACGCATATTGTGGTTGTTACAACCTTCATGGCAAACTGAACATAACCTGCTCCTGGTCTAAAAATACCTTTGATCCACCCTGTGCATTTATAAATATTACTGAACTGCATACACTTGCACACATTTCCATAAATTTTATCATTTAAGCCACTGGTCCAAAATATTACTCTATCACAAACGCGCCATTACAGCGTTATTTAAATATTCAAAGGGTTTAAATTACCAAAATACCGCACGCGCAAGTGCCAGTCGCTGATAGCGCCCACCAAAGCGCTCATCCAACAGCACACACGCACCCAGCAGCGCCTCGGCTCTTCGCCGCCAACAATCATATCACTGTGTACACACAACGACACATCGCAATGTACATATGTATGTGGATAAGCTGCATATTTATGCGCGCTTGCGTGTGTAAGCGCTATCAGCACACTCACACATACATACATACAATGCGCTCGACATCATTATCAACACCCGAAATTGTTGTGTGTGGCGATTGCGAACTGTGGCATCAACACTTGACGGCGCGCGTCCGTTCACACGTCCATCGCATCATCGGCATCATCATCGTCTCCGCCATTGCCATCTTCATACAAAAACAAACACTCGGTGCTGGGCGTTCATGCTCAGACGCAAGGTGTTGGGCACACGGCATGGCAAAGGCAGTCGTGACCAAAGTCGAAGTCAGAGTTTCGACTTCGGTGTGGAATTGAAAATCGGTTTGTGTGTGATAGCGTGTAATGACTTGGGCGCTTGTACGTGTGTGTGTGTGTGTGTGTTTATGTTGGGAAGTGAAGCTGTTAGCCGCGCCACCACGCATGTCTTTAACTTCCGCCCGCCGCGTAGATATGTATATCAAATTAAAGGTGGTTGTTTGGTTAGTTAGTTTTTGCGTTAAGAAATTCTAAACTCCAAAACTACACGGATATGTAACGGGTGTTTTTTTAGATGGCTGGTTTTACTTTTTTCGGAGATGGTCTTATTGAATGCTTCTCGAATGTCTTCTCGACAGCTGTTACTTGATTTGTACTCAGTTGGGCTTGTCATTCCATAAGGAACAGTCTAAATCTGGACCAACGTTTGCGAATCGTGCAAAATTGTTACCAAATTCGGCTCGTGTGAAGCATGGACAATAACAGCAACTGATGAGTCGACGTTACGAGTTCTCGGGAGAAAGGTTCTGCGGAAGATTTATTATGGTCCTTTGCGCATTGGCAAACCCACAAACAGTTTTGGTGTTTTGCGATACCAGATGGAGTTCAGTTAGTAGGTCCATGAAGAGTAGTCATCCTTTAGGATGCCTGCGCTTGACGCGAATTTCAACAGACTCTGCTGCCTCACTATCGATACCTCCTCCTACCATACCGTGGGAACCCCAGATGCTTACAGCGTAGCCAATGCGAGACAAGTGCACAAGATATGCTCCACTGTTTCCCTCATGTCTTGCTCTAGATATTTCCTGCGGTCCTCTCGATCTGTTAGCTCCATTCTTGGGGCGTGTGCCGCCACCAGACAGTGACCAGTTAGTATTCCAATCATTTTCTTACAGTCTCTTCTACCGAGTGCCAATAGGAATACTAGGAATGTGTACTTGGGATCTACCGTTTTGATTTTCTTTACCATGCTTCTGTTAAGATCTTCGTGTAGACAATGCATGGGTATGCCAATGTTTATCGCGTCTTCGGATGTTAGCCACACACAATTCTTGGCAATGCCGTCCACTATTTAGGTATCCACGATGCCTTTGTGGTCCGGCACCTAGTAGAAGTGAAGTTGCTTACTTCTGGCAACACTTTCCGCTGCTGCTCTGCTTCCCACGATACTTCTGGCCGATATGCGGTACGACTTTACTGCCTTGATTGCTACTTGGCTGTCTAGTAGATGTTGACTCTGGAATTGCATGCAGGTGCATTAGAGACCAGCTCCGCTGGTTTCGCAATAGCATAGATCTCAGCTTGAAATATCCTGCAGTGGTCCGGCAACTTAAAAAGGTTGCCTTATGCCTAACTCTGGACTGTTGGCCATAACATGAAATCTTAAGCGTCTTATTTCTTCTTGAAAACCACATGTTAAAAAGACACCCTTTAATTACATATATGCACATGCATATGTAAGAATACATATGTACACACACGAATCTAAAAAGTTGCTCAAGCACTTGCCTAAGTTATCAAACTTCTGGTAATCATATGCACATAACTATGAGAATATATAATATGTATGTATGTATGTATGTATGTTTGTAAAAATATATTTCTGCTTTTCATGCATTATCCTAGTTACATGTTCTCATCTTACTATTTACACTACCCCATACAATTACATGTTATACGCACAAACACATATATATACTATATGTATGTATATAAGACTGTATCTATGTGTGCGCATAGATTTCTACTTCAACCCATACACTCGACGTCACATTCTAATGCATTTTATCTAAAACCCGATCTCCATACACTCATCACAGACAGCAGCAGCCACACCACCACCCCAGAAACCCTAACCTCACTCTACGCTATTGATTTTTAACATAATCAAAACCCAAAATACACACATATCCTTTATGGACACACACACTCGTACATATGTAAATAAGTTTTCACAATCATAAGTAGTACGTACGTCTGTATGTATGTATATTTGTATGCGTGTCTTCATATGTGTTTCCACTTTCATGCTTGTAATGATAAGTTTACAGCTCAGTTTTCGGCGCACTCACTCACAGTCACATAAGCGCAGTGGGTGTTCGCTGGGTGTGCAACGGGCCTACCATAATCGCACCACACACTCACACACACACATCGAACTAAACTTTAAGTTCAAATCAACTCATACGAATTTCTACTCATGCTTGAACGTGTGGAGATATGAATATGTATGTGTGTGTGTGCGCGTGTGTGTGTGTGTGATTAAGCGTGGTGGTAGCAACCCTTTGCTGCTGCTGGGCTCACTGTTATCGTCGTCGTTGCGTTGCTTGCTGGCGTAATGGCTTCATTAAAAGTTTTCTGAAATACATATTTCGTATCTTTTTTCCACAATGCAGATGAAATATTAGGCACATTTAACTTTGCTACCGTTATACCCAGCACACATTGAGTAGGAATGTACTTTGATATTTTTTTGTAGGAAAAGTTCATGCAATCTAAGCGGAAATTTATTTATTTTTATATTAGCACTATCCTTAAACCACACAAAAAAGTGCTTTTGATTGGTACAAATTATTCAGAAAGGGTTGAGAACCCTTTGACGACGAACCACGGCCAGGACGGCCATTAACATCAACGTGAATAAAATTAAGGCATTCGTGCTTGGGAATCGTCAACTAACAGTCAGAGATCTTAGTGGCATCGTTGGAATATCAGAAGGACCAGTGAAACACATTTTGAAACATCATTGGGCCTAAGAAAGGAGAAAGCACGATCGGTTCCAAAATCACAAAATTTTTTCGAAAACAACGTCGCGTTAACGTCTGTGAAACAATGCTTTCCGAGTACCAGGATGTTATGAAACGTGTAATTACTGGCGATGAGTCTTGGGTCTATGCTTACGAGAAGGAAACAGACGATCAATCGACCGAATATCATGGCAACGTTAGGCCGAGCCGAAAAAAACACGTCAAAAATCAAGGTTATATTGACAGTTTTCTTCGTTTATCGAGGTTGTGTGCACTCTAAATTCCTTCCGTATTACGCGCCGTTTGCACGAAGCTATTCGTAAAAAGTGGTCGGTAATGTGGACCGAAAACTAATGCAATCAAGACTACAGAATCGCTCAAAATGTTTCAAAAGTATTTTTAGCGAATCGGTTTTACGACAAACAGAGTATTTGAGTGGCAAACAGCATTCAGTAAAAGTTGTGCAGTCGTCGAAAGCTGTCTCATGCGGGTCCATCTATCTCCATCAATGACGATAACATCGAAAAATTTATGATAAAGTCCTTCAAAATCATCATATTGGCAACGAAGATAAAGAAAAGGAGTTCAACATCTCATGGATTGACTTTTGGTTAATATTAATAATAAGTTGGGCATGCAGAGTGTCAATGCTAGACCCATTCGAAAAGACTTGAATATCGACGTCGAGCAGAGGTCGCAAAAGAGATGCTTGGCAAGGTACGTGAGAAGCAGACATTCATCAAACGCATAATTACTGGTGATAAGACGTGGATTTATCAATATGACTTCGAAACTGTCCAACGGTTTACCGTGAATTCGTTTGTTGCAAAAGATCAAATGGTAACTAAGGAACATTACTAACATTTTGAGGCGTACCATAAGTACCACATTCGTTGGCAACAACTGGATTTGATGCCAAAAATTTATGGATTTTTCACCACGATAACGCGCCGTCTTTGTGACTGACTTTTTAGCCAAATACGAATAGTGAGTATTCGCTCAGCAAACGTATTCGGCAGATTTGTAACCCCCTGAATTTTAAATTTTTTCGAAACTGAAAAATCCGCATCAGCCATAAGTCCATTGAAGTCATTGCTAAGGCAATGTAGACCACCGCAATCGAGACATATACCAAGTGTATGGGAAATTGGCAATCTTATATCCTCAGGAGCTAATTTTAAACTATTTTTTGACAGTCCGGGTCAAATTTGATCAGATATGTAGATGATATGTAATCATTTAAGCTTTGGCAATTTTATATTATAAAAGCGAGAACAAACACTGGTATTAAAATGCATGAAAAAGTTCTTTGTCAGTCCGGGTCAAATTTGATCAGATGTGCAATTGAGATGTAATCATTTAAGCGTTGGTAATCTTGGTAATCTTGGCTCAGGAGCCTATTTTAAAGGCGCGAACAAACATTAGTATTAAAATAAGTTTCTAGCCAGTCCGGGTCAAATTTGATCATATGTGTAGATGAGATGTAATCATTCATGTACATAGGTATATACATATACATTTTATAGGATCTCTCACGTTTTCTCTGGGTGTTACAAACAAAACGACTGTTGCTTTAAGAAAATTGCGCTAAAATATTTTTTCTTCCGCCGAAATTTTTATAAAAAAGATATTTCGTTCATAAATACATATTTATATTGCCGTTATGCACTCGACATTTACTGTATGTTGTAGAGTCACGGTTTTTAGATCGATAGAACTAAACTTTAATTTTATTTAAAGCTGGCGATAGATGGCGCCGTGTTAAAATATTTGAATTTTTACCCGAGGGTTGTAGAAAATTTGTAATCTTAATATTTTTGAACGTTATGATAAGAGGGTAGACATGTATGTTAAGAGTACTACTGTGCCCAAATAATAAGGTGACATTTGAATTTAAACTTCGCGCGTCGAAGGATTTGGAGAATTATTTTTTTTTTTTAGGTTGGTAGTACTGTCAGTCACATTTGTGTCCAAATATTCATTAGTGTTTGAGATACGTGTCGTTTTGTGAGCTGCTAAAAGTGAGTTTTTCGTTTTTTGCGATGTCGAAATTTGTTGAGCAAAGAATTTGCATTAAATTTTGTTTACGGAATCAATTTTCTGCTGCGAATACGTTGAGGATGGTGCAGAAAACCTTTGGTGATGAGGCTATGTCTAAAAAGAAATGTTTATAAGTGGTGTAGTGAATTCCAAGCCGGCCGTGAACGTGTCGAAGACGAAGAGCGTCCAGGGCGACCATCAACCTCAACCGACGAAGCTCACGTTCAACAAATCAAAGATTTGGTGTTGAAAAACCGTCGATTAACAATTAGAGACCTTGCTGATGAAGTTGGCATATCGAAAGGCTCAGGCAATACCATTTTGAAGGATGTTTTGGGCCTCAAGCGCGTCAAATCTCGACTGGTACCGAAAACATTGAATTTTTTGGAAAAAAGGCGTCGCGTTGAAGTGTGTGAAACGATGCTTTCCGACTACCAGGGTGTCATGAAATGCATTATAACTGGTGATGAGACTTGGATCTATGATTACGACCCCGAAACAACCGATCAATCGAGCTAATGTTGTGCCAAAAGAGAGCTGAGACCAAAATATCGCGCCAAAGTCGCTCGAAAATCAAGGTCATGTTGACTGTTTTCTTCGATTATCGTGGTGTTGTGCATTATGAATTCCTTTCAACCGGTCAAACAGTCAACAAGGAATATTATTTGAACGTTATGCGTCGTTTGCGTAACGCTATCCGCCTAAAAAGGCCGGAATTGTGGAAAGACAATTCTTGGTTTTTACACCACGATAATGCACCATCCCATACTGCCCTCGTAATTCGTGACCATTTCGCCAAAAACTCAACCCATATTGTTCCGCAACCACCGTATTCACCTGATCTGGCGCCGTGTGACTTCTGGCTGTTCACCAAGCTCAAAAGACCGCTCCAGGGACACCGTTTTTATACGATGGAGGAGATTCAAGCCGCAGCGAAGACGGAACTGAAGGCCATACCGGAAAGTGACAACAACCAGTGTTTCGAAGATATTTTCTAATCTCTAAGTTGGTATAAGTGCATTGCATCGGGAGGGGATTACTTTGAAGAGGATGAAATTGATTTGGAAGAATAAATAAAGAATTTTCAAAATAAATACAATGTCTCCTTATAATTTCCAATATGTGTGTTGGGTATAATTTAGTCGTATATGCGGCCTTCCTTGAACTCAGTACTTTTACTCATTTAAATTTTATACTGTATGTATGTATGTATGATATGTAGATTTATGCAACTACGCATATACATACATGCACTCATACATACTTATAAAGCATACTACGTACCTGTTAATGCTGCAACATTTGCATATACCTACATATATACACACATACATACATATATTCTGATTATAGTTATGCCTGTATGTGTATATAAATTTATAAGTGCTCCATTAATATACATACATAAATATGTATGCACATATAAATTCTATGCATGTAGCAAAAATGAACGGTATTATGAAGCGCATAATTTCAAAGCAACTATTGCGAGCCTCATTTCAAATTGATAGAAAGCGACAGCAAAAATTAAAGCCCACACACATACATCCATATGTTTGTATGTGTCTCAACTAACAAAAGCACAAAGTTTGTGGCACTCAGGAAATTACATACATGCACACATACACGCTTTAATAGCACACCACTACAATTCAAATTGATTAGTTCTACTTGTGGCTCGAGCGCATCCATTTGACTGCTGGGTGTAGCTTCATACAAATATACTATATTTATATATTTAATAGCAGTGGAAGGGAGGTCCACTGAGTCTGCAGGCATAACTCAAATATAAAGTGGATTTTTTTTTTAGAAAATTTTATGTTATAAACTATATTTGCTTTGAAATATTTGAGCAATAAATTTTATATGCACAATGGGGCTTGTTATCTGGCGCATGCAGAATCCAACTGTACTCACAAATGTCTGCTATATATGTATGTATAAATATAACTATATACATACGTACATATATATGTATTTGTATTATATAACGGAAAGTTTCTATATCTGCAATCAAACTTTGTAGCACATCAAAGTTTTGCCGCGAGCAAAATAATCGTAAAAAATTTGGAATATCAAACTCGCTATCCTCTAAACTTACTTAGTATATGTATGTCTTCTAAATTCTTAAAATGGCTTAAGTCACTATAGTTCTTCTTTACCGCTTACGAGGTTATAGCCGACTTTACAATAGCGCTCCAGTCGCTCTTCCTTTTCATTGTTTGGTGCCAATTGTATGTACATTCCAAGTGTAGCAAGGTCTTTCTCTACCTAGTCTTTCTTACGATGTCATCGGCGTATGCCAGCACTTGTTCACTCTTGTAGAAAATTGTACCTTCTCTATTCAGATCTGCAGTTCGAATTATTCTCTCCAGTCGAACGGCTCGAAGAGGTCCTTCCCAATCCAGACATCGCGGCATAAAGACAGCTCCTTTTTGTGCTATCAAAAGCAGCTTTGAAATCGACGAAGAGTTGGTGCGTACCGATGCTCTTTTCACAGGTCTTTTCTAAGATTTGGTGCATGGTGAATATCTGGGTAGTTGTTGATTTTCCAGGCCTAAAGTCACACTGACAAGGACCAATCAGTTTGTTGACGGTGGGCTTCAATCTTTCACACAATACGCTCGATAGAACCTTATACGCGATGTTCGGGAGGCTTATCCTACGGTAGTTGGCGCAGATTGTGGGGTCTCCCTTTTTGTGGATTGGGCAGAGCACGCTTAGGTTCCAATCGTCGGGAACGCTTTCGTCCGACCATATTCTACAAAGAAGCATGCATGAGTTCTTCGCCGCCGTGTCGTCCCGTCGCTTTGTTATGAGATTTCGAAATTTCGATTTACACTGATCGAATAATGTCTCTAGCGGTAAAATAGCAAAAAGTGGTCTATCAAAATGGTACATATTTGTTTATTTATTTATTAGTATAAATATAAAAAATAAGTTAAAATACGAAAGGAGTTTTTCGACTAGCCAATAATTACCGGGAAATAGGTTATAAATGAAGGAGAGCTACTTTAACTATTTTCTGAGAATATCCACATTCTAATGAATTTTAATACAAATCTAGATTATCGCTCCTAAACCATGACAAGCATGCCAATGCTAAGTCCAATTTGCCACACACTTATTATCAGCTTCAGCTGGAAAGCACTTCTCCACAGCAGATTTAAAAAAAGGCGGAAAAAATCACAGAGAGCCAATTCTGACGATTACGTTGGCAAAACGATGACTCTCCTTTCAAGTTTAGCCAAAAAGTCAGTCCAAACATGATGACGCATTATCTTAGTGAAAATCCATAAATCCACCAAATGTTGTCGTTTACGACGCATTGTTTCACGTAGACGCCTCAAAAAGAATATTGCACCTCATTGACGGTTTAACACTGTGGAACGAATTGATGATCATTTTTGACCGAAATAGAAAGCAGAAGAGCCTAAAAAGTCAGTTCCTTGAATGAATTTCGCTCTTATAAATAATAGAATGTTTACCCCGTCATATGAGAAAATAAAAGCCTTTTTTACTATTGAAAATTTCAATGTTAATATTTTCTACGATGTGGGACTAATATTTGGCATGTGGCACAACTTAGTGAACTACCCAATATTTACCAGCACACCTGGTTTGCATTTAGACGATGATAGCTATAAGCCATGATCAGAGCAATTAGCAAAGATTGACCTATTATTGAGCTGCAGAGAAATGCGTTTTAATTTTCTTCGCAAAAATTTTTTTGCTGGAAATTTTAAAGAAGTTAAGGAAATATAAAATTTCTACAAAAACAAGTAAATAAATAAAGGGTGATCCATTTCGAGGCTCTCTTTAACTTTTTTAAAGAAAAACGCAGAAACTTCGAGTTTAATGCGGAATGTTTATTATCATTCGAAAGAATTTTTTTTGGCCTTTTTTTGAAGATTATCTCTTTTAAATGTTAACCGGCGCTATAACTCAGATGGTCCATCCTTTGAATCCAATTTTCGATAACTCGTTCGAGCACTTTCACTGGTAACTGGCGAATGACACGCGAGATGCTTTGCTCCCAGGCCTGAATCGAAGCGGGATTGTTCGCATAAGCTTTAGAATTTGCATATCCCCTCAAGAAAAGTCTAACGGTCTGATATCACACGATCTTGGTGGTTGGCCTCTTCGTCCCAAATGCGGCAATTTTGCTATATTTTCTTTACTGAATGCTGGATGTGGTCTATTCAGTTGAATGATTTGTAAACGTTGTTCAAGCATAAGTTTTTCCATGATGAATTAAAGTGCCTTTACTTGGACAACCCGTTATTTTATTATTAACACGCCCTAGTATTTTTAGAATATTCTCGTATTTATAAAAATATAATATTAAATTTGTCTTTTTATTTCTTCAAGGAATACGACGTACAGGATCATCGACCATTTCTCTCACTCAATCAAAGTGGCTTAAATAAGGCGGATCAAATAAAGTTTGCCCGTTATTTGGGGCAGGGACTACCCACATTTACGCTTTTCTGCATTTATAGTAATTTCAAGAATCTTTTCTGCACTAAACGAACAGAAATGTGAGTAAAACTTAGAACTAAACACATATTGAAAGTAAATTGTAAAAGAATAAATTATAAAAAAAATTAAAAATAAAATTTAAATAAAAAAAAAAATTAAAAAAAGGAAAAAAAAATTGTAAAAAGAATTAAAAAAAAATGTATATAAAAAAAATAAAAATTAAAATAAAAATATGTAAACTTTAATTTTAATTTTAATAACTAATTATCACTTTTAACTTTTCCACCATTCAGCTACACAAAAGATGGTTACAATTTGCCTTATATATTGGACAAAACGAAACGTTTTCTATCGAATACAACAGCAGGTTAGTTTCAAAAAATATTTTAAACAATTATTTTTACAGAAATATGTATTAGGGTGGACAAAAAAATAACAATTTTAAAATTTTTTGCGTTATTTCTGGCGTTTTTCACAGTATCTGTAGAAAAAAAAATTGGGCCACCCTAATGTATACATAACCTAAGGGCGATCCTTTCACTTGAATAAAAAACTAGTTAGATCTTAAGTTAATATTACAAAAATAAGGGTTTTTTTTGGAAATAAAATGTTTTTTTTTGCCCACCCTAATGTGTATATAATATAATGGTGATCCTTTCGCTTGAATATAAAATTAGTTAGATTTTAAGTTTTTATTATAAGAAATAAAGCCTGTTTTTGGAAACTGGTGTTTCTATCGTTGTATCATTACACTCCCGATATTTCAGCGGTTCCCAACTTTTTTTTATTTTTCTTATTTCGATAATGAATTTCTGTACCGTTGATATTGTGATTTTAATTTACACTTTTTAAACAAAAATAAATGTTTTTATACTTTTTTAATTCTTAAAAATATTACAACGATCCCGTTAAGCTTAAAAAAATAAAAATTATTCTTCTTTAAAATATCTTATATATACCATATAAACACTAACACATAAACATGCCCATACGTATACATATGTTTTCTAATTATTAAAAATAATCTTATTATTTTCATAATTTTTTTTAATTTTTTATTTTTGGTTTTTAGGCAATACACCGAGTAAAGGCAACTCTAGCTCGTCACATTCGCAAACACAGCCACAGTCACAGTCACAGTCTCTGCCACAGTCACAACCCCAATCACAACAACAACAACAACAGCAAGCACCATCACAATCACAACAGCAAGCAACACCACAAACACAACAACAAACAGCACCAAAACCACAACAACAACCGACTCCACAAACACAGCAACATCCAACACAATTGCAACAACAGCAAATTCCACAAACACCACAACAGCAACCTGCACCCCAATTACAACAACAACAACAAATTCCACAAACACCACAACAGCAACCTGCACCCCAATTGCAACAACACATTCTACAAACACCTCAACAGCAACCTACACTATTACAACAGCAACCTCATCCACAATTAGCACAACAACCACCTCAATTCCAACAACAACCACCACAATCGCTACAATCACAGCCCATACAGCTGAAACCGCTACAAACACATCCAATGCAAGCATATCCTTTACAATCACTCGCCCTACAATCGCAACAGTTGCATCAACCACCACATCCGTTACAATCCCAATCACCACAATTGCAATCGCTGGCAGCTGCACATCATCAGTTGCGTGCACAGTCACCGCACACACCACCGATGCAACCACTGCGTCCCATGCAAACGCAGCCGCTACAAGCACATCCCTTACAACAACAACAACAGCAACAACCGTTACAACCTCATCCTTATCAATCACAACCGCTGCAACCACATCCACTACAAACGCAACCGCTACAACCACAACCACCAAAACCACCACTACCAACACAAACACATGCACAGTTGTTGCACCAACACACACCGTCATCACCACTACCGCCTGGACACTTACAACAGCTACAGCTGCAACAACAGCACCAACAACAACAACAATCACCTGTACACATGCCGTTGTCCATGTCAAGGGGTTTATCCAAATGATTTTGATGTGTACAATTAATTCCTAATTCCGAATAAGTTGCTAAGTGCAGAAAATTAGTTAAAAAATAAAAATAGCAAAAACAACAAAATAAGGAATTTTATGTTAAAATTGTACCATATGCATTAGTTTATTACATATATATGTATGTAAGTAATTTACAGTTTTTTTTTCTTATAACAACACTAGCATATTTTGTTTACATAGTATGTATGTATATGTGTGTGTTTTGAAAAAAAAACAAAATAAATAAAAAATATACTCGACTGCAACAAATGCTTTGTGCCACATTTTCAGCTGTTACAAAAACAAAAAATAATATTATAATTTTATATATAAATAATTTGAGAAAATTGCAGTCTAGTATTTACAACTACATATATGCTCACAAATATACACACAACATACATATATGTATGTAGTGTTATTCCTTTAAATGAGATTATTTAAATTTACTTAGTTATAAACAGACACACACACATACACCGGCACTTTTGCTTCGTCATGTTTGACATAAATATATAAACTTATATAATATATTTACATGTAACTGTTCAAAGGCATGGACATACATACATACATGTACAGAAAATAACTCTCCTAAATATTCTCGTTTTGTGTGTGTTTGTAATAATTTTTATTATTTTTTGTGTTGACTATATAGTATATTAGCCAAGAGATTATCATGATTTGTATTAATTAAAGAATATTATTTGTCGGAAGTAACGACAAAATCATGTACGTATTAAAATGCAACGCCAACTAGTGCATACTAATGTGCAAAAAATAAAAACAATAAAGAATTAAAAATAAAATAAAAGCTATATTATATGCAAAATTAAAATATTTTGTTTGTCTGTGTGTATTTTTCCGTATCTGCGCCACGCGCTTTATTTCTGTCACTCAAATCGCTATTTTGTTTAATTTCATTTTTATTTATTTTACTTTTATTTGCATTTTTTTATTTTATTTGCATTTGTAGTCATAATTATTTTTTGTTTTTGTTTGTGCGGATTACTATGACGGATCGAGCCTGCTTGCAGCGACTAAAAATAGTTGGCAGCATAGCGCTGAGCATGCTAAATGATCGCAAAATTCATTGGGATTGGCTAACTGGCGGGCGGTTTTAATTCACGCACACTCGTGCCAACTATGAAAATGAAAATGAATTGGTTTATCTCTGCCATAAATTATGAGAGCTTTATTTATGCAAATACATACATGTGTACATACAAACATGTACTGAAAAATCAGTGTATCTGTGTAAATACATTTTTATGTAAAGCTATGTTCTGTATAACGCGTCTACTAGGTAACAGCACCCAGCCAACTTTTGATTTGGCGCTCAATTTGAGGTTGAATTGGGTGGGTACATAAGCGCTATAAGAGCCAGTATAAGTTTTATTTTAAAAATTTAAATTATTTATATATTAAATATTTAATTATTTAAAATATATTAAATATTTAATTTATATTATAAATTTAAATTATATTAAAATAAAAAAAAATAATTATTATTATTATTATTCAGAAGCAGAAGCACGGTTGCAATCTTTTTATTAAGAAATTTCGAATGCAAATTTGATTTTCAAATTTTATTTCAAATTTCCAATTTTAAATTACATTTGGTATGTTTGGGTTTAAAATTTTAAAATTTTCCTTTTTAACTTAAAAAAAATTATTTTATTTTTAATTTAATATTAAAATTGAAAACTATACCTTTTAATTTAAAATAAAAATTTTAAATTTTCTTTTTTTATTTAAAATTAAAATTGAAAATTGAATTTGTTATTCTAAACATTTTGGATTTAAAATTGCAAAAAATATTTTTTAATATCAAAAATGCAGAAAAAAATAAAAAAGTTATTTACCCAGTTTGCATATTTCTAACTGCAATACTAATTAACTATAAAAAAGAACTAAACTATGTTTATATATTATTATTAATATGCTTTCCTTTTATCACCAAAATGGTAGGATACGAAATAGAAAACGAAATACTCAATCGCGAAAAAATTTAAATTAAAAAAAAAAAACTTATTTGTTTGTTTATAAAATTTATTGTATATTAATTTTATTTTATATAATTTTCTTAATATAAATTTTTTTATTTAAATATTTTTATATAACTTTTTTATACAAATTTTAAGTTCGATTTTTCGGTTTAATCTTTTTATATTCATTTTTTATTTAAAATTTATTTTTAAATAATATTTTCGAGACTGCAGAATAAAACAGATTATTTAGATTTTAGTTTAATATCTTTTAGAACTTTTAAATATGATAAATAATATAAATACATTTTTTATATACATTTTTTTTGTACAAATTTTTAATTCGATTTTTCGGATTAATATTTTATTTAATTTTTTTTTAAATCGAAATTTACTCTTAAATAAGATTTTCGGCATTGCAAAATAAAAAAGGAAAATTTTAGATGTTAATTCAATATTTTTTAGATATTTTATTTGCAAACCTGAATTAAAAACTAACTTTTAATATTAATATTAATACATTTTTATATACATATAACCTTTTTCATATAAATTTTTTTGTTAAAAAATATTTTTTTTTTAATTTTATAGATATACTTTTATTTATATAAATTTTTAATCGGACTAATAGTTTTTTCTTTATTTTTCAATCTGGTATTTGGAATTTATTTTCATATAAGATATCAATAAATTATTTTGCAGTTAATTTTTTAAGCAATAATAGGTTAATAATATTAGTTTTTTTTTAATTTAAATTAAGTAGAAAAACAATTTTTATTTCATTTTTATGAAATATTATTTTATTTTTTTTTATAAAAAATGTTGATATTATTTTTTTAAGTTCAATTTTCATTAAATACCATTTTTAATAAAAAAAGAACAAAAAATATCTTACTTTACTTTTTATAAATAAATTTATTTTTTATTACTTTGTACTTTTTTTTAATTAAAATAGCCAAAAATACAACCAACTCTAAAATTTAAGGTTTTTATTAAATTGGAATATATTTTTTTAATTAAATAATTACTACTTAAACAAATTATAACGAAACGTTTTACTTTATTTTTTATATAATAAATAAATTTATCCTTTACTCATTTATAAGTTTTACACATTTTTTTACCACAATTTATTTGTTTACTCCACGAACCATAACCAAAATTACAACAAGCTCTATATATTACACTTTTTATAAAAAAAATCTAACCTAAACATAAACTCCATATATTCGATAGATTTAAAAAACATGGTGCATCAGCAATCCAGTGATGGCATGGATTTCGGACCGAATGCTGGCGGTGGCTTGGACGGTGTCGGCGGCGGTGCGCGAGTCGGCAGCGGTTTTGATGCGTTACCAGCGCGTTGTATAATGCCGAAGGTTTTGGAAAATCTAATGATTTACGAAAATTTCGATGTACACGAAACACATCGTGTCGAGGATGGGGTCTGTACACATATAACACGTTTGCCGCCGAAAAAGCAGGAAATATTCAAACAGTTCGGTATTCAGAGTAATCAAACGGTAACCTTTTACGAAAAGTACATAATCGTCGAAAACTTCAGCAAATTTTGCAATGTGAGCAAACACAAAGGAAGCGTAAATTGCATACACTTATACATACGTACATACACATATACGCATATGCCCCAATATGCATACATATAAACTTGTATACATTTTTCTTTGGCCTATAAAATATTGCTGCGTTTATATTTAGAGTTTTTTATGGCGAAAGGAAGGCTGGTTTTAGTGCTTATGCATTTAGATTAATGCGAAATTTATTACATATATACATATGTATATTTATGTGTGAGCGTGCGGTACGGCTAATAATTTTTATTTTATTTTTTTTGCAATTTGCGATTTCGTGGAGATAACTTGTCAAAAAGTTTTCCTTACTGATCGGTCAATTTGTATGGCAGCTATATGTTATAGTAGTACTATCTGAACAATATGTTCAGATATTATAGCATTGTCATAGATAATGAACTAAGCCAAATTTAGAGAAGATATCTCCTCAATTATAACAGTTTCCCATACAAGAACTTGATCCTCGTTCAGTTTGTATGACAGCTATGTGCTATAGGGATCCGATATTGATGGTTCTGACAAATGAGCAGTTTTATAGTGAGAAAACGACGTGTGCAAAATTTCAGGTCGATAACTCAAAAACTAAGCGACAAAACTGCGTATAGACATAAGGACTTAGCTAAATCGACTCAGCTCGTGGCGCTGATCTTTTATATATATGCTTTCTAGACTCTGGGAGACTTACTTCTGAGCGTTACAAACTTTGTGGCAATCTTAAAATTCCTTATTCAGGATATAAATATTACTTTTATGCTACCCCAATAATATCATGCCATTAACAGCACCGTTTAAACGCTGTCAATGCCAATGAGAGCACAGTTATTTGTTTTACTCTCGTTTTTTAAGTAAAAGTTAAAATTTTCACTTTCAATTTTTCTTGTTTACATCACTTTGTCATTTGCAGGAATATAAGATTTCCGATCATAGACCCTTTTTGGACTTCCATGAGAGTGGCTTACCCAAATGTGAGCAGGTCAAATTTGTACGATATTTGGGGCAGGGACTACCAAATTTGACACTCAACAAGATATACTTATCCTTCAAGGATCTATTGGGAATGAATCGCATTGAGAAGTAAGCAATAATTAATAATTTACATATTCAAATAATTATTTGCAACCTAACCTAACCTAACTTAATTGAATATTCTGCAGAACAACCGCTGATGGCTACAATTTGGATATGATTTTGAAGAAGAAGAAAAAGAATTTATACAATCGCATGCAGGCCGCAGGTATAACAACGCCAAATAATTGCTTTGCATCTTACAATCCGAACAACTATTCGATCAATTCGGCAAATCAATTCAATCAGACAAATCAATTTTTTCCAAATCTAACAATACCCATTTGATATGCTTCCAAAATGCAACAATAGCAACAACATTGTGCAAATTATTAAAATGTTAACACACACAAAAACAAAGTAGCAACAACAACAAAAGCAAACAAAACAAAAACAATCATTTATTCAATTACAGTTCATAGAGAGAGTAGTGAACCGGCGCCGCCAACTCAAGCCAACAACACCCAACCGACAACCGCACAACCGAAGCATCTCGATGGCTTCAAGACCTAACAATAACCATTACAAGCGCACGTGTGCTATAGCGTGGAGTCGCGGCTGGGCGTGATGTGGCGGTGGTGTGCAAAGCAAATGAAAGCATTAAACTTGAAATTATACTTCCTGGAACTGGACCCGAAACTGTTGTGTCTTCAAAAATTCATGCAAAAAATTATGTTAATTAAAAATTAAATGAAAAACAAGCGAAAGTAGAAAAAAAAACATATTCATAAGTGCTAAATTTAGAGGTTATGGTTGTTAAGTTCAAAATTTGTTTTGATAAAAATCAAAAAAATTAAACAAAATCAGTGCGAAATGACAAACTTCTTAAAAACTAAATATATGCAAATTAAAACAAGCACACGTTATAATATACTATATACAAACACAGCAAAGAAAAAAAAAGAAATCAAAAACAACCGTAAAAGCAATGTAGTGGAGTATGCTAAGTTATAGATAAATGAGGATTCACATTAAAAAAAAGTGTAATGAATGCAAAAATATTAAACAAATCAAAAGTTATGTAACACAAAGCTAGAAGAAGCAGAAAAATTTTGAAGAAATATACAATCAGATTAGCAAACAGTAATTTAAAACATTAAAATTTGTTAATATTGAAAAAAGTTTTTTTGAAATTCACTATATAATTTTTTTAAAAGCAAAAAAATCTTAAATAAAATACCCTAACAAATACAAAAGTTTCCCATACAAGAATTATATACTATTTTGGCCGGATCTAAACTATTTATTCGGAGATTTTACCTTTCTTTTGAATAAAATCCCGTCAAATCAAAGTTTTCGATACAAGCAAGAACTTGATTTCGATTGTTCAGCTTATGTTGTTATGTGGTCCGATATCGGCGGTTCCGAAATATGAGCAATTTCTTGGAGATAAAAAAGTGAAAAATAACACATTGATATCTCTAACCGAAGGTGCACACAGACAGACGGACCGTTCCCACAACAATCGGGTCTACGTAACTGGAACGGACCCTGATTTTTATTCGACCAAGGCCTGTCAACTCGGCAGAATTCTGTCACTACAACAGCAACAACAGCCGGACTAGGCTAAATAGACTCCGCTTGGCATGCTGATCATTTATATAATTTTTTTTATACGGTCTCGGACGTTTCCTTTAATACTTTGTTCGGATTATATTTATTCTTACATGCTGAATTAATTTCCAAATATTATGCTTTAGTGAAGCACTTCTTTGCTTTTACCTTACTTTTGAATTTCCTCAATATTTTCACATATTATATTCCATTTTTGCATTCGCTGTTTTTTTGCCACACAAAATGTTTAGCACACTTTTTTTAATAAAAAAGACCACATAAATCAAACATACTCGCACCCAAAAAATAAAATATGCATATAACACCAAAATAAAATAAAAAAAAAAACTAGAATCAAAAACCCTTGAAAATCAATCCATGACACGTAAATGTGGATTTAACCTAGAAACCGACAAAATCACTGATTAACATAATATTCCTATATACAATACTTACATATTATATAAAAGTAAAAACGCAATGAAATCTGAATATAGTATACATATTGTAATAAAGATCAACTATATATACATTAAATTATATATTATATATATTAATGCTATTAATTGAAATATATTACAAGTAATAAATCAAAAATAAAACACCTATGACTTTCTATTACAAAAATATGAAATCAAACAATTACAGTTTGCTATAGCACAAGTTAGATTTATTTTGCTATTTTCTCAAGTTTTCAAAAATTTAAACAATCTTTTTAGGGGAATTATACATATTCTCCTCGGCAGTCATTGCGTTAGCAATATATGTATGTATATATATAAACGATTGATTTGATTTTATTAATTTTTTTCTTTTGTAATAAAAGCATTTACAAATGTAAAGAAAAAATGCGTCAACGATGTTTAAGAATTTTGTATGCCGCACACAGTGGCAAAAATTTTAAGATTTGCTTTTCGAAACGGCAGCCTCTCTTTCTGCAGCGCGCTGTTTAGCCTTTTCATAGATAGGCATTAATTGGCCTTGTTCCCCCAACATTTTTAGTAATTCCACTATAAATGGTAAATAATTATGTTTACGACGAATGTTTTCGATCTGTAAAGGAAAAACAAATATTTAAAAGTGTTTAGGTAAAATGTACAAAAAAAAAAAATTACAAAATATTTTAATTTCCTAAGAACACGCATTTAGAAATACAATTATTTTAACACATACCGAAATAATAGTTATTTCACTATTGCAATGCAAATATTTTTGTTAATAACCACATTTACTAAAAAGTTGTGTTGTAATGTTTTTGACCTACTAATTCAGTTACATTCACTTACTTTATATCGCTTCCGTTTCTCAACTTCGTACTCCATTTTCGAACGCAATTTAGCGATTTCAGTCTGTCTATCCTCGTCGGTGTCCATGGCGTCCTCAGCGGTGTTTATAAGATTATCAATTTTTTGCTGATATATTTTCAATCGATCCGATACAAGCGCCATAAGATTAAAGTGAATTTCGCCTTCGCTGTACTTTTGCATACGCTTTTCGATTATTGGGCGCACAACATCGATCCAATTTTGATCTGCGGCCACGGCGCCCAAATCTACTGGGCCTTCTTTCAAGCCATCGAGTTCATATAAACGGCCATTGATCGGTATATAACCGATGAAATGGTATACATCATCATCTTTGTTTTGGTTTTTAGTGTCTAGCTCGTAGAGTGTTTGTCGCGCAAATGAATTATGCACAGAACGAATTTTAGGCGCATTACTCAGTGTTAAACCTTTGTTGAACGGGTCGAAAGACTGTGAAAATTCTTTAAATTCAGTAAGTGTTGGCCCCAAGTTGATGTCTTGGTGATTGCAATTTAGTA
The DNA here is from genome assembly GCF_023373825.1 of Bactrocera dorsalis. Lineage (NCBI taxonomy): Eukaryota > Metazoa > Arthropoda > Insecta > Diptera > Tephritidae > Bactrocera > Bactrocera dorsalis. Next base: position 20,406,307 of record NC_064307.1, on the reverse strand, counting down.
GTATGCTAAGTATAGCTTGTGTAGCGCAAGCATTATTTATAACTTGTTTCGCAAAGAATATATTATCTAAACGATCGTCCTTTACTACTGTGCCAACTGATTCGTCGTCCTGTACCCATTTAAACAGGAATATTAGTCCATGTATAGGTTCGAGTTCTTTGAACAGATCACGATCTAAACTCCATATTTCTTCTACCTGCACACCTTCGCAACCTAAAACGTTATAAAGAATAGGAATGGTTAACAATATATTTTGGAATCTCGCTGCAGTTCTGTGCCTACATCAATAACATAAACAATATGAAAATCTCAATTGATAACAAATTCCGATGATATTGCAATTTTGCACAGAATTGTTTATCTTGTATACTTAACCCCAAGTGAAGAAAATTGCGTGAAACCTTCATAGAAGCCGGTAAATAAAGACGCTAATAAAGTTACTCACCGAATTCACGTATAAGTTCCGTAAATACACCGGGATCACTCTCAATTAAACACCAACTTCCTGCACCGTCCGACATTTTATTTATTTGTTAAAATTGTATTAATTGTAGCGAACCAGAACTTGTACTATATAGGTCTATTGACAATTATTCTTTGACACAAATATATTTTTACCTGCCAAATTAAAAAAATGCAATTCACAACGTAGCTATAAACAGGGTAACCGAAACTGCCTAACAATAAACAGTGTTGACAAACATTTCAATTAAAAATTTTATACTGAAGAATTAAGCTAAATATTATTGATACAAATATCCAAATTAACCATTAAACATTTTAATGTAATTCACTGTAAAGACAAATTTTGAAAGATCTTTAACGAAATAAAACTGATTTGTTTAAGTTCTATACATTTTGATTTCCTTACATGTCATAATTTTCAACTATAATTTCCATTTATTCGCACTTTTTATGTACTTTTAATAGAGATGACGTTGTTGTTCAGCATATTTGGATACATCATTCTTAATAACAATACTGTATTTATTTTCATTGTGTTGGTAAAAAATGTGTTTTTTGTAGACCACTGACCCATGGTAAAAGTACATTGCTCTAAAAACTTTTGAAAATAAATGTAGTCCGATGGAATACACCTCTGCTATTTGTCCGCCATGACACAAAGCAATCAGTTTTGAAGTAACTGTGGTAAACGGAAAGCGATTGCAAATCGGAGAAGAAAATAAGAATTTTTCAAATATTATTTTCCCTCATAAAAATGTGTAAAAAAATTTGCTAACTATTGAAAATTGTTTGAGTGAACTTATTTGTAATGAATGCCAATATTTGTGAAAAATAAAATGCAGTGAAAGGTGTGAAAAAATGGAGTTAAGTTTTCTAGTTACGACGTCGATGAAAATTTTGCAAATGAAAAAAATGGGTAGTTGCGGTGGCGGTGTGTGTAAATTGGAGTAATTTATGCGATTTGTACACATTTAATAAAAATTTACAAAAACTGATAAACCATTATATAAAGTTACTGCTTGTAAGTAGTCAATACGTGTTGCGATTTTATAAATTTTTAACCGGCTGAGAAACGACGCACATATTTTCCAAGTGAAGTCAAGTGTGAATTGTGAAAAGTTAAGTAGGAGAAGTGGCCAAAGGGGTGGATGAAAGATGGTCGTATCCAAAGACTCTAAGCGGAAACGCAAAGAGTCACCGCCACCTCAACCGACGGCAGTGGAGTCGTCACCAGAAATGCCTAAACGGTACGTAATACGTTTATTTGTAAGAAGCCCGGTTTATGTGATCAATATGGAATTTTTTTACCATTCAGTAGTATTAAGAGGGCATATAGTAATTTTATGTGCGATGTATGGATAACTACATATTTCAAATATAGTAGCAAAACAACGGACATTCATTTACCAGCTTATATGTATGTATGTATGTATGTACAACTATGTGTGTATGTACCTGTTCATGGAATAATTTATATATGCATGCAATTATATATGATAGACAAGTGCATAAGTCATTTATTGTATATTAAAGCAGTAATAACCAAGGAAGTATTTTGAAAGTATGCAAATAAAATATGTACGTATGTAAATAATAATAAAGTCGAATTTGTATCGTAAAAAGAAAATGTATGTTGCAAAACTTCTTTGTTATTCAAATATATTTATATTTAAATAATACATTAAATTACTAATGCAATTTCTTAATCAGAATTTTGTAAAATTCTTTAAGGGAAAATAGGGTTGATTCGAGTCAAACAAGGCCAGGTTTTATGTTTTTCTTATAAAGAAGTTTTATATTAACAAAAAAATAATTGAAAATGGGAGCAATTAGTCTGGATGGTTTCGGATAAAACGATTGGTGCAATAGTTTAAAGTTATAGATATGAGGGGCACCGATTTTGAACACGTGAGTTTTGGGAAAAACGTTTTTAAGTTTGGAAATTTTATTTTTTTAATTTGTTAGAACACTTGCGAAAGTAAACTAAAGATCGACCCGATTAAAAATATACAATATAACAAATTAAAAATATACAATTCGGTATATTTTATTCAATGTCGTTTCCCTTTTTGACATTTGTTATATAAAATTTATGATAGAGAAGTGAAAAAAATATAGCATTGTGCTTGTTATGTTCTTATTACATACATTTTTATGATTTAATTAGCATAAAATTTAAACAAACTTTAATTGTCAAACTGACCCTGTAATCTTATGTTTGTATCTTTCACGTGTAGAACCAAAGTTCAAGCCCAACGGAAATTTGCACAAGGTCAAAATGCTCCCACGTCATCATACAGTTCAGTGATTGCAGCTTCTTCTTCGTCAAATACTGGTCCAAGCACATCGTCAGAAAGCCGTGAACCACCTACAGAAATTTTACCAAACAAGCGTCCGAAGACTGAAGATTTTCTGACTTTCTTGTGTTTTCGTGGAACGCCCGCATTACCAGCGCATTTAGACTTTTTAAATCAAGGCAAGACGAAAGAACCGGAACGTCCTGTAAAGATAACACCTGTCAAACAGACCAAAGGTGGTAAAAAAGGCAAGAAGGGTCGGCCCAAAGGTAGCACAACGAAGAAAGAAGAACCCAAAGCGTCAACATCCAAAAATGCCGCAACCACTGTTGCAGAGGCGCCCGAAAACAGTGACACCAAGGCAGATGCACCTTCCACAGATGCTGCTACGAAACCAGAAGACAATATTGGGTCCGCTGAAAATAATATTATACCATTTGCCGTGCGGAAGCGTGCAGAAGTAGTTCCTGTTGGTAATCGACGAAGTCGTCCACCGGGCGATCAACAGTCCAACAACAACTCCGAAACTGATAAGTGCAATAATACACCGGATACAAAAAGACGTTCAAATCGGGGTGGTGCAAAAGATACACAACAAGCAACAGAGCATGATAGTGAAGAAGATGATGAATTCTATTCTGCAAAAGATGAAGCTACGAAAATTGAGGATTCCGAAAAAGAATCGTATGCAGTGCGAAGAAGCGATGCGAAGAAATCAAAAACACCCACAATACAGGAGCGTAAATCAGAAACGCCTTCGAAGGAGAGTGAAACGGGACGTTCACGCAAGGGTAGACCTCCATCATCAGCGAAAAAAGGTAAAGACGTTGCACTAGAGGATGTACAGTTGGAATCGAATTCCAAAGAAATTACAAAAATAACACAATCAAAAGATGAGAAGCCAAAAGCTAAAGATAAAGTTCCAGTAAAACGGCCCAGACAGAAGGAATCGCCAATATTTATACCATCGCCTGAGCCCTCAGGACGTATGACAAGGCAACGAGCCTTTTTTGAACCAGTGAAAGTGATACATACCGAAGAAGCGGATGACGAACATGTTGTTGAGAATAATGTGAAACTAGAAAATATCGATAACAAGTCAGTTAAAGATTCAGTCGATATTCCACAACGCTCAACAGCGAACAAAAATTCTAAGAAGTCTATAAAAAACGCAGATGAAGATGTGAATATCGAAAATAAAGATAAAATGAATGTTTTTGACTTTTCGTCCGATGACGAGCAACCCTTGGCAAAATCTATAAAACTCAAGAAGGGACCGAAGGTTTCGCCAAAGAAGGCCGGAGGACGTGCTGGAAAGCTGGCAAAGAAAGTTACACCAAAAAAAGCAAACTCGGAACAAAATCAAGAAACGTTAGTAACCGAAGCTGTAGAAACAAACGAAGAAATCAAAGCAAGTCCTATCGCCAATGGCAATGAAAAGGTAGCTGTGGAAGAAAAACCACAAGCGCCTCTAAAAGCCAAAGGTAGGGGCCGAGGGAGAATAGCAAAAAAGAAAATAGAAGACGAGGTCGAAATAGAAAAAGAAACAACACCACAATCTCCGAAGAAGCAATCGCCTGTGCGTCAAATAGCAAACAAGAAATCAAAGTCGGAGATCTCGGCACTAAATGGTGAAGACGAAAAGGAGACCAGTGGAAACGCAAGATTTTCACGACCGTCACGAAAAACAAAAGAGGCAGCTGCAATTTATATGGGCATCATAGGGCATAAACTACAATTAGCCGAAGATGAAGATGACGACTTATCATTGAACAGTTTTCCAGATCGGCCCAATGTAAAAGAGATGGAAAAAATGGAGAATGAGTTAAAAAAGAATGCCGCTACCGGCGCCAATACTAATGCAACCGTCAGTGCGGCGCCCCTTCCACCAAAAGAGCCGCCAAAGCCCACCATAGTGGAACCAGTAGTTCCTGTAGAGAAACCAACAACCGGCAGACGCGGCCGCCCACCCAAACAACCCAAACAAGCGCCAGTTAAACGCGAAATCGAAGGCATGCTAGTTAAGAAAGGGGCCATCACGAAAATACCCACAACAGTAGAGAGCACCACGAGTAGTAAACAGAAGTCGGACATCAGTAAAGCAGATACCGATGATGAAGATTTTTTATTGAATAAAGAGTTAAACGAAACCAAGCGCAAACTAGAGAAAAGTTTCAGTGATTCTGATGACGAGCCGCTGGCGATAAAAGCAAATATTAAATCAAATGATAAAGATTCCGAACATTCGGATTCGAGAAAATGTGACAGTACAACACAAAACTTCGTGCCACCGAATCAATTAATGATGTTACCAATTACCACAAAACCAGTATCAACACCACCACTCAATACCGCCACACCAGTGACGAGCGCTTCCCCGGTAACGGCAGCAGCAGCACAATGTGCGATACAACAAGTACCAAGTCCATTTAAGACAATTGAAAAAAAATCACCCATACCAACATCTAAAATATTAAATGTGCCAGCGACTTATGCAATACCTTCGGCGACACCGCCAGCCGCAAATGTGAATATCGCCCTAAACGCCGGTTTCAATAAAACACCGACTTATTTGCCACCAGCTTCACCACACTATCACACGCAACATGTACGCCCAGCGGCACATCCATTTCCCAACACTAAGTCGCCCACAGCACCCCCAACACCCACCAGCAATGCCGCATTGCCGCCACATCTGCAGGCACCGTTGCCGCCACAGTCACCGCTGAAGTACCCAGCTGCACCAACAACCTATCCACCACCCATCGAAGCATATCCCTCACCGAAAATAAATCCGAATTTTCTAACACCGAAATTCGACCGCACCACTTTACCGCGCACCAACAATTTCCCATCACCATCTCCAGTAAAATTTGAACTGTCATCCGTTGCTAAAGGCGGACTAGGCAATTCCTCTTTGGCAACGAAAATGAACATGCCCGGCGCCGGCACATCCGTTGCAATAACAGCAAGCACCAGCGTCACTACCTCGGCTATAGCCGGTGCGGCAGCTGCATCCGCCGATCCATTAAAAGATGAAATCGGCAGCATACTCACAGCCAGTCTCATGCCAAGCAAGGAGGAGTCTGGTAAAGTATTTGGTATAGCTAGCGTAAGTCTGGCACAAAGCTCAGGGCCGGACAACACTAAATGTACGCTGGGTAAATGCGGTTCTATACACAAACCAGTATTGGGTCCCGTAGTGCCTACCGAGGGCTACATCGGTGATCAGCTATCGAGCAAGGAGCGCCGCAAAGCAAAAGTCAATATGACGCACGAGCAAATACAAAAGTGGCTAATTGAATGTTCGTCGAACCCTGATGAGATACAAGATGACTTGGACGATGATTTCGATGATAATTTGCGGCCGAATCTTTATGCCACCACGCCACCACCAACACGCGATGACAAGGAGAGCACATCGTTCAGTTCCTCGTCAAAAGCCACACGCGATCTGGGCAAAAGTGAAAGTGCCTGGTCGGCGAAGGGACCATCTCTAAAGGCAACACCCGTTATTGCAACGAGCAGCCGCAAAGACGATGGCAAAATACTGGACACCGTTAGCCCAATGGACGTTGTCACCGAAAACGAGCGTACAAGTGGCCAAGCAATAAATCTCACGCAAAAGGCTAGTGCCAAAACAAGCAGCAATGCGCACGCCAGAAGCGAGACACCAACGCCAGTCAAAACAACTCGCGCCGAGAAGGCTGAAAAGAAAACGGCAGCAGTTAAGAAACTCAAAGAAGAAAAGGCTACAAACGAAACGGCCAGCAAGGATAATAAACAGAGTAAACACGAAAAAGAAAAGGATACGCCAACAAGCTCCAGCGCGAACTCCAAGACAACTGCTGCCGGCAAGCAGGCACAAGCGCAAACGCCTACGAATGTCCAAGCACCCGCGTTGGATACTACGCCGACGTCGAAGCAAAGTCGCAAGAAGAACACCACCACCAACGCAATGGTGCCACCGACAGCGACAGACGAGAAGAACACGACGCCAGTTAAGCCTGTGCTAAATACGCCGTCGCTCAGCGCTTCCACCGCAGCAAAAACACCGAAACGAACGCCTGTCTACAATCAGAAGAATCAGCAAAAACAAATTGAACTCAAAGAAACCACAACAACAAGTCACAAGAAGTGTGCGCCATTTTCCTACGGCGCATTTTCGGCGGATAACGAGAAATCCATATATTCCTTCGATAAGGATGACGATGAAGCCGAGGGCAACAAGCTGCCACAAACCACGCCAGCATTTAGACGACAGAGCGGACGCGACTCGCAAAATGAGGAGTCTACACCAAACACACCGACAACAACAAGCAAAGCTTCGCCGGGCAAGAAACGCACGTCGACGGGTGCTGCAGTCGCAACACCAACAGCCGCCAGCGACAAGCCTAACAAGGACGTCGCTGGGAAGACGCAAAATAGTTCCGTTTCCTTGACATTAAGTCCGTCAGAGAACTGTAAGCTCGTGAAAGTGAGTTTAGATTCCGAAAAGCCTGGTGTTAGCAATAAAGCTAACGCTGCGAAATCTGCGAAAACCGGCAAAAAGCAGGAGGCCGCAAATAATGATGCAGATTCCGACGAGGAGGGCCACACATTTTACATACCACTCCAAGGTATTGGCGCCGGCGGTGATGGCGAAGGTGGCATACAAGGTGTTGCAGTGAAATTGGGGCGTGAGGGGCCCGATGGGCCGAACCAAAAGGTCATAATGCATGCCACTTTGGTGACAAAAGCGCAAATGGGCTCCAATTCTAAACCGCTGCCGGAGTCCATGAACGTGGCGGATATTGTAAAAACTTTGATACCAAGTACACAAACAATATCGTCGGCTTTGGCGACAGCTGCAAAGAACACCGCCGAAGGTGACACAAAAAAGGCCGAGAAGGCGAACACTACACAACCAAACAGCTCCGAGGTATCAACAACAAACGCCGATAAATCGTCTTCGAATAGTTTGAAAAATGTACCAATTGGCACCGTGCAGCCGAGATTCAAAGCTGGCGCAGATGCTAGCAACCAACCATCCACATCGGCAGCTGCGGCTAATGCTGCCAATACTGCAGTCGGCGGTCCGTTAGTACGTGTCAACTCAAACTCTTCGCTTTTCTCAGGTTCGGCTAAGTCACGTATGGGCGGGGCTGGTCCCGGTCCAAGCGGACATGGCGCGAATAAGAAATTCAAAGATGACACACCCATTAAAATGTCCAACAATACTGCATTTCCGCGTCACGATGATCCAACGCAAATGGTGGAGGCGCCGATCTTTCGACCGACGGAAAAGGAGTTTGCCGATCCCATTGATTTCATTGAACGCATCACACCCATTGCTGCGCGTTTCGGTATTTGTAAAATAATACCACCGGCCACGTTCAAGCCCGAGTGTCGCATATCGGACGAGATGCGTTTCACAGCATACAATCAATACGTACATAAGATGCTTCATCGTTGGGGACCCAGCGCCAAGGAGCTAAGTGCAATTAAAAAATATCTCGCCACACAGAGCATTGTTATGAATCATCCACCATGGATTGGCGGCATGGAAGTGGATCTGCCGCGTCTCTATCACACCGTACAGGAGTTGGGCGGCTTGAAGGAGGTGATTGAGAAGAAGAAATGGGCGCGTGTAGCCGAAGAGATGTGCATTCCGAAGTTGGCACAAGATCGTGTTACGAAACTTGATGATATATACTGCAAGTATTTGCTACCTTACGATACCTTATCGCCAGCCGAACGTCAAAAGCTGTTCGACGAAGTCGAAGCCGATTGGGCGAAACGTGAGGCGCGTGCACGACGTAATGCCGATCGTTTTGTGAATACGGAGAGTGTGTCGAATGAAGAAGACGATGTTTCCTCGGAGGACGATGAAGAATCCGAAGAGGAAGTGGACGGTGTGTCGATGGAGTGCATTGTGAAAGGGCGCAGCATGCCGCTTAGTCAATTTTATCGCATTGCACGCAATACAATGGCGCTGTGGTTCAAGAATACCGAACCGATTGTCAATGAGGTTGAGGCTGAGTTTTGGCGTCATGTAGCCGTGCGTGACAGTCATGTTTGTGTGCATTCTGGTTCTATAGATTCCTCCGGTTGGGGTTATGGTTTCCCCAGTCCGGGACCAAAAAGTAAAGGTTCAAATTATGCGCGCCACCCGTGGAACCTTAAAGTGCTAACGAATAATCCCGGATCGGTATTGCGCTCGCTTGGTCCTGTAATGGGCGTAACAGTACCGACTCTGCATGTAGGCATGTTGTTTTCTGCGTGCTGCTGGTACCGCGATCCACATGGGCTCTCCTGGATTGAATACTTACATACAGGCGCCTCAAAACTGTGGTACGGCATTCCAGATGACCAGAGCGCCAATTTCCGATCAGCACTTACTTCGCTCATTCCCACACACTGTCAGAATAAGACTATATGGCTGCCTTGTGACACGGTTATGGTTCCACCGCACATGCTCACCGATCGCGGCGTGTCGCTATGTCGCATCGAACAGAAACCGGGCGAGTTTATTGTTGTATTTCCACGTGCCTACACCTCGAGCTTGGCCACGGGCTATGTGGTGTCCGAGAGCGTTTACTTCGCCACGACGTCTTGGCTGGATTTGGCTAAAGATGATTTTAGAGTAAGTAACCCATAAAATTTTGATTTTCTTTATATTTATGCCCACAAGAGGGTATATTATGTTTGCCATGAAGTTTGTAACAGACATGTCCGTCTGTCTCTCCATCCGTTTTTTTCGTCTGTCTGATTGTTTGTATATACCCGAAATAGTCCTTCGGTTTTTAAGATATGGATTTGAAATTTTGAGTATGTCTCTTTGAAGCTGGTCCGTCGCTAATTTTTTTCTTGTTTTACAGAAAATAATTAATAATTATTAAAATTTTTATTTCTTAAAGGACATTCATGATAGCTGCGAACCGGCTATGTTCTCCTTGGAGCAACTACTTTTCGCATTGGGTTATGATCAGCGTGTGACTTCCGACACCCTCCAACAAATGCTGCCCATGCTGCAGGAAGTATACGAGAAGGAGTTGGCCGCGCGGGAGCAGCTCAAGGTATAACCAATATTTGCTTTCTTTAAAAAGAAAATAACACACTTTATTATCATTTCCAGGCTGCGGGCGTTACATCCACGGAAAAGGTGGGCAACGAGAAAGGTTCCAAGGCTAAAAAGCAGCAACCACCACACAAATCCATTGAAAGTGAGTGCGACTTGTGTCGTGCTAATTTGTATATATCAATGGTGAAGACGGAGGAGGGCAATGTCTATTGCTTGCAACATGCATTGAAGAATTTAAATAACGGCAATATACAGGCGAAACAGTGCAAACTCATATACGCTTACAATGTGGAAGATATTGAAAGCTTAATAAAAAATCTCAAAGATAAGATTCAACAGAAGCGGCATGCCGTTACGGGGAAGAAGTCCAAGTAGTATCGTGTGCGCCGGAAACGAAAATCTCTGTAAATAAATGCAATACGTTGACGTAAATCCACGATTTTTACGCATACGCCGTGTATATACATACATATATACACTTGAGAGTGTCGCTATATACATATTTAGTGCGTGTACACTTGATTTCGAACTTACATGTCCGGGGTTAAATAAAATTTCGAATGGTAAATTGCAATTTTGAATTTTTGACACATAAACGTACACTATATATACATATGTTCGCGCTTTATTTGATAATGCGTATTTGAGAAAGCTCGAAACGGTTTTAGAAACCACCAAAAATGTATGTTTGTATGTTGTGTATAAACATTTACTGATACACAGTTAAGTTTCATTTATAATTAACTATATATAAAGAAATATATATATATATATATGTTCAATTGTGTATATCGACATGCGTGTATATTTGTATATATACATACATACTATATATAAACTATTTGAACACAACAGACGTGTGTACTAAAAACAAATGTATGCATAATTTGTAGATTTAAACGCTAGAAAGTTGCAATTTCTAATTTAACATTTTGCTATGCAGTTAGAGTAGTGCAGCACACACACTGGTGTTTAGGCGACGCGCATTCACATACATACATAAATAGTGTATGCAAATGAATTTTTCTTTTTCTTTATTATTGTATTTTTTTGACTAAAACTAATAAATGATAAATTGTATTTGATGTTAAGCAATGATAAATTTACGTGATGTATAAATAAATATCTTAGAATTTAAAGCAAAGGACGATAACAAGCAGGAAATGCTAAGAATTAATAATGAAAAAGAGTATAATAATAAAATTGATAATTAAGCATAGTTTCTTTTTGTTTTTGTAAATGCAAGTAGTGCGCTTTTGTTGTATCCTTTTCTGAAATTGAATTACAAAAATTTTCTTAAGAATCACTCCAATGAGAAAGTATTTGCAAAATATTTTTAATTCTAATGAAGAGTAAATGTTTTATTTCTTTCTTTGTATACATATATGTAATTTTAAGTTTCCTTTAAAACGTAAACATTTGCATTAGATGTTCAATGTATTCCACATGATGAAGTGCAACAATAAATATTTCATTAATACTAAACTGAATTGATTTTGTGTCTTTTTTAAAGGTAATGTCATTTTTTGATCAGCTGGTATGATACAATAAATTCATGAAGTGATTGAATTTGTGGTAGAATATTTCATAAATGCATACAGTGTTGTTTGGTCAAGTCTCATCGTGAGTCATTCCGTTAAGAAGTTGAATTAGATAAATCTAAGCCTCAAGATGCAGCGTTCTGTTTGGAAAATTCACTTGCAAATAAATGTCTAAATTATTTTGTATATAAGTGTGTTATGGTTATGCATTTTTAACTTATAACATGGTAATTGTTGTCTAGCTACAGACAGCGGTTAGAAATTCAGGTCCATACTGTTTACTTAAATGGATTGTCGTAGGTAGAAATAAATCACACATACTCAAGGACCTATCCTGGGTACCTCATCAAAATTCAAGAGCAGCGTTGGAGCAACATAAAATATTTGCAAACAATTTATGGTTATATCACAAACTTGCAGACAGATTTTTATCCGGCCAAAGGGCTGTCAGTTCAGCATGATTCCTCGAAATGACTAGATTTTCTGTCATTACAACAGCTACAACGGTCAGACAGACAGTCTCGACGTTTCCTTCTAGTTGCTACAAACTTAATAACTCGGAAAATAATACACCTTTAAATACTTATAAATAATATGCTTCTGTATTTATTAAACTATATAACGATTATAATGATAGCAAAAATTTACGCCCGAAAAGCTGTGCTTTCTTCTCGAAAACTGGCGATTTGATGGGCGTATTGATTTTATAAAATGAGTTCATGGAATGCTTAATATATGTTTCGTACATTTCATTAAAGAAATTCTTGATGCCATCATCATTTTTAATGTCATGCACAATGATGAAGCGTATCTGGCTGGCAGTGACGAATGCGGACACGAACCATTGATTAAACCTATCGATTGACTTGAGCTGCATATTGGCCGTTCTCCACTTGTGTTCGTCTACAAGATCTAACGCGGCATGTGCAATGAATTGGCTCAAGTGACGACTGTCTTCTTTCTGCAATAATTGATTGTCTTTAGTGAGGGATACTGGTGGCAGGTGTAGCATATACCGTCAGATACTTACACGCAATTCTTTATTGACTGTACTAAACTCCGTTTCAAATATAGGATTATCATTGTGTCCAACGATGACGAAATAGAATGTTGACATGTTTATTTATGCAAAAATTCCAATTTGTTTATTCTTACTGATGACATATACAAAACAGTGTATATTTCAGAGAAGTTAGTGATAAGGAAAAGTTATCGATTTTATTATTATTTTATCAATGCTTATCAAAGGTTCATGAGTATGTGTGCCGTAGTCCAGCTTTTAATAAAATGTGTGATTAAGTCGATGAAAGAACAACACTAATTTATTTATTAAGAATTTGAAAAATATGATAACGTTCAATTAACTAGTCTTTAAATTAACTTACAATATTCTCAGTTATCGATTCTTCACTTATTTGTGGTATAGTCCAAGTGACATCCATAAGTAACATATGATTGCAAAACAGCTGTTAGTACTGATTGTGAATGAAGAAATGGCGTACTGGCGATATTGTGAATTGAAGTGACAGAAAGAAGGAGAATAGGAAGCAGCTTAATTTTTTATTTGAATAATAAAATGTCAGATATTTTTAAAGAACTTGTGGAAATATATAAACAAATAGTTATTGATCACTTTTAGATGACACGAAATAAGCGGCAGATAGTTTGGAGTACGGGAAGTAATATTATGCTACACCATTTATGTACTGTACGGGCTGTGTGTGAAATCGTAAGCGCTATTTGATTTGTTGCATACCAATATTGTATGTGTTGTTCTTGTTGTAATGGTATTATATAGTAATTTTTTAAATTTTTATTTTTAGTTGTTCAATTGTTAATTTAATAATATACAAAATCATGCAGCTGTAGTTGGCATTGCTTTGTCGCGATGCGTCAGTTGTTGCCAAGCACTGCGCCATCTTGAGGATTCTACTTAATATTAATGCGATAAAAACAACAATAACCGTTGAGCACTAAAGCGGAAGCAGTTCACATGTGGATATTGGAAATTATATACAAACAGCGCTTTTAATATGAGAAGCTTTGCTTGGCTAAGTACAAAGGAATGACCGCATTAATTTTGTTCTCACATTCAAATTTTAATCGAAGTGGATCTGATATACATACATATATCAATCAATATTAATATATGCTGAAACTTGTCATAGCTAATTCCAGTTAAAGCAACTTCAGGCGCAATTCAAGTTCAAAATAACAGAAGCCGTACCGTCCACGAAGAAATTATTCATGGCTTTGATCACCTAACAGCCTAACTGAATAACGCTACGTCCAAAGTAAGAAAATATCTCATATCTACACATTATCACATACATATATACGAGTATACATACAAACGCAGCTGTAAGAATGCAACGTTGAAACCATTAACAGAGTGTCACAACGATCATTAACTGCAGAAGGTGACGAATGATGATGCCAACACAAATATTTAATATTTGCACAACTTCAAATGAACAAGCCTTGCCTAAAGTAATCCGAACCCAAAGAGCTGTAGGAAGAGGTTGTCAATATGTATACGAAATGCTACCGGAGTTGCTTTGTTTGCTGCGCGCGACGCGAGTGATCAAATCAAGACGATAGCAGATATCTGCAAGAAATCGAGGCTATACACATATACTACTGCCTATAAGTAAGTACGTAGAAATTACTTCAGAGTTGCTTAATGGTAAAAAATTATGGGAGGGTTAATGGATTTTAACTGAACTTATGATTGCGTTCGGAGAAAATGGGATTCTAAATCCGAGAATGAGTTTTAATTTTGAAGCTTTTAAGGCGCTAATTAAGCACATGGAAATCACACTTTCCGAGTCCTTCAATTTTTCTGTACAAATGCAGACGCCAGTACTTCTCTCCATAGTTTCAAATTAAGGCTTTATAAAGATGAGCCCGAAGTTTAATTTCTTTAACCGAGATTTAAAATGTGTAACCTCGCCGCCCCTGTATAATCAAATACAAATTCATTTCAAGTATTAACTCTCTTTAAGCTCCACGGTGAGTGTGGGATGATAAACGCTTGGCTGGCCCGTTGACAGCATTGCCGGTTTGGCGCTTTGATCACCACTCGGCGCATTAGCTTCAACCGGTGTAAGTGTCGACCACTGTTTGACCACCTGACCAGTGCTCATGATCTTGCCCAAGCGGAACAATCTTTATATTGGCGGCATCACCGGAAGCCACTTATCTACTCGTACCAATACTCGATTGTAGTGGCTGGCTTTCAGCGGTCAAGCGGCCACATCAATGAGCTTTCTACCAGCGTTCCTATCGATTCTTAATTTCATTAAATTCATAGTTTGCTCTCACTTTTTCTTGAGCAAGTGACAATATGGTAGGAAGAACGTGAAACTGTTGTTGGCTTTCGCTAGTAACGAGTTTGTGTGTACACTCGACGGATGTTTATTGTTTGATGTGGATTTTTATTTTCATGATGTGGATATTTGTTAGCCTTTAGCGAGAGCTAAATGATCATGCCACAGATTCCTTTAAGTTTTGGGGTCACTTGTGATTGAGGAGAGAGAGTTGTAAGTTATCTTCGTTTAACTAATGGTTTCCTTTCCTTCGGTACAAAATTGGGACAAAGTCAATAACTCATTAATGAAAATGATCTCAGTAGAATATAAAAATATCTAGGAAGGCGATTACTCTTACCAAACCTTTTTTTTTATATTGACAGTATATTCTTTAATCCGATGTATTAGTTCTGAAAATTTCAATAAGAAAATTTTAATTTTTCGAAAACGTTTGTTTTGAAACATCAAAAAGATTTTCTTCAGAGAGTTTAAAGCTCATCGTTTAGACTATTACTATTTCTCTTCTACGAGTGCAATCGATTAGCAGGTAAATCCTGTGGCTCCAAGCCAAGTATTGTCAGGTTGTTGAACACCATGATCGTGCGACCGATCGGGGGTTGGTGGCTTGGGCTTCAAAAGCTTCGCAGACTTCCGTAGGGCTCAAACTATCGATATCACTCCACCTAGTAATCGGTCAGGTAGCCAAACATACACTGCTCCAAATGACAGCAGAAGGGTGTGGTAGAGGTAAGGTAATCTCATTCCAGCGGATGAAAAAATTAAGTGGTGTAATACCATTGGCTCTTCTTCCAAGGGACAGCATTACCGAAAGGGTAAACTTCACCAAGAAGTTCAAGGTTACCTTTAGAAGCAAGGTTAAATAGAATGATTCCGCTCTAGATCTAATATTTAGAGATAATACAATGAAATGGTACACCGACGGCTCGAAAACGTCGTAGGGAATTGGTGCAGGAGTCGCAAGACGCATACACCAAACTCTCCATACCTGTGGGAAGCTGAAGAAGCACTAATATGTATAATATGGGCCTAGCTTCTTGTGCAAATTGCCAGTTCTGTTACAAAGAGCCTGAAAGCAGTCTGCAGATGCAGAATAAAGGGCCTGGAATCCATTTTTCCAAATACCTAGCAGTATGTTGGACTTTATCAATACGCGGGGACTAGGTGAGTCTCTGTGATTTAGGAGAAAGCCCAATAGACCTAAGGTCGCAGTGCAATCCTTATGTATTTATCTTATCTTATCTCTTTGGACCAAATCTTAAAAGTCTGATATACCGGTGTATATTAGGGAAGGTCAAATCGCGACTACATTTTTAGAATTGTTAAGGAATTATCGAAGAACATGGATTATAATATACTTGTAAATGTCATACGTATTTTATGAATTAATGATTTTTTGTTTTAATTCGGCTTTGTATAACTCGCCAAGATCGGAATCTAGTTTAGCTTACCTGAGCTATAAAATGTTTCTAGGGATCTTAGAAGCCTATAGCTGTTTTCTAAAGCCTGATTAAATTTTCAAACCATATCGCTCATTGTAGTGCTTTGGAGAGTTAAGACACCTGCGGATAATAGTTAACATTTGAGCGTTAGAGAAGACAATGTTCGTATGCACCTAAGCTAATAAAAATATATCGAAGTATTACTGAATATTTTTCTTGATATTCTTACCTCCCTTAATATTCCAACGTAAGCTAAGGTGTTAATACATCCTATGGAACATTTTTATAATATATACGGACACATGCACATATTACATACATTGTACATATGTACGTACGTATGTATTTAGTAGCTACCGAATTTTCACATCAACTTCTTTCTAGGCTTATTTTGATTATACAGCTCACTGGTATTACGGTAATAAAGTTGTTGTTGTTGTTACGCTAGTTTATTGCTTGATAAGAACTTTTTCAATTATCAATAGACCTATTAATTATTGGAGCCCATGGTGTAACAATTTGAAAAATAAATAAACACAAAAATTTAATAAGTCAATCGAATTATATATTATTTGCTCCGGTATATGTAATACTGTATTTACACATACTATAAAAGCACATTCGGTCATACTTGAACCCAGCGGTAAAAAAGAGGTAAATACTTCAAACTGGTGTCAAATAGCTGCATTTTGGCTCATATTCATTTTTTTTCAATATATTTGTTAATGCATCAATACAAGGTGCATTCCAAAGTAAACAGGACTTAAAAAATAAAACAGAACAAATGGTTTTTTCGGCAAAACAATTTATTTTATTCCAAATAGTCGCCTTCTGTGTCAATACGAGTACAGCTTTTTGCACGGTCCAAACGCCTGTCGAACGTGTGTTTTAGCCCGTTGGCCGGTATGGCCGCCAGTATGCCGGTGCAAGCCTTTTGAATGGCCACTACGTCTGCATAAAGCTTTCCTTTCATGGGCAAATGAATTTTCCGAAAAGGAAGAAGTCGCACGGTGTCATAACAGGTGAATACGGGGAGTGGTTAATGGTTAAAATGTCATTTTTGGTGAAATAATCGGTCACAAGCGTCCTTCGAATGTTGGATTCTGAGCAATTTCTAGTCGTCAGTCAATTTGTGCGGAACAAACCGTGCACTCACCTGTCGTAAGCCAAAATGTTCGGTCAAAATGCGATGACTCGCGGGGGCGCTAGATTCAAAAAGTCCTGTTTACTTTGGAACGCTCCTTGTAGATTTCTAGCTTCGTGCTAGGTGACGATGTCTGGGTGTCCAAAATATTTTGGAATTCTCCCTTTATTTTTATAGGGTTTATAGTACCCCTATTAAATAATCTCCAGTTTTATTAGGTTATAAAGTTCTAACTTGAAAAAGGGGGTATTTCATCCAAGGCTGTTGTTTCCTTTTCATTGGTATTGATTTTTACGTGTCGGGTCCCAACCCAGCGCACAACTATAGAGAGGGATGGTTTACCTTCTCACTTCAGCTTGCCTTCAAACGCAAACGGATGTCCTTTGGCCACCCAGAGGATACTTGGTGTAAGATTGAAAGCCGTCAGCTGTTTGAGCCACATGTAAAATAATCGCTTCTGGTCACTCCTTAGTAAATGGGGTTCAAAGAACTTTCCTTATTTGCATGGACTTTTATACATGGTTCCGTCCTTTACGATGACACAAACATTGTCCACCGAATTAAGAGAGCGGCTACGCTGGTTAAGGAAAAGGAAAAATAGTATTCGATGCTGTAGGAAGTAGATGAAGAGGAAGATCTCAACCCCGTTGAATATATTAGGTTGAGAAAGCGGTGCCTGCGCCAATGAAGAAGAGAATGGAAGTTCTACCATAACTTCACGCTGCTGAGAATGCAATTTTATTGCGAGGAAATGGTTTCAAATGAATTAATCTTATCTGTAGTCACAACTTCTTCCTATCTATTTGGCATACTATTTGGGTAAAATTGTTCATCTTCGATGCTATCCAAGAATCAAGTCAGTTTTCGATGTCTTTTTGTGAGTGGAATAGTTTTGGGACCGACGATGTGCCATTGAACGGCAGAAATAATAGTCGAGAATTAGTGCTTGAGAATCGACGATTAATAGTCGGAGATTTCACTGCCATCGTTGGAATATCGGGAGAATCAGTGAAAAACATTTTTAACGATTATTTGTTCCTAAGATAAGTTGAAGCAGGAATGGTTCCAAAATCGCTAAATTTTTGCGAAAAACGACTCGCGTTAACGTCTGCGAAACAATGTCTTCCGACCACCAGGATGTTTTGAAACGTATTATACTGGCGATGATTCTTGGATCTATGATACGAACCGGAAACAATCAATCGGCCAAATGTCGTGGCAAAGGTGAGCGGAAGCCGAAAAAATTACGTCAAAGCAGGTCCAAAATCAAGGTTACGTTGACAGTTTTCTTCGATTATCGAGATGTGGTGCACTCCGATGTCTTTCCGACCGGTCAAACTGTCAACACGGAATACTATTTGAGTGGTATGCGTCGTTTGCGCGAAGCTATTCGTTTAAAAAGGTCGGAATTAGGGGCCGACTACTCTTAGTTTTGAACCACGATAATACACCGTCGCATACTGCATGGATTCTTCGTGAGTTTTTCGCCAAATTTTCGACCGATATCGTGCCGTAAACACCACATTCGCCTGATTTAGCTGCTAGCGACTTCTGGCTATTCAGCAAACTCAAACGACCTCTCCGGGGAAACCGTTTGGTGTCCATTGAAGTCATTAAAAGTGAATGGATAAATGCATTGAAGTCTTTTCCGGAAATTTACTTTAACAACTGTTTCGAGGATTGGAAAAAAGTTGTCACGAAGGTATTGGGTCCTAGGAGATTACTTTCAAGGTACCGACATACATTTTGAATAGTAGTATATCGTAGCCGAATCGAAGAGGTCTAGTACTCTGCGGCTTACAACCAACTCAATTTACTACCGGGTGTAGTTAACTTCAGTTTGTCGTAATGTGTGTGTGTGTGGGCTAATGTGATAAATAATTATGGCAGATAGAGTTATATATTTCTTTTTATGGCGGGTGGCTAAACTAATTTCAAATATTGACTTTTTCACACAGCAAAGGTTATCTCTGCTTGGAAGAGCTTTATTTTTTGTGTTGTTGGAGGCTCGCCAAAGTTAAGTCCGTAAATAACGGGCTACCAGTATTACGTACAGTCCAAGCAATATGTGCGTCTCTTACTTTAGTTAAGCAGCCGTGATGTGTTTTTCTTTCTTTTTTCTTTGTATTTCATGGCGTATTTTTATCGCCTCAAGCATGTGGGTGATATGAGCTTGTAAAGCTCGGCAATGCGAAGATCAATGTGTAGGCGAATGTTGTCAACAATTATAAATATATTTAAGCACAGTTATTATTCAATTACCACTTACGCTCGCGGCAGCTTTAATTATAGCATACTCATGGCAGAAATTCGCTATCGACGAACAGTCATACTTAACACATGGCGCGCCAACTAAATGCGCCAAACGCTTTACACCCCCCTTTCGTCTCTCACTAGCACATACACACAGCCACATGCAGGTGCATAGCTGCACTTAAGATTCACGTTGGTTGCATGCTTGCCAATGTGCTCTAACTACTTAAGTCCGCACTTAAGTACCTTAACTAAATTGTGTGCTTAATTGTGGTCATATGACAATTAGTTATAAATTAAGTCGCTTGGATTTTCAAGTCGTTACACGTTAATTTTCATAACTTTAAATTGTTTGTGGAGTGTTCTAGGTATACATTTGTATACATACATACTTGTATGTATATCCTTATGAAATTCAATAAGCTTACTTCAAAAGCCTGATATATTTATCTATTTTTATTCAAAATGCCATCACGCTAGTCGAGTGGACGAAGTGCGTGACTGCCACTTGTCGTGTGGAGGGTGCTAAATACCGCTGAGCTGCAGTCTAAAATTATAGACGCAATTCTATCGAATAGCGGTTATATAAAGATATGTAAATATGTATGTATGTATGTTCATTTACAAAATTAAATATTTTATTAGAATTTTTTATCATTCTTCTTCTTTACTGGCGTAGACACCGCTTACGCGATTATAGCCGAGTCAACAACAGCGCGCCAGTAGTTTCTTCTCTTCGCTACGTGGCGCCAATTGGATATTCCAAGCGAAGCCAGGTCCTTCTCCACTTGGTCCTTCCAACGGAGTGGAGGTCTTCCTCTTCCTCTGCTTCCCCCGGCGGGTACAGCGTCGAATACTTTCAGAGCTGGAGTGTTTTCGTCCATTCGGACAACATGACCTAGCCAGCGTAGCCGCTGTCTTTTAATTCGCTGAACTATGTCAATGTCGCCGTATATCTCGTACAGCTCATCGTTCCATCGAATGCGATATTCGCCGTGGCCAACGCGCAAAGGACCATAAATCTTTCGCAGAACTTTTCTCTCGAAAACTCGCAACGTCGACTCATCTGTTGTTGACATCGTCCAGGCCTCTGCACCATATAGCAGGACGGGAATTATGAGTGACTTATAGAGTTTGGTTTTTGTCTGTCGAGAGAGGACTTTGCTTCTCAATTGCCTACTCAGTCCGAAGTAGCACCTGTTGGCAAGAGTTATCCTGCGTTGGATTTCAAAGCTGACATTGTTGGTGGTGTTTACGCTGGTTCCAAGATAGACGAAATTATCTACAACTTCAAAGTTATGACTGTCAACAGTGACGTGAGTGCCAAGTCGCGAGTGCGACGACTGTTTGTTTGATGACAGGAGATATTTCGTCTTGCCCTCGTTCACTGCCAGACCCATTTGCGTTGCTTCCTTGTTCAGTCTGGAGAAAGCAGAACTAACGGCGCGGGTGTTGAGACCGATGATATCAATATCATCGGCATACGCCAGCAGCTGTACACTCTTATAAAAGATTGTACCTGCTCGATTAAGTTCTGCAGCTCGAACTATTTTCTCCAGCAGCAGATTGAAGAAATCGCACGATAGGGAGTCGCCTTGTCTGAAACCTCGTTTGGTATCGAACGGCTCGGAGAGGTCCTTCCCGATCCTGACGGAGCTTTTGGTCCCGCTCAATGTCAGTTTACACAGCCGTATTAGTTTTGCGGGGATACCAAATTCAGACATTGCGGCATAAAGGCAGCTCCTTTTCGTACTGTCGAAAGCAGCTTTAAAATCGACGAAGAGGTGATGTGTGTCGATTCTCCTTTCACGGGTCTTTTCCAAGATTTGGCGCATGGTGAATATCTGGTCGGTTGTTGATTTACCAGGTCTGAAGCCACACTGATAAGGTCCAATCAGTTTGTTGACGGTGGGCTTTAATCTTTCACACAATACGCTCGATAGAACCTTATACGCGATATTAAGGAGGCTAATCCCACGGTAGTTGGCGCAGATTGTGGGGTCTCCTTTTTTATGGATTGGGCATAGCACACTTAAATTCCAATCGTTGGGCATGCTTTCGTCCGACCATATTTTACAAAGAAGCTGATGCATGCTCCTTATCAGTTCTTCTTTTATCATTACAAACATAAAAAAACATGAAAAAAAAAATATTTTAAACTCGACCATTGCGACGTCATTTGCGGTGACCCCTGGGAATAATGATGCGCCCACGTTGGCAGTCTAACTGCTTACAGGATCATCTAAAGTGAAAAATATGTGTTTTGGTTAAAACCTTAACTAGTAACTTGGACGAAGGAAAAGAACTGAATATTAAATTTTTGGCACAAATTTTTACAAAAAAATGAAAATTTCAGTGAAAAGTTCCAGAATTTTTTTTAATTGTTGTAATCGAAAAAAACACTTGTCCAAGTTTTAAGATTTATATCTCAAAGACCTGTGTAAAAAATTCATGAAGATCGGTTGAAAAGTTCTAGAGAAATCTTATCAACCGACTTCAAAAACACATCTCCGAGAAAAACGCGTTTAAACACGGTGCTCTTAGCCCAGCTAGCCTCGAGCGCACAAGTTCTCAAGGCTGTATCTCCTAAACTATTACTTGGATCAACTTGAAAATTTAGGAAAATATACTGGTAGTTGTAGAATTTAAGAAGACAATAAAAAATTCGATTTTTTGAAAACCGTAAACCCATGTAACCCCTTAAATTTAAGAGTGTTCTCAAATTGTAGTTGAAGAAGCTTCGTTAATGTTTAAGGAAGATTTAAAAACAGTTAACTTTAAAGTTCATAGGTAGCATACAAGAGCACAAAAGAGAAGAAAAACGGCCAAAGAAAATTTAAGGTTATGTCCGCATGAAATGCGAATATTATACAAGGTGCGTTCCAAAGTAAACAGGACTTAAAAAAATAAAACAGAACAAATGGTTTTTTCAGCAAAACAAATTTATTTTATTAAAAATAGTCTCTTTCTGCTTCAATAAAGCTTTTTGCACGATCCAAAAGCATGTCGAACGTGTGTTTTAGCTCGTTAGCCGGTATGGCCGCCAGTACAAGACTTTTGAATGGCTTATACGTCTACATAACGCTTTCCTTTCAAGAGCAAATACACTTTTCCGAAAAGGAAGAAGTCTCACGGTGCCATAACAGGTGAACACGGGGAGTGGTTAATGGTTAAAATGTGATTTTTGGTCAAATAATCGGTCACAAGCGTCGATCGATGAGAGCAATTTTTGGTCGTCAGTCAATTTGTGTGGAACAAATCGTGCACACACCTTTCGTATGCCCAAATGTTCAGTCAAAATGCGATAAATCGATGTTTTGCAGATGATCAATTACATTTCCATGAATTTTAATGCTGATTTCGGCTGATTTTTGATGAATTCACGCACAGTTTCGATGGAATTTCCGGTGATAACGAATTTTGCTTGGCCCACAGGTTGACCGTCATTTATGTCCTCACGACCACTTTGAAAACGTTGAAACCACTCATGCATATCGACATATACTCGTAGATGACGCCACCAGGGGGCGCTGGATTCAAAAAGTCCTGCTTACTTTGTATTTACAAGTATGTACATTCTCTTCTAAGAAACAAAGCCATTATGCCTCAAATCGTTCTCAAAATTTTTACCCACCCAGAAGTAGGCGCGCTGTTTAATTAAAGCAGTGTTGTCCAAGGTGACTGTGTGCACGTTATGCTTGTGTTGGTTATTCTAGCGTCAACTGATCGCAAAATTCTTCTTTGCTTGCCTACGAAGTTGAATACAGTAGCACAATCGTGCTTTCACAGACACTTGTCGCGACATGTTGGTGTGAGGTGTCTGGCACTGTCCGTGCGCTATTGTGCGCATAAGCCGTGGACAACGCTGACCTAAAGCAATATTTTCCATATTATTAAACATTACATAAGTATGTATGTGTGAGTGTATATGCACAAAAATTTTAATAAAGACATCAGAGTGAATATTTGTTTTGACAACGCCATTAAATAATTGTCCACATTCTCGAAATGTTTGTAAATCATTTTAAAATCTTAAATGCAAACAGAAATCAAACTTCACCTCAATTATGCAAATAAGCAGCGCTTAATTGTGCCATTAGCAACTGTTAAGCTACCGTTTAAAGTAAACTGTGCCGACAAGGGGCAGCCACCGGCGACAGCAAGCAAAGACGATAATGGCAATGGCAGCCAGTGTCGTTGCCTTTGAAGCCGTCGCTTATACATTTTCACATACACACATACACAGATATAAATGCGTATTTATTGACATGGGAAACGGTATTGTCAGTTTGATCTTTGCCGGTGTCATCAACGCCATTGAAGATCAAGCGAATACTTCGGCGCACAGCAACACCCGAATATATGGAAATAATGTATGTATGGGTTGGTGTTATGAGCTCTGCGAAAGTGATAACTCAGAGTGTTAGGAGAGTTTCCCTTATTTAGAGAGAAGCCTGAAAATTGTAGTTACGGAAGTTTTTAAATATTTCTATATAGTGTACGATAACTATTTATGAATGTTCATGATCCATCAATACAGGTTAAAAATATTGGTTAAAAGTATTATATTGGGCTTAGTGTGGCATACTTTCAAGAAATGGTAAGGTCAAAAGTTATCGTTATAATATACGAGATGTTATTCAATGTTAGGAAAAGAGAGATGGATTGCCAAAAGTGGATTTTTTGAGCAGATCAAAAAACCGGAAGGTCATTTTATGGAAAACTATGTACATACATATATAGGATATTAAGAAAAAAATACATACATGAACGGATCATTTGTAAATCGGAAATTGTAATTAAATTCGTCGGGTAAATGTATTTCGTTCAGTTAGTAGGATTGTCTTTAATTACCGAATGTTGGAAAAGGGTAACGATGATTTTGTTTTATCAAAAACACAAGCCTACAGGTGGTACAAATCCTTCAAAGACGGTCGCGTCATCGTTAAAGACATACCTCATTCTCTACGACCTTCGACCTCTTCAACTGATGAAAAATATTGAAAATCATCAGGTAAGTGTAAGAGAGTTGGCAAGGGAGAGAGAGAGAGCTCTTTGCCTCGAGTCTCTAGTGAGTCCGTTCGAATGATTTCCGTGGATATTTTGGGAACAAAAAGCGTTCTTGCCCGACTCGTCGCTATAAAGTTGAGTGGCCAAAGCCAAAATCAAGGTGATGCTAATGGTTTTTTTGATTTTCGTGACATAGTGCATCATGAATTTGTTTCCTATACCACCATCGATCAACCACCGTATTCACCAGATTTGGCTCCGCGTGATTTTTTTTGTTCCCCAAACTGAAATAGTCATTCTGTTGAACCCGTTTTCCGTCGATCGTAGAGATAAAACAAAACTCGCTGAAGGTGCTGGAGGCCAAATAAAAAAGTGCTTTGGAAGTGTTTCGAGGATTGGAAAAATCGTTGCCAAAAGTGTCTTTTTTGTAGCAATGTATATTCAGAGGTGATGATAGACTACGGTCTCACAATGTATTCTGTAAGAGAAAGACATATTCTTCTTTACTGGCGTAGAAACCGCTTACGCGGTCATAGCCGAGTTAACAACAGCGTTTCTTCTTTTTACAAGATGGCGCCAATTGGAGTTTACAAGCGAAGCTAGGTCCTTCTCCACCTGTCCTTCCAGCGGAGTCGAGGTCTTCCTCTTCCTCTGCTTCCCACGGCAGGTACTGCGTCGAAAACTTTCAGAGCTGAAGTGTTTTCGTCCATCCGTACGACATCACCTAGCCAGCTTAGCCGCTGTCTTTTAAGGATGGAGGATGGAGTCATGTGTAGAAGTTAACGCAAGTGAGGAAAGTTCTTTGATCGTCATTCACTTCGGAGTGGCCAGAAACGATTCTTTTACACATGACTCAAGCAGCTAACGACTTCCGGTCTTTGACCAAGTATCCTCTGGGTAGCATAAGAACATCCGTTTGAAGACAAGCTAAAGTGAGAAGGTGAAACATCTCCTACACAGGATTGTGCACTGGATTTGGGGTCCGCCATGTAAAAAAAAACACCCAATGAAAACCAACAATCAACTTCGGATGAGAGACCCCCCTTTTGATGACGACCAAGAGAAAGATATAGACACAGAAAAAAAATTCTGCAAAAAATTTGCATAATCTCAAAAATCCAGTTTCAATTCAACGTGTCTTACAATAAATCTCTAAATTAAAGCTATTAATGCATTTGGCGCTAAGGCACGCCAGGAATGGCAATTACCAAATACCAGAAATGATTACAAAAACCACGCTTGAGCACACAAAATTCCAACTACTTAGCGGTGAAATATTTGTACTAAGTAAGTAACTCGCTACAGCCATAAAGGAGAAATAAGAAAAGAGCTGTAAGACCAGCAGCTAAAACGAAGTTTGTATGCTTATATGAATGGCTGTGGGTGTGTGTGTTTGAAGCTCGTGTTTACCCATTAGCGTTTTCGCTTTTGAGTTGGTGTGGTATTTACGAGTAAATCCGGTAGGGACTTCAAATCGAACTTCGCCAAAAAGGTGTAGTAACGACCACAACGACGATGGCTGATGTCTCTCTATGCCATAGCAACAACAACCACACCTGAGCTATTAAGCCGCGACCGTATTTCACGCTAAAATATTTACACTACATTTGTAGAACTCACAGCGCTGCTGGAATGTCAGCTGCAAGACGCCAGGTCGCGCTTGGGGGGTTCGGTGTTGCTGCCGCGCATACCATATTTAACCGTTAGTATTAACTCTCCACAAAATAGCGTTATTTACCTTGCGGACTGCCACATTGCCTGCTTGTATTTCTGTGTGTGCATGTCTGTGTTTATTGGCTGGCTCTCGAGTGGGCGTCAAAGTGGAGTGTGCGGGCGCCTTGCATTCAGTCCAATCACTCAACAGCCGCTAAATTGCACGGTAGTTAAACAACATTTCAATAAAATATTAAAATAATAAAAATCTTCATTTTTATTTACACTCAAATTATTGCCAAGTGAAGTGCGAAGGCGAATAAATAAAAAATGGAGAAGCAAAAAAAGTTGGAATTGAAGAAGGAGCAGATATTTAATGGTCTACACAGACACGAAATAGAAGTCTGTGGGCTGCGGCTTCTTGGCTTCTTATAGTAGTTTATTGTGAACAAAATGAAAGTTATGTGTATGTATACTATATATACCAATATACATATAGATACATATGTACGTATGTATTGTTTTGTTTGCAGTCGTAAGTAAGTAGCTTGGCGCCACCAAGTCGTCGTTCAATAATAAATTCAATGAAATTCCATTTTAATGAAGATTAATATTGTTTATTGTGTTGATTTTGCTAAATTATTTCTGTTTTGTATGTTTTCGTAAATTTCGAAAAATCCATTTAATGTGAAGAACAACAGGCATAAGTCGTATATACCAGGAGCGGAAGCAGA
The DNA here is from genome assembly GCF_023373825.1 of Bactrocera dorsalis. Lineage (NCBI taxonomy): Eukaryota > Metazoa > Arthropoda > Insecta > Diptera > Tephritidae > Bactrocera > Bactrocera dorsalis. The sequence goes on along the minus strand of NC_064307.1, from coordinate 20,379,376 downwards.
AATAGTTTTTGTTGGGGACAAAACCAAATTTTGGATCAAGTTTTTAGAATCTTACGAAAACTTCTTTTCCAGTGACCTCAATGTCATGATGTATGTGCAGCAACGCCAAGCCGATCAATCTTTCTTGAAGCATGTTCGTCCTCAGACACGTTTTAATGCGGCGATGTGTCAAAAAAGAGCGTTCAGAGCTCGTATTTGTCACAGGAAGTGTGTAGAATAAGCGAAGAAAACTATGCATTGTGGGACATAGGTCTGCATCGCAGTTCTTCAGCATTTCCAATGCAGTGGTCGGTAACTTGTTGTATTTTGACTTTTGCTTCTGCTAGTGATCAAGTTCACCTTTGAGCTTCAAACGTCGCACGACGTTGTCATTAACCAAAAAGCCTTTGAATCTATCTATCAAGCAGTAAATGAGATTTGCCATTTCTTTGGTTTTCAAAGCACAAACTTTTTCTGGAAGTAGCAAACTCTGTTGGAATCCATCCAATACTTCTCGAAAAAAACGCGTCTTCACATCTCCACCGATTGTATCCAACAGAGGAATGCACACTGAGACCCTGTTGTATTCTTCGCAAGTTCTCATGCAGAAATTTTCGCGTTTTGTTTGTTGGTCGCAGATTATTAGTTTTTCTTCGTCAACTTTTACTTCTGTCGCCATTTTTTGCGTGTCTGAATAAATGGATCGAAAATGTTCCTCAGCTTTTTGTCCTCGATTTCGGAACGTTACAAGTACCGTATCTATCATATTTGATGCCTTTGCCAGATCGAGCGATTCTTTCTGAATTCTGGAAATTCCCCCCTTTTCGCCCTCTGAATCCGCAACTGTAGAAGTATATATCATATATGTACATACTTGTATATACTATATTCGCATTTATTTATGTACTGCGATAATTTTCAGTCAATTTCAATTTATTAAAAATAAAAAATAATAATAAATAATAAATATTTTTTTAAATATAATCTACGGTTGATAATTTTTTTCTTGTGCAATGGCTTTCTTGTACCGCTCTTTCGTATTAGCAATTACAATTAAAGCATCTTTACTGTCGAAATTCTGGGCATAAGGCTTAAGCAAGTGAGTTTTATTGCAGCCATTTTCATATATTCGACTTTAGATACCTTTAAAAACTATTAATTCATGCATAAAGTGATCGATTGCTAAAGGTGGTATATCAACAAGCTTCAAGGAGAAGAAAGGCAGAGGTTTGGTCAACAATATAATGCTTAACGGCTTTGGTGGGTCACCAATTTTTCATCTAGAGGATACTATGTGCATCCATTATCACCATCTAATCTACCATCTACCACCAGGGGCGCGGTAATCCTCTAAATTTTACCATGATCGATTTTGTGCCTGCATATACATAGGTGTTTTTGTACCCTTTTGCGATATCTAGCATTCGGAGTATGTAAATTAAATGGGTAAAAAAAGCTGCATCGCCCAGAGGATGCAATAAGCTTTCATTACCGCCATCAATCGTCCGCCAAACACCACTAGGTGCGTGGCAGTTGCCTAAAAACCTGATCGCAGTTTAAGTCTCACCCTTTGGTGGTCATTAGCGTCTAAACGTGGTGAAAAACAAGATTACGCATACTACTTGATTCATATGGGGGCATAGGTTCATGCCAAGTAGAGATATCAATCGCTTATATACATAGGTTGAACAGGTGCGTAGCAATCAACAAAAAAATCAGTTTATACTTAGTCCAGCCATAAGTTTTGTTATACTTTCTGGGCATTATAAAAATGAAACAACAGCACATTTTCTATTTAATTAAGTTTATTGTATTTAACGATATATATGTATGTACCTAAAATTAGCGATTTGAAAAATTTTATAATAGTTGAAATTTCAAACAAGCTCTTAAACGTCTCGGCCATTGCTTGCTGCTAGAACGGAAGATTTTTTCATACTCTTCAAATTTCTGTGGGGTGTTGCACAGCCATGTTCTCCAACTCTGACTGTAAACTTGTAGTCTAAGGGATTTAAATCTGGAAGGCCAACCATTTGCAGTTATGAAACCAGAAATATTGCTTTCAAGCCACTGCTGGGTGGTTTTTGTCTTGTGTGCTCGAACAGAATCACGCAGGAAGATTCAATGTTCTCCATTGGATTCCCATTAAGTTAAGTCATCAATATTTACTTTATCGTCTTTAAGGGGTTACATGGGTTTCACAGTTTCAAAAAATCGAAAAATTTTTTTTATCTTATTAAATTCTATAACATCTCTAGAATATTGTCCTAAATTTTCAAGTTGATCTGATCAATACTTTCGGAGATACAACCCTGAGAACTTGTGCGCTCGAGGCAATCTAGGCTAAGTGCGCCGTCTTTAAGCGCGTTTTTCTCGAAACTGTGTTTTCAAAGTCGGTTGTCAAGATTTCTCGCGAACTACTCAACCGATCTTGATGAAATTTTACACAGGTCTTCGAGATATCATTTACAAGGTCTTGAACGAAGGATTTTCTTTTTTTTAATTACAACTATTAAAAAAAAAAAAAATGTCGAGAAATTTTCATCGAAATTTGCATTTTTTTATAAAACGTCTGCTAAAAATCCAATTTTCATTTTTTTTCTTTTTCCTTCGTCCAATACCCAGTTTATTGTCTTTACTAAAACACGTATTTTTTATTTTTATTTCTGATGATCCTGAAAGAAGTTCTGCTGACAACGCAGATGTAGCTTTTTTCCGAGGGACTGCCGGAAATGGCGTCGTAATGACTGCCATTTTGATATTTTTTTGAAAATTTTACAAAATGTTTACTAAATATGAGTCTTTTAAATAAAAAAAAAATTCATTAAAATATTTTATTTTTTATATGTAAAAAAAAAATAAAGGCCGTTTTTTGCCCGAGGAAACCCATGTAACCCCTTAAAGTAACTCTCACCAACGATTTTCCAGTCCTCTAAACACTTTTCATAAGCACTTTTTGGGATGACCTTCAGCTCTTTAAGCGATTTTTGTTTTATCTCTTTGATCGACTAAGAGTGGGTTCCACGGTTGCCGCTTTACTTCAGTTTTGGGAACAAGAAAAAATCGTACGGAGCCAAATCTGGTGAATACGGCGGTTGATCGATTGTATTCATTGCATTTTTGTGTTTAAATTTGGTCACAATAGGGGCTCAATGCGATGGTGCATTATTTTCAAATTCATGATGCGCCAAACTACAAATATCGAAAAAAAAACAATGGTGATGCCAAGGACAAGGTTATGCTTGATTTTTGAGCGGATTTGGCGTGTTTTCTTTATTTCGGCTCCTCCATTCGGAAGATTGTTTACTTGTTTACATGTCAAACTCATAAACCCATGCGTTACCGGCCGCTATAATGCTCTCAATGATTGTGGAATCGGTATTCGCACGATTAAGCATGTCCAACGAGACCTTTTTACGATGCTCTTTTTGAAAAAAAAAATAAGTTTTATCGTGACGAGTTGAGCAAGAACCCGTTTCTTACACAAAATATCGATCAAAATCATTCGAAAGGACTCGCGAGAAATGTTGAACTCTCTTGCCATCTCTTTAACACTTGCTTGATGGTTTTCATGGTGCTTGACTTTTATAATATCACTTTTAAAATATTTTCATCAGTAGAAGAGATCGAAGGGAGTTCAGAACGAGGGATGTCTTCCACGATCTCTCGACCCTATTTCAAGGCTTACACCAGTCTTTTTGATAAAACTAAATAACCGTAACCCTTTTCCAACATTCGATTTCACACACGAAACTACAAAATTGGACACACATTCTTTGCTTGATATTTTTATCCATTGTAAAAATCGCTAAACACTGCTGAGGTGTACCGACTAAGGCAGCAGTAAACAAACTGGTTGACAGATCGGGCTCATATTTAGCATAGTAATTAAGGACAGTCCTACCAACATAGAAAAATAAATTTTTTATACCTTGAACAGGGTATATAAGTTTGCCACGAAGTTTGTTGCACCCAGAAGGAAGCATCGGAGACCCTATAAAGTATATATACAATATAAATGATCAGTATGTTGAGATGAGTCGAGTTAGCCATGTCCGTCCGTCTGTCGGTATATATGCAAACTAGTCCCTCAGTTCTTGAGATATTGTTCTGAAATCTTGCACACGTCTTTCTTTACCAGAGAAGCGCCTCATTTGTCGGAACCGCCGATATCGGATCACTGTAAGATATAGTTGCCATACAAACTGAACGATCGGAATTAAGTTCTTGTATGGAAAACTTTTACATTTAACGTGGTATCTTCACGAAAGTTGGCACAGATTATATTTTAAAGCATCAATGTAATCTCCGAAAAAATTGTTCAGATCGGACTACTATAACATATAGCTGCCATACAAACTGAACGATCGGAACCAAGTTCTTGTATGGAAAACTTCCTCATTTGACGATATATCTTCACGAAATTTGGTATGAGATATTGTTCGCAGAAATAATGTAATATCGGAGGAAATTGTTCAGATAGGCTTACTATAGCATATAGTTGCCATACAAACCGAACGATCGATCAAGGGCTTATATGGAAAACTTTCGCATTTGATGTGGTATCTTCACGAAATTTAATATGTATTACTGCTTAAGATAATAATATAATTTCCGAAAAAATTGTTCAGATCGGCTTACTATAGCATATAGTTGCCATACAAATTGAACACATACATATGTAGTTACTAAAAGAAATGCACCTGTGAAGGGTATATTAGCTTCGGTGCAGCCGAAGTTAACGTTTTTTCTTGTTTTAAATATCATTTACCCGGGGAATTTAATTGGAATTTCTAGGTGCTTTTTTGTCACAATGTAATAATTCTTCAGCAAAAATTTTAACAGGAAACGGGTCATAAATATTGACTACCTTGTTGGGAATTACCAAATATTAGTCGCATGAGTGAGTTTACATTTTTTAACAGAGATTACACGCGTTATAGGAATTTAATCGAAATTAAGCGCATCGTTAAACTGTCAGAACTGTGAAATAACATGCTTCGAAAATGTGAATGAATGCCATGCATATCAATATTTATACATATGTATGTATAAACATATACCTATATTATATGATCTGGTATGTGTAGATACTATATTGAGCGCTAAAGGCCGTCATACCTCACAAGCCACTTGAAAAAGAAAGGAAGAAAGTAATTTAAGAACTACAACATTAGCTTAGTATGACCTCTATTGGCATTAATCGGTTTTATCGTATTTGAGTGTTTGGTATATATATTTATTGTACGCAATTTAAACGGTATTTCGCAATGTGATTACGCCATAAAAATGATGTTACCCTAAGAAGCCTCACGTAGGCCAACACTTATGCCGCAAATACAAAGTCACAGCAGAGCAGCAATTTCTAATATTTTAATTACGAAAACACTGCCATTATATAAATTAAATCGCATGCGATAAGATTAGTTGGTGGAGACAGTATCGCTTAAAGTGCAATTTGCGCTTGATTTATAATTAATATTGCTGTTATAATTTCAAAAATTTTAATTTAGCATTTGCCTCCGCACCCAAACAACAACAACAACAACGGCAACAAGAAGCCGTAAAGGTATAAATAAATCGAGCCAACAACTACAACAACATCAACTAACATGCCCATGATCCTCCAACCAGGTAATCATCAATCAGCGAACCAACAACAACAACAACACCAACACATGGAACACTTGAGAATCCACCGTACGAGGCGAACTAATTGAAATTTGATTGTTGGTGATATCGCCAGCAACCGACGATAATAACCGATAAGACTTATGACTTCTTATGGCGCTCGAGGCAGCTGAATGAAAGCTGCCACTGTTTACGCCGACGCACATCCGCACATATCATGTATGCATATATACTATATATGACTATAAAAAGTCAATCCAAGTCAAAGTCAATCCGTGAAATCTTGGCAGTCCGTGCGTTGCGTCCACCGCTCGATACCGTTATCTCTACATAAATGCTATAATTGAAAATTAATCCATCATAATAACCGTCAAAATAAGTGAGCATAAGTATGAAGCATAATATTGAACTGCGTCTTGAGGTGGCACTGACGGCAGCAGATATATAAGTATAACCAATTTGGCTTCCAGAGTGCCATAAATATTACTAATACACACTTATATGTTTGTGTGTGTGGATATATAAAAGTAACTGCCCTGCCAACCATCAGCGGGTAAAAAACTAGATAATCAGTGGGTAACATGGGGGTAAACATGGGGATAAACATATAGAGTGTGTCTTAGGCCGAGCGAATATTTAACCCACTCACGTACGTATACATGTGATCATACAACAAAAAATAACCCGAAAATGTGCGTTGGTGTTTGTGCATAGAGAAAAAATGTGTAGTTGTATTGAAATATTTGTCACAAGCGGGTAGCCGTGGTTGGCTGGGTGGCTATTCATATATGAAGTGTACAGGAAGGTTTGAAGACAATGATAAGATTTGGATAACTCTGTTGAATCTAATATTCACACTTTGGTCACCCCAAAAGCGAACAATATACCGGCGTGTATGCGTATATACAAGCTGGTTAAGAAACAAGAAATTGCTTCCCCAATAAAAAAGTTTCCTTAAAAAAACTTTATTCTGATCATTCAGTTTGTATGGCAGCTATATGCTATAGTGGTCCGATATCGACGATTCCGACAAATGAGAAATTTCGCGGAGAGAAACGAAATTTTATATCGATATATCAAAAGCTGGGAGATCAGTTCGCGTGTATACAGACGGTCCCAGCTCGCCATGTTGATTATTTATATATGTATATTGTATATAATATATAGGGTCTCTGAAGTTTCCTTCTGGGTAATACAATATCTTCACTGCAAACTAAATATTTAGGCGATCGATTGAAACTTTGACCTTGCAGTCGTTGACTTCGACAACGAAGTACTTAGGAGCGTGGCAGGCAACCATGAATGGGCCTCTGTAGGGTGCCGGTAATGATGGCCGAACAGAGTCATCTTGAATGAAGACGTAGTGGCTTGCTTCCAGCATGATGCCACATAATTCTTTCACTGTCTTTACCTCGTTTGGTTTGCTGTTGCATTCGATGATAAAATCTGAAGGCAAACGAAGCATTCAACATTTTTTAATGTCATTCAACGTGAGCCTAAACGATGGCACGCTTGTAACCGATAGTGGGAGTATTGTGGATGCCGCTCCTACAAACATTTTCTTGCCACGCTTCCAACGTGGTCGGAAGATATCGAAGCATATTTTTACTCCCTTGAATGTCTGGTATTTGAAAGACGGCCACATGTGTAGCATAAGCTCGGAAATTCAGCCATCAGGAGTAGTGTCCAATCTACGAGCTGAAATCGCCACTTTGTCAAAGCAAGTTAGTTTGCTTTGCGTAACGACCGCTCTAGGGGCCGGCAGTACGCCAGTTTGGCGGTTAACACAAGAAAGAATGCCAATGGTTTTAATTTAATTTAATTTGATTTAATTGTAAATTCGAGACCTGGAGAAATGTTATTTCCTTTTGTCTGTTCTATTTATATTATGGTTAGAAAATATTAATATATCTCATACACGATACACGGATATAATCGATAAAGTCAATCCGAAGATCGAAAGTCAAATATTAGACAAAGGGTAAAATGGCTTCATATTGTACGAAATATTCTTATCAAATTTGTATTTTTCTTTGCTGATAAACCATGATCAAATTTGACCTGGATTGACGAAAAATTTATTTTAATACAAATCTTGACAACGTTTATTCCAAATTTCAATGCATTCAACGAAATATGGTTCCGTCTAATTTTTGCATCCCCATTCGTTAGATTTTTGGAAAGTTTCGACGTCATATTCATAAGCCCACGTCTCGCCATGTTTTGGATATACTGTATGTATGGTGTGCATAGAGTTTCAAGAAAAGTATAAATCGACTTTATCCATTTTAGAAGAAAATTGCGTTATCATTTTTGTTTCAGACCAATATTTATAATAGGCGACCCAAGAGCCCGTTCTCAAGACAGTCGGGTCCACGTAACCGGAATAGACTCGAATTTTTTATACGGACTAGGACGAACAATTCAGCACAATTCTGTCGCTACAACAATAACAACAGTTGTCGGGCTATGATAACTAACTATTTGATGCCTGAAATAGAAACTAGTGACCTCTGCAACATTTGGTTTCAACAAAACGGCGCTACTTCCCACTTATCGCATTAATCAATGGATTTATTGAGAGAACACTTCCGTAAGGAAAAAATTTCACGTTTAGAGCCGGTCGATATCACAACCTTAGACTTTTTTCTGTGAGGATATGTAAAGTCTAAAATTTATGCGGACAATCACGCATCGATTCAGTGCTTGGAGCAAACATCACGCATGTCATTTGCCAGTTACCAGTCGAAATGCTTGAAAGAGTCATCGAAAATTGGTCTCAAAAAATCAACCATCTAAGACGTGGACCACTGCCAACATTTGAAAGAGATAATCCTTAAAAAAGAAATTCCAAAGAATGTTCTTTCGATTGATAATAACCAAGTTTCTGTGTTTTTTCTTTAAAAAAAAAGTAGGAAACTTCGAAATGGATCACCTTTTACAATACTTTTTTTCCATTCTTCAATCTTTGAATAGTGAATAAACGTTTTCATCTATTTTTGCGGTGATAGCTTTAGCAGTTCGCGAGATCCATATACAAGTTAAAGAAATAGCGGTTACATATAAAATTTTTGGAAACTCTAAAAGCCTTGTCTATATAATTATTTATGTTAAATAAAGGGTGATTTTTTAAGAGCTTGATAACTTTTTAAAAAAAAAAAACGCATAAAATTTACAAAATCTCATCGGTTCTTTATTTGAAACGTTAGATTGGTTCATGACATTTACTTTTTGAAGATAATTTCATTTAAATGTTGACCGCGGCTGCGTCTTAGGTGGTCCATTCGGAAAGTCCAATTTTGGGCAACTTTTTCGAGCATTTCGGCCGGAATAGCCCGAATTTCTTCGGAAATGTTGTCTTCCAAAGCTGGAATAGATGCTGGCTTATTTCTGTAGACTTTAGACTTGACGTAGCCCCACAAAAAATAGTCTAAAGGCGTTAAATCGCATGATCTTGGTGGCCAACTTACGGGTCCATTTCTTGAGATGAATTGTTGTCCGAAGTTTTCCCTCAAAATGGCCATAGAATCGCGAGCTGTGTGGCATGTAGCGCCATCTTGTTGAAACCACATGTCAACCAAGTTCAGTTCTTCCATTTTTGGCAACAAAAAGTTTGTTAGCATCGAACGATAGCGATCGCCATTCACCGTAACGTTGCGTCCAACAGCATCTTTGAAAAAATACGGTCCAATGATTCCACCAGCGTACAAACCACACCAAACAGTGCATTTTTCGGGATGCATGGGCAGTTCTTGAACGGCTTCTGGTTGCTCTTCACCCCAAATGCGGCAATTTTGCTTATTTACGTAGCCATTCAACCAGAAATGAGCCTCATCGCTGAACAAAACACGCGCGCGAAACACATTTCGAACCGAACACTGATTTTGGTAATAAAATTCAATGATTTGCAAGCGTTGCTCGTTAGTAAGTCTATTCATGATGAAATGTCAAAGCATACTGAGCATCTTCTCTTTGACACCATGTCTGAAATCCCACGTGATCTGTCAAATACTAATGCATGAAAATCCTAACCTCAAAAAAATCACCCGTTATAAAGCTCAAACTGTGAAATAGTAGATTTGATATTTCCCTTTGATACCGGAGGAATCGATTCCGCATGTTTTCCGTCTCGGAGGGCCTAAGAACTAAGCGAGATCCTTCTAGGAATAACAGAATAATTTGTCTATTCGATGAACTTGCTATATGCATGTCAATAATAGTTATAACCCGACATATGTACATATATGTTATGTATAGTAGTTTCCCGAATAACGGTAGTACCCACTTTCTGTGCAATATACCTCGTGAGAATAAGAATTCACCAAACGGACCACCCTTTACAGAAACTTCTGTACATTTACTCGTATTCTTACCACCATCGCAATGAAAAGGTGCAAGAGTTCGGGGCGCTATGGGTAATAATCGGTTTTATCGGTTAAGCTAAATGTAAGCAATCGCACAAATTAAATATTATTAAAGTGTTTCTTATCTTACAACAACATACGCTGATTAGACCCTCTTTTGGGGCTACTGTTGATTATTAAGACGTTGACATACACAAACAAACAATATTTGTATACTTTGTGAATGAGTGTGCGTGTGTGTGTTTACCGTTTGTTTACGATCACGATTACGCTGATTACAACTGCGCATGCGAGTGCGCCTGCTAGCCTACGGAAATTGTATGTCTTCGAGAACGATTTATTGCTCATCGGGCATTATGATTTATTTTTAATTTCGTGACTTGTGAATTGGATTGCATAAATCTAAAATAATAGTGCTATTTGTTTAGTTTGCTAATTTATAGGCTAAGATTACAATGTCGTTAAGTGACGTGGTTAGTGAGCGCTGGACAAAAATGCTTGAATGGAATTATTTGGACGTAAATATTATTTATAATATTACTAAAATGAATTGTTTAAATTTTTGTAGTTTGTTGGTAGAGTGATATGCGATGAAAAAATTTTCAGGAAATGATTTTTAAAGGCTTCAATGGACTCTCCGATATGGATCATGCAGAAAAAAGTCACAGAAAACCAAATCTAACGAACACGGTGGTCGAGCGATGACTCTGGCTTCGTGTTTAGCCAAAGAGTCAGTCACACATATGCTAGTTAGAATGTGATGGTGCACTATCATGGTGAATAATCCATGAATTTTTTGGCCACAAATTCTGTGCATTACAATGAATTGCTTCCCGTATTCGCCTCAAATTGTCCAAGTATTATATCTTATTGACCTTTGAAGTTGCGGAAGGAGTTCATGATGGACTACACCATGGAAATAACATAAAACGATGAGTTTTACCTTGATTTTTGACCGAAGATTTCTTGCTCTCGACACATGCGAACAACCCACATTGTCCATGGGGAAGCAAGTGGTGCCCAGGTGAATCCAGCTACTTTTAGAGTGTCCTTGACTATTTATTATGATAGTAGGCCCCTTATAAAGGGAAGTGTGTTACAGGTACCAGTGTCGCCTTTCCTTTGGCCCCTCTAGTAAGAATAGTGGATCAGCTCTATGATACGTAACCTAGTGCCGTTGCACAATCTAGACGCGTCCAGGTTACGCATCAAAAAGACAGGCTAACAAACTTTGTGTGAGTGGTAATGGACACCCGAATTGTCAAGCGAATTTAAGAACCTCACAGGGTATATAGTTGCGTCGTCAGTTGTCATCACCGTGTACATTGAGATGTAGATCCTCAGCTAACCTGGAACTTACCTCGTTAATAGCTCAAATTTCCATTGTAATGTAATATAAGCTAAATTTAATGCATAGCTTTGAGCCTTAATCCCTATCTAGCCATCTTTTTAAGGTAAACAACAAGTAAAACTCCTTTGTAATATTGTTAATAAATATATACTTGTATATCAAAGAGCCTATATACTTGTACATACACCTAAGACCATAAAATATGTAAAGGAGGTACTGATAACGCCACGATCCACCCAAAGGATGGGTCCAGATGTTTCGTGTGGGCCGAAAATACTCAGTTTACAGATACCCAAGGCACCCAATAGAGAGCCATCTTGCTGTGCATCTTCTAGTGATGAGCGATATTTCACTACCGGTGATTTTATCACTGTGATTGAAAAATCGCTTATAGTCACTGCTATTGTTAGCTCAAAATATCAGTGATTGGTGATTTTTCTTCTAACCAATATTTCACTGTGAATGAGATTTATTGCGTATTGCGTATTACTTAATTCCGTTGAACGAATGCTTATTACAAATATTTTGAATTCGAATTTTTTTAAATTTATGAAATATTGTGAAAATGTCTTTTAAAATAAATAAAAAACGTAGTGAAATGTGGCAATTTTTCGATGCAATTAATGAAACTCATGCAAAATGCAAAATTTGTAAAAAAGAAATATCCTATAAAACGTCGCATACGAATTTAAAAAAGCATATGCAAAATCGGCATCCAACAGTGGAACTTCCAGGAGCAGCGACCGTGCAAAAAATAGGAAGTAAACAAACGGAAAATCCAGATGCACAACATGAAGTTACGGAAACAAATGTACAATACGGTAAAACATAACATCTTTACTTCGGATTTCAGTTAAGAGATTTAAATATAGTTTCAGAGCCTGTTCTGCGCCAGTCTAAAATAACTGCCGGGATATGCAATATGAAGATTTCTGCAAAGGCAAAAAAGGAAATAGATGATGCGTTGCCAATGCTCTTCATTAAGGACTTACAACCTTTCAGCATTGTCGAGGACAGCGGATTTGTCCAATTCGTTAAAGCGCTAAATCCTGCATATGAACTACCCAGTCGGCATGTAGTATCAAGAACAATAATTCCGGCATTATATGAAGCATGTGTCGAAAAAATGAAACTAAAAGTGGCGAATGGTGTTAAATTCTGCATTACAACCGATTGTTGGACATCTCGCAATACAGTGAGTTACATTGCAATTACACTACATTTTGTTAGTGAAAATTTTGAATTTAACAATATTTTATTGGATTGCTGTCCAATGAGTGAGACACATACTGCCAAAAACTTAGCCGAGCAAATACAAAATGTCACAACTGAGTGGGGGGTATTTGATAACATAATATTTGCAGTATCTGATAACGCGAATAATATAAAGAGTGCCTTACAAAATGAGCTCAAATTACGCCACTTCGGCTGTTTTGCGCATACTTTAAATTTAATTGTTAAAGCAAGTATAAGTGGCCATGACGTTAATACTGTTTTACAAAAGGTAAAACAAATTGTCGCTCATTTCAGAAAAAGTACATCCACAAATGAAAAATTTATGAGTTTTCAACGCAATGCTGGTACCGAACCTTTGAAACTAATTCAAAGCGTTGAAACTCGGTGGAATTCTACTTTTTACATGATTGAACGTTTTGTAAAAGTGGAAGATGCTGTTAAAAGTACTGTCGCTCTCATAAATAAGGAATTACCCCGAATTAGTCTTGAGGAATGGTTGTTGTTAAAGGATTTACTAACTGTTTTAAAACCTTTCGAGTATACCACAAAAGAAATAAGCGGCCAAAAATATTGCACCGGATCAATGGTTATTCCTATTGTAAATGGTCTCAAAAGCGTGTTTACTAGGTGGGCAAAAGCCAATACTTATGTAGATCCTGTAAAAGCAGTGACTTTTGAATTACTAAATGGTATAAATGAAAGATTAGGAAATACCGAAAGGAGCAACACTCTAGGCATGGCATCATTCTTGGATCCTCGTTTCAAAAATTTCGCCTCTTCTGACCCCACAATAGCCGACATGTATAAAAACCGAATCATTGCAGATGTAGGTAGAATAATTCAAGAAGCCCAAGCAAATGAACCCCAAGAACCACACGTAGAAACCTCAGAGTTTTCAATATGGAGCTATATAGACTCCAATATTGCGTCAAACAAGCCGCGGGGTACTTGCAATTCAAGAGCCATTATCGAGGTTCAACGTTATTTGGAAGAGGCAGTAATTGCTCGGAATGGGGACCCCTTCAAATGGTGGCAGCACAACAAATATAAATATCCATATCTGTCTCCCATAGCTCGGATAAAATTAGGATGTTTAGCGTCATCGGTTCCCTGCGAACGGTTTTTTTTCTCAAGCCGGACTTATTTTGAGTGAAAGAAGAATGCGATTGGACGATGAAAAAACAAAAATGTTGATTTTTTTTAAATGCGAATCAGTAATAGTTTTTTAACTTGTATTTTTTAAATTTAAATTTAATGTGTGTGTGAGCTAAGTTTTTACTTTTTCTTAATTAATTACTTTGACTTAATCTAATAATTTGAATTATGTTAATTTTATTTTCAATCTACATATAACTGTTTATTTTTGAAAATCAATTAATTTGAACCTGTGCAATTTGAAATAAATACTATTTTTTTAATTTGAGCATTTATTTTCATGTCTATTATTAATATTAATAAGTATTAATAAATAAAAAATTCATGTTTATTGAATTTTGTTGAATATACAAATTATTCTGTTTTAATTTATGGAAAATTTAAGGTATTGCATTAAAATTAATTCCTTTTATTTCAGATTATATATATTTGTTTTGGCTTAATTGCAGGTTAGAACTACTTAAAATATCTGTTATTAAGAAAAGTAGCGATCGCAATAGCTATAAAAAATCACAGTGATTTAAAAATCGCAATCACTCTTTTCACTGAAACTAAAAAATCGCTACTTCGCTCATCACTAGCATCTTCAAAACGGCGGGGCGTGTATTTTACAAAGACAAACCTACGATTCCGCCTATTACCACCCAGCGCTACTACTTATCGAGGATAAGATTTTTGCGATGGTTGGAAAATTGATGCCCGATTTCAGTGTGACTGAATCACAAAGAACGGAAGAGATGGGCAATAATTTGGTCACAGAACTTGGTTATGATACTATGCCTTTGGGAATTCAAGTCAACCAAATGGAGCGCGGTTACCACCGGAGAAAGTCCAAATTTTCAAATACGAATAGGTAGAAAAAAATTAATAAATAATACATCATGTTCTTCTAATATCACAAAAATACAAAGCATTACCTTATCGTTATGGATATTCGGCTTTGAAGTTGATTTGGTTGGTTGGCAAGATTTCCCTATTATATTTCACAACATCATGTCCGATGCAAAAACAACTTCTTTTTGTAGCCTTAAAGCAATTTTTGTTCTCAATTAGTCAGTCTTCATCGAGCAATATTTCCAGTTCTTCATATTAAAATTTTTTTTGCCGACCAGGACCTTCGTCGCTTTCTAAGCGAAAATCACTACTTTAAAATCTAATCTAAAATATTTTTATTTCAAGCTAATTACTTTGGATTATTAGGCTATGCTCATATCTAATTATATACTACGTATTTATCAGGTATGTGTCAAAAAAAATTAATTGAAATTATTAGCAAAGTTTAATAATTTAATTATGCGCAATAAATGTGACTAAATGCTTACAACAACAATATAATTGATTGCCACATAAATATGAATTCAGTTAGTATTTACACAATTGTGTCACAGCCATTTATAAAAGTAAATTTCAACATGATTGGCGATTTTCGTGGGAACAAACCAAATGCGCATACAAACATTATCCATTTAATTTCACTCTAAATGATAAACCGATTCGCAATCACGATTTCCACCGTTGATAAGAGGCACGATGAATAACTCCATACTACAAGTGCGTCAATGACACCTGCATTCCTCGTATTAAGCTTCCTGGTTTTTTGGATTTTGTCATTTCGTCAAACTCTTTTTCATAGAAGAATTGCTCATTTTGCCGAATTGCTGATTTTTTAACGCGATTAATTACAGTATGATTGATTTCGGTTACAACCCGGTTATCGTTTTCGGTGTATTAGTTCATCGACAAGAATTCATGTATTGGCTGTTGAGTTGTTTATAATTGGCTATGACTACAATAAGTGGCAACTCATCACGTTCTGATTAAAAATTATGAACAATTGTTACCGAATTCTAGGCAAACACTTGGCTGCTGATAGTTTAACGGTAAATAAATGTGAGTAACACATAACATTAGAATGGGCGTATTTACGTTTGCAACACTTTGCGTCAGCAGGCAGACAAACAATTGAAAATTGTGGAACTTAAAGGCGAACCACTCATGCCAGACACTGTGTCACCGAAAATTCGATTCATCGATTCACCGATTACAAGTGCAAAAGATTACAAACTGGAATTGAAAAGAATACTTTATGTTATGTTTTCGCCGAATGGTGTGCGGAAGTCTTTCTGTACATATGTATGTATGTATATGTGTATCTATAAATGCTTCCTTGTAATTACTTAAGTGATCACAGGTTATACGCAGTAGTCATGCTAAAAGCAGAGTTAGTTTATTTTCCAATGAAATTCGATTTTGAATTATAGTATTACTAAGCTTTTTATTATTATTTTCGGAAACTTTTTGTTCACCGTGCTTATGTGGTATACTAAATATGATATGGTGTGTTATGGTATTTTCATATAAGACCATTAGCTCATTTAATTAATTAGAAAATTGTGTCATTAAGCTTACCGTTAATATGTACATCATCATTTTAAGTCACATAATTTGTCATAAATAGTGCACAATTATTGTTAAAAACAAGTAAAGAAGGGCTAAGTTCGGTCGTAACCGAAAATTATATCAAAGCCAGTGAAATACGTTTTTTTCTTTATTGGCGTAGACTCCGCTGCGCGGTCATAGCCGAGTTTACAACAGTGCGCCAGACTTTCTTCCTTCTCGCCGTTTGAGGATTCCAAGTGCATCAGGGTCCATTTCCACCTGGTCTTCTAACGGAGTGGATGTCTTCCCCTGCTTCTCCCAGCAGGCACTGCGGCAAACACTTTCAAAGCTAGAGTGTTTTTATCCTTTCAGACGACATGACCTAGCAAGTGTAGCCGCTGTCTCTTAGTTTGCTGAACTACGTCAATGTCGTCGTATCTCTCGTGCAGCTCATCGTTCCATAGACTGCGGTATTCGCCATTGCCAAAGCGCGAAAGACTATAAATCTACCGCAGAACCTTTCCCCCGAACACTCGTAACGTCGACTTATCAGATGTTGTCATCGTATATGCCTCTACACCACAAAAGAGGACGGGGATGATGAGTCACTTGTAGAATTTAGCCCTTGTTCGTCGAGAGACTACTTTGCTTTTCAATAGCCTAGTCAGTCCGAAGTAGCACCTGTTGGCGAGAGTTATTCGAGGCTGACATTGTTGTCAGTGTTAATACGGTTCCAAGATAGACGAAATTATCTACGACTACGAAATTATGACCATCAACAGTGACCTGGGATCCAAGTCGTGAATGCGAGGACTGCTTGTTTGATGACAGGAGATATTTCGTCTTGTTCTCGTTCAGTACCAGACGCATTCACTTCGCTTCCTTATCCAGATTGGATAAAGCAGAACTAATGGGTCGGTTATTGAGGCCAATGATATCAATATCATCGATATTCGCCAGCAGCTGTACACTTATAGAAGATTGTATGTACCTAGATTGAAGTATTCGCACAATAGGAAGTCGTCTTGTCTGAAACTTCGTTCGGTATCAGTCGTTTGAGACGTTCTTCTCGATCCTGACGTAACTTTTGGTGTTGCTCAACATCCATGAATACCAAATTCAGAGATAACGGCTTAATTTTAGATTTTCCAGGGATAAATCCACCGTGATCAGGTCCAGTCAGTTTGTTGACAATGAGCTTCAGTCTTTCACACAGTACGCTCGATGAAACGATAACCTTATATGCGATATCAGATCGCAACTTTTTTGTAGATTGGACAGATTTTGCTCCTTATAAGTTCTACGTGGCCGTATTTGAATAGCTTGGACGTTAATCCATCGGCCTCCGCCGCTTTGTTGTTCTTAAGACGGGTAATTGCTATTCGAACTTGTAACTTGATGACTCGACGGGTTGAAATACGGGTGACTGCATCTCCGTTCGTCAGTGGAGGCTATAACTTGAGCAAATATTTAGATGGAATTTAGTGCACATAGTCCCTAGCTTCCTGGAAGGGTTGGTATTGTAGATAGGCGAAATCGGACTATTATCACGCCTACAAAACGCCAGTAAACGGAAATTTATAAATTGTTATAACTAAGCACTAATTTAAGATATAAGAGTATAATTTTACATAGTGGATCCCTTTGGCAAGGAGCACCTGTGGGCTAAAAATTAAAAGGGTGTAACACCGTCTTCTAAAGTTCCTAAACCTCTTAAGTTATAATATCCAAATTCGCTCAGGACATTTCACTTGAGCAACCAAACCGACACTGTAAAATTGCATGAAATTGGCTGAAACCGTCCACTTACCATATAACGGTTCCGTTAAGACTACTAAGTACTAATAAGAGCTCGATAAATCAATGAATAAATTGTTCAGAGGCATTCAATTTTACATCTGGGACCGTGGATCTCAAGACCTACTGAACGGATATCGACCAAATTTGGTAAATAATAATACACTTGAAAACAAATGCAACCACGCCTACTTCCCATATAATCCAATTTTAAGTTCCATCTGATGCTTTCACTTTCCAAAATGCAAATCAAGAATCAATGAATGTAGCGAGATAAAACTTTGGCCAAATAGTACTCTCAAAGTCGAACCAAAACTATACAAGTCCTCAGATACCGAATATGTGCATCAAAATTCCAATTGCGAACTTTTATTTGAAAATATTGGCCAATCTGTGAGATATAATATAGAAATTCGGAGAAAATCATTCCCTAATAATTGTATGTTTATTAGACAAAAATGGGTTCAATCAGATTAATAATTTCTTTAGCTTCTGCATACGTAATTTTTCGAACTTCCCTCTGACTTCATACTGCATATATCGGTAAAAATCGCGTGAAAACTTATAGACTTTATAGACCTGCAGGTATTTCCCTGGTTTTGATCCCGACAAGTTGCAAGAGTATGAAATGTTTGGTTACTCTGAAATTAGACTTTTCAGCAACAAAAGTCGCATTTTTTCTGACTTCCCAAAAAATTTATTTTAAGATGGCTTTACTTGACCCATTCGACTGTCTACAAATGTTTAAATGTCGTGCTTAAAGCTCACAAAATGAAAAAAAATTGCTCCGAAATAGATATGTATTCAAACCACCGGTAAAAGTTAAGTTATTCAAAATCCAGAAAAATGCAATCAGCATGTGATAATTAATAAAGGGCACAGCAAAAGATAATTCACAAGTTTATAAACTACCTCAAATACTTAAAATGATAATTTTTTTGTTGCCTGCATACTATCTGCTCTTATTATTGTTTCTTACTTGAAGAGTTCAAAAGATTGCATGAAAAAAATCGTTATTAAGTGGCAATTAAACACAAATTAAAATTTAATTAATTGAATTGTTTAATAAACACATAGCAATTACATTTGTATAGCTCATTTTATAACGAGATTAGAGTATATCACGTATCAAGTTTGGTTTTGGTTGGCCGGCTCCCGGGATATATTGTATAATTTCACCTAAAAGTGGGCGATGCCACAGCCATTGTTAAAATTTTATCCCAGCTCAGAGGTGCCCCTTGCAATCTTCTGTACTAATTTACAGTTCTATAGGGCGTGGCAGTGGTCTGGTTAGGCCCATCTACGAACTCCGCCTTACTTTTTTGCCAAGGAACATGTGTACCGTCTACAGATAGACGGACGGACATACAGTCATCCGGCTACACTCGAACTTAACCCTTCCTTCCTTGTTTCTGATTCTGATAGTTTAATGATCTTGATTACCGTAGAAGTTACAGGCCGGACAAAAATTTGATTCTTTTCTACTTAAATATTTTTGTAGACAAAATTTATCTTCACACGGATTTTTTAGAACAGATTCATTACTTGATTTGAGAAGAAACTTTTGAAAGGCTTTTCTGAAAAGCTTTAGTTCCTATAGTATTTAAGAAATCTATAACCAATTAAATTGCAAAATTCTAGAACTAGAAATTTCTAATTTTCACAGGCTTGTTTTGAAGTCAACTTTACTCCATTAAGAGAGTTCTGTTTTGACCGAAACAAATGGTAGTCCGATGGTGCAAGGTTAGTGCTGAATGGAGGAAGCATTAAAACTTCCCCGCCAAGCTCTCCCAGTTTTTGCCGAATCATCAAAGACGTGTGTGGTCTAACGTTTTTCTGATGGAAGACGAAGACTTTCTGTGGATCAGTTCTGACCGTTTTTTTCGATTACTTGCTTCAATTTCATCAGTTCTTAATAGTAAAATCTAGAAGTATAATCAATCGTTCGACTAGGCTGAAGCAGCTCATAGTGGATGACTACTTTCTAATCCCAGAACACACTCAGCATAATCATTCGAGGAGTAAATTTTGGCTTTGCGACTTTTTGTTGAGCTTCACCGCGCTTGGACCATGATTTTCTTCGCACATTATTATTGTATTTGATCCACTTTTCGTCTCCTGTTACCATTCGGTTCAGAAATGGTTCGATTTCATCTTGTTTTAGCAAAGAATCGCAAATGTTAATTCGGTTCCTTAAATTTTTCACAGACAAATCATGTGGTACCCAAACTTCGAGCTTCTTTTTGTTGCCAGCCTTTTTTAAATGGTTGAAAACCGTTGGATGATGAATGTTAAGTTCCCTGGCGATGTCATGGCTGCTTATGTGACGCTCCTGGTCATTATTTTCCATAATTTCATCGACTTTTTCAACGATATCTCGACCAGAACGAGGTGCATTTTTAACATCGAAATTTCCCGAACGGAAACAAGCGAACCATTGTTGCGCTGCACGAACTGATATAACATCGTCTCCGTGAACATCACAAACTTCACTGGTGGGTTGCGTGGCATTCTTGCCTTTTTAATACAAAAATTTCAAAAGATAGTGAATTTCTTCATTATTTTCACTCTTTTTTCACAGCTGTAACATTTTTCCAACTTCCCGAATTTAATTTTTTATTTATTAAATGAAGCTTAAAATCTCACCTTTCCAACACTATATGGTATGACACAATGTGATTGGTAGCACTGGAGATATACGACTACAACGACATCTATTGACAAAATACGAAAAGACTTTTTCGACTACCCAATATATACACATGCAAATATAGTATATGGGATTTTCCCGCGTGCTCAATCAAATATTTCAGTTCCAAATTAATTTCCATATCTTAAACTAGATGTCTACAGAATTTAGAATATTGGGCAGTTAAATCTCTTCCATAAATAAATTATTATTAACCGTTATATTAAGGTTGTAAAAACATTAATTTATTGATTTTACTCAAAACCAATTGCTTCCCTTCACTGGCCTCCTCCACATTTCATACCCACACAATTGCAACAGCTTTCGAAAATTATTTCCAAATCGTTTAATCATTTTGTTATCGGTAGATTGGGATCGATTGCATGCTCTGTTAGGCTTTCTGTAATCCCGAAATAACCCATTCGTGTTTCCTTTTATTCATTGAAATTTTAATCTAAATCAAAATCGAAATAACTCAGATTAAAAATGAATTATATTTGCTGATTTCGAGTATTATCGTTAACAGTACACAGAATAGCAACAAAATAAGCAAATAACAACAATTTTAATATGCGTTGTTCTTGTTTTTATTCCAAGCTTGGTGTCATGTGCTTTTGGCCTAACTGTAAATTTAATTTTTATTGGCCAATAAACGAATTTAATTTCGTATTTTCTTGTTTTGCTCAATAAATTTCCTGATTTGGTAGCAAAGTCGCGGTAATCAGCAATATTCGAAGTGCCTATTTAACTGTAAAGATATGGCATGAATTTGATAATGATAATGATATGCTAAACTTAGCACTAAATTAAGTAATTAGTTGATAATTACATAAATAATCCACTTATTTTTTACTTTTCCTTGACAAACACACACCTGTCGATTAATAAATTTTGCAAATTGGTTTTTTTCTTTCGATAAACTTCAGTCACATGATTAACGTGTTTCTCGATTTATGGCGTCTGGGTTGTTGCTCCTATTTATGGTTTAATTGAGACTCAATTTAAAGCATTATTAGAAAAAATACTTAACTGAAAAATTATTTCTAAGGTACCAAAGTCCTTTTCCACCTGATCACTCCAAGGAAGTATAAGTCTTCCTCTTCCTCTGCTTCCACCTGCGGCTACTGCGTCGAATATAGTACTCTCAGAGCTCAACCGCATGACCTAGCCAGCGTAGCCGCTGTCTCTCGATACGTTGAACTATTTTAATGTTGCCGTATATTCCGTATTCGCCGTTTCTAAAGCGGAAATAACCATAAATCTTCCGCGAAACGTTTTTCACAAACACTAATACATCAGATGTTGTTTTTGTGCATGCCTTCGCACCATATAGCAGGATGGGACTGTTAAGAACTTTTAGAGTTTGGAGAGAGGACTTCACTTCTCAATTGCTTACTTATTCCGAAGTAGTACCTGTTGGCAGGAATGATTCCGCTTTGGATTTTAGGGCAGATATAGTTGTTGATGTTGGTCCCAAGATAGACGACATTATCCACGACTTCAAAGTTATGAAACGATGCTATGTCAGTTAATGCAGAAGATGCTCCTCGCTCTGGTCAAGCTATCGTTGAAAAAGTCGTTGAAATTATGGAAAAGATTGACTAAGACCATCACATAAGCAGCCATGACATCGCCAGGGAACTTAACATTCATCATCCAACGGTTTTCAACCATTTAAAAAAGGCTCGCAACAAAAAGAAGCTCGAAGTTTGGGTACCACATGAATGGGCTGTGATAAATTTAATGGACCGAATTAACATCTGCGATTCTTTGCTAAAACGAAATGAAATCGAACTACTTCTGAAGCAAATGATAACAGGAGACGAAAAATGGTTCAAATACGACAATAATGTGCGAAAGAAATCATGGTCCAAGCATGGTGAAGCTCAACAAATGGTCGCAAAGCTAGGATTGACGCCTCCAATGGTTACGCTGACTGTTTGGTGGGATTGGAAAGGAATCATCCACTATGCTGCTGCTCCAGCCTGATCGAACGATTGATTCTACATTTTACTGCCAACAACTGATGAGATTGAAGCAAGCAATCGAAAAAAACAGCCAGAACCTGATCCACAGAAAGTCTTCTTCTTCCATCAGAACAACGCTAGACCAAACACATCTTTGATGATTCGGCAAAAACTGGGACAGCTTGGCTGGGAAGTTTTGAAGCATCCACCATATAGCCCTGACCTGGCACCATCGGACTACTATTTGTTTCGGTCAATGCAGAATTCCCTTAATTGAATAAAGTTGGTTTCAAGACAAGCCTATGAAAATTACTTGTCGCAGTTTTTCGCCGAGAAACCAGAAAAGTTTTACAGTGATGGAATACTGTCTCTAGCAAAAAAATAGCAAAAAGTGGTTGACCAAAATGGTACATATTTTGTTGGTTAAAGTTGGTTAAAGTTCATTAAAATATAAAAAAAACTAAGTATCTTTCAAAGAAAAAAAAAATAAGTTGAAGTTTGATTGCGAAAAGACTTTTTCGACTACCCAGTATAATATCACAACCTCAGAATACGAGTACGCACATTGTGTATAATATTACGTAATCAAAAATAACACTTAAATTACCGTAATAATAAACCATTTTAAAATCTTGTGGCTACATTATGTAATCGATACGGATTTACATATTTGCATTTTGCTTTAATGATGCATTAAAAAACCGTTAAGTAATTTGATTTAATCACTCTTTTATGTGTCAGTAATTATCTACTGTCTTTACGCATACACACACACAAAAATACACACACACGTTTAACTGCACAGTAGTTATTTGTTTTATAAAATATGTAGATTTAAAAATCTGCACACACAATTTATTTTGACCAACGGAATTTACATTATTTAACAACTACAGCAATACCAACAACAATGTGTTGCACTTTATTGTGTCATTAATAAATTTATCATGTACAAATTGTGGACATAACAAACGGTTGTTTTCGCTGATAAATTAAATATTAAATAGTTGCAGGCAAAAACAAACATAACAACAACAACACACATGCAATCATAAGTACATATGAGTAATTAATTGCATTGTTTGTGCAAGTATCGATAGTGGGCAGTATTTTCATAATAACAGTAATTAAGTGCGACAACTAAGATAATATACATTTGTATGTATGTAAGGTAGGGCTTATGAGTATTACAGGTGTGTAGTATGTACATATGTGTGTGTATAATTCAAATCACATTTGAAGAACTATTTTGATTATTTTGATAATTGAAGGAAATTTCCTTGACAAATCGTTAATTTTCTAAAAGATAAGCGTTTTTTCAAGCTAGTCTCGGAGACACCTTTTTTGCTTAGTCAGTTTTATTTTTTATTGATCTGAGTCTTCTTCTGAACCACTCATAACAAATATCTCAAATTTTCCCAATTCATTTAATCAATATTATTTCCGAATTTCACAGATTCTTGCTGCCCTATATTGTACTACTATTAAATAGTTCGATGGGATGTCTGAAGGTATGTGCTTCCAAGTGTTTAAATCTTGACTCAAACGAGGGACAGCCAAGAAGAAAGTGTTGAGTTGCTTCCACCTCATCTTCTTCCATACAGGTAGATGGCGTCTGGTGAGATTTGCAGCCTCACAGCTTGGACGCCAATAAGGCAATGTACTGCTAAAAGCCCCACAACTAGGGAGAGGCTAGCCTTACTGATGACAAAGAGATCACTAGAATTCTTGCGATCGATCTTAAGCCAAAACTCTTTTGCGACTGCGCATGTATCAAGATGGCTCAGCGCTGGCCAAACTCTCGCGAAGCCCAGCTATTTAGTAGTAGTAGTAGAACATAAGAGAATGCAGGAGCATTGATCCGTTCCAATTCTACTGATAGCGGCGGTTCTAGGGTTTTTTCCTTGATAGCTCATCAGCTGTAGAATTTCCGGCGATTCCGCTGTGATCTGGCAGCCATACCAGTCCTACCACAGACACTCGAAGCTATTGACAGCGAGATTAGGCACTTTTAACGAACCCTGAACAAAAGGTTGGTAAGTTCAAAGCTAGTATCGCCGCTCTACTATCTGAGTGGATGGTTACTTCTCTGAAGGAGGCTAAAGTCCAAATCAGTAAATCTTCTTCTAGCTTAATGGCTGCACCCTCCGCTTGGAAAAGACAGCAGAAGACAGGAAGTCTGAAGTTGGAGTTGATCCGAACACTAAACCCCTCCACCAACTTCGCCCCAAACTTTGACCTATCCGTAAAGAAGCTTACTGCCCCTCTCTCCTCCAACGGCTTCTTCCACCACAACTCCTTCGCTGGTATATGGGCAGAAAAGGAGCCGCCAGAGTTCGGTTTGGCGACTCCATGATCCAAGTGATCCAGTATGAAGTCGAAGTGTGTTAGGATTTCCGACAGTTCAGACACGTATTCTTTTAGGAACCCTGATTCACTGAGTATGATAGCAACTTTCGTAGGCATACACCTTCCGACGATGTCTACGGGCACCATGTGCAAGCGGGCGTTAAGTGCCATGGTTGGCACACATGCTGATGAGGGCCGCCGGTTAACCGCTCTCGAGTTTCTTTGCAATTGTGGTCTTTTCTAGAGCCCTCCGCCACATAAAGACTCCCCAGATGGACTTGACTGTGGTGTCGTAGAGCCAGAGGAGCATTTTCAGTGAGAGACTCAAATTTTTTCCAATGGCTCCTCCGCAGTAGTATAAGGCAATCGATATCTCAGCTGTCTAAATAAGATCTGTTAGGAGAGACTCCTTTTCCTATCATAACCGAACCTCTTTTGCCTTGATATATTTTAGTAAAATACTCGAATTACGTCTACTTTTCATTGGTTGGCAACTCTATTCTAATTCCATGTTGAAATTAATGTTTTCTTAAATACTTTCGGAAAGCTTTTCCAAACTTTCTATGCTTTCCACAGAATTTGCAAAATTTTAAATTGAAATATTTTCGAAAGGTGGCAACTCTATGTCAAGTTAAGTGTATATTCAAGCCAACCCACATCATTTCCCTAACTATTTCTTTATGCTTTACTTGTGAGCCTCTAGTTTGTAAGGTTTTCAATTTTAATTTTATTTTTCAAAAGTAGGCAACTCTGTACCTACATTTGTTTGATTTGAGGAAAAAACGAATAGTATTCATTTGATTACCATTCTGTATTGATTTTCCTAGGTTTCGAGGTTGAATGAAGGCTTTGAAATAAGCCTAGTCTCTCATTTTAACGCCATAGACCAAATGGTTTGGAGTCGATAGGTAACTTAAAAGCATTAAGACCAACATTCATCCCAAAATCATGCACATATATGTATATACATGTATACATATGTACAGGCATGTAAGAAGAAGAAAGAGTTCCACGAAATACTTATATACACACATACATAGTATATATGCCACATAACCTAAAATTGAGCCATAAGCAGCTATGTCACCTTTCTTCTGCAAGCAAGATATTGCATGGCATAAATATGATTATTTATTCGTCATATATTTATTCATATGTATATATGTATGTACATATATTTAATAATTTCCCGCTTGTAAATACACACATTTGTGTATGCACGCGATTGTGCCCCGTGCGATGTTTGCCTGAAGACGAGCTGTCTATCATTTATTTACACATTTAAAGTACATCAATTTGATTGTGATCCTTAAAATCGATTATTGACAGAGTGCAAAAGGTGCGATAAGTAGCTGCTCGTAAACTTACCGAAGCGTGTGATTTATGGCTTTGTCTAACCCTACACACACATACATACGTACATGTATAGTTGCTTGCTGGTAGACGGCGTACAAATAAATATATCGACTGATTAGTTGTTGATATACTTGCAATGTTTATTCATATGTGTGCAAATATTACATAGATATGAATGTATGTATGTATGTGTGCTGCCATAAGTGTGTGTTGGTATTGGAAAGTGAAAGAGAGTGACATTTTCTGGTCTACCTGTTGAGCTTCAAGTGGAAAAAACGAAAGTGAAAATTATGGGCGCTGCAGAAGAGCTGAGTGTGAGAAGTATGAATTTATTTTTGTACCATACATATGTGTAGATGAGGTTTTCTTATTAGGTCTTTGGTCATATCGTCTTTCTCTTCCATCGGGGCGTGGGCGCAAATCAGTGTTCAATTGTGAATGCTATGACTCGACGACTGAGTCTTTTTCCCACCACAATCCCAAACGGAATTTGCGCTCCTTTATGGGGACGGATTCAGGGACAGGACATTCCAGGTTCATATCCTTAAATCATGGTCCTTATTACTTTACTGTGGTCGTCATCAAAAGTGTGTCTTTTATCCGAGGCTGTTTTTTTTTTTTTATTTGGAAGTGGTTTCTCTTAGAGAGTCCCAAACTGCAGCGCACAACCTCCCTAGGCGACCGCTCGCAGCCGCATCTCTGATGAACAGACACTGGAATTAGTCTTCAGACCATAAACTACAAAGAACATATAATCTAAACAAGGAATTCGTCGTCAATAGGTCTACAGAAAAAAAATGTTGCAGATATTGTTTTAGAAGTTTACTCGTACTTTATCAAGAAGATGAGTCTTGGAATTCAGAGAAGGTTTGGAGGCATCAAAAACTTGCCGCATGTACATCATCCATCCACATCTGTTCATGACGAAAATATTGTAAAAGTTATGAAACAGTGCTTGAATATGTTCTTGTTGGCATGAGAGAAATAGCAGCGGATCTCAATATCTCTAATAGATCGACTCAATACGCTTTGTTTTGAGTATCAAGCGTGTCAATGCTAAACTAGTATCAAAAAACCTGAGTTTTTGCAAAACAAAACGTCATGTAGACATAGCAAAAGAGTTGCTTGGAAACGGTGGCTCCAAATATGAGCCGATAGTGAAAAAAATCAGGTCCAAGTCGTGGCCACGCAAACATATAGTAAATAATTCTATTCAAGCATGACTGAAACCGACTGTTTGCCCAAACACGAAACGGGAAACATCGCTAAGCCACCGTATTCGCCAGATTTGGCTCTCAGTGAATTTTTCTTTTTTCTGCTTTCGAAAAATCCACTACATGGCGCGTACATGTCATTAAAAGTCAAGCACTGAAGGCCTTATCAGAAAATAAGCGTTAGCATACCTGTATTGGCTCAGAAGAAAATAACATTGAAGTCGATAATACATATAAACTCCCAAGAGAAAAATAATGAAAATATGATTTTTGTCAGTCCGTGTCAAATTTGATCAGTTAGTCTATTATGTAGCTAGAGAATAGCTCGGAAGAAACTTATTAGAAACTTATTTTAAAGGCGTTAATACAAGTTTTCATATGAAAATATAATTTTTTGTCAGTCCCGATCAAATTTGATCAAATGGTATACAATTTGGCCAAATCAGGAAAATCGAATAAGCGTTAGGATTGGCTCAGAAAAACTTATTTTCAAGACATTAATGAAAGTTTTCAATAAAATATATGAAAATATGATTTCTTGTCAGTCCGGGTCAAATTTGATCAGATGGTGTACCATATAGACATATCAGGAAAATCGAATAAGCGTTAGGATTGGCTCAGAAAAACTTATTTTCAAGACATTAATAAAAGTTTTCATCAAAATATATGAAAATACGATTTCTTGTCAGTCCGGGTCAAATTTGATCAGATGTTATATTATATATTCTAATAAGTATTCAAAGTGATTCGTTAAAAATTTCACTCAAAAATTTGCTCGAGACTAGTAAAAAGTAGTTTTAGGACATTTAGGACTTAAGTGAACTTATGTTGTTATTGTTTGAAGCTATATGTACGAGTATATACTCAAGTTCAAATACAGATACAGATGTATGTATGTATATGCTAGCAATTTATGTATGTGATGGTATGGCTTTTAATATTTGTCGCACATGCAACAAGATGCTGCCGCAGCAACTGCCGACCGTGAATGCGCTCGAGGTACTATTGACTTGCAGATGATTGCTCTGAAATACGCCGCGAGAAAATCGTATTTTGATTTGTTTTCACATACCTCACAAAAACACACACACACACTTACATGCATAGATGTATGTTTTGAATCATGTATTTAAAACGCATTTGCTTGTGTTTGCATGATTTGTTGTTTCGGTGTGCAATTTTCCAATTCAACGGCACAGGCACCTACTTGTTTATTTATTTGTTTATCAGTTGGTATTTTGATGATCCTATATTATATGAACTATAGACAGACAGACATACATGTATGTAGCTGTAGCAATTTATTTTTGATTCCACATACATATATGTGTATGTGTCTGTGTGTGTTTGCTGACGAGTATTTGTCGTGTCAACTGAATTGCTGAGATAATGATGTTTGCCATCGACGACAAATCGCTGCCGAACGCCAGCCCTTTTCCGTTTGCACCTTTCGCGTTTCTCGTTTCCCTCTTCACTCAACACTGCAGCGGAATGCATGCGCCCAAATGTTATATGTGGCTATGTGTGTGTGTGTGTGTGGGTATCCTTACCCATCGCTCTGTCCATTCTGATTGCTTATCTCACGATACCGTGTACACGTTTCCGCATTGCACGCGCTCCAAATTAGTTACCTGCATAAGCGCATACACCTACACACATACATACATATGTGTATGTGTGTGGGTGTTTCATATAAATGTTACTGCGTATGTATGCGTTTGTTTAGGCACTTAAAGTATCAATAGTATTTGCTGTGTTGTAGCAATTTACTATATTTAAATACAGTTATTTGCGTCCATTTACATTATTTGCTGTATTTTAATTAATTCATACCGTTATCGGCGTTGTTGTTATCATGCATGTCGAGTGAAGTGCGGGTACAAACCGCTGCTATTGAGTGTGTTGGAATTTTAGCAAAAACAATTGGTGATTATTACACTGTGCTGCAGTTTTTATCCTTTAATATGAATTTTGGTGGTATAACTCTTTAAGCATTCAAGCTTCCAAGCTCACTTTAAGCATAAGAGCTCGCAAGGCGTTCAAATTGAAGGTGTTAACTCTCACCTTCAGAATTGATGTATGTGAGTATATATAGGGTATCCACACTCCAAAAAAGTGCTGAAGGGTTCACCAATCCGCTTATATTTTTTATGTCAGTTTGGACGAGCAGTTTACTTGTCAGCTGACCGTCACTGGTTTTGCTAAAAAGAGATACCTGCAACTTATAAGCTTACTTATGTCAGAACAAAATATGGCTCAAGCGGCTCACGACTTCCGGCCTTAGACCAAGTATCCTCTGTATAACGAAAACTATCCGTTCGAAGGCGATCTTAAGTGAGAAGGCGAATAATCTCTCCCCAGCGTGGACGCTGTGTTTGGGATCCGCCACGTAAAAAAACACTTCCAATGAAACTATCAAAACAGCTTCGGATGAGAGACCTCTTTTTGATGATGACCCCTGAAAACATGTTAAGGATTACGATTTAAGGGCATACACCTGAAATGTCCGGTTCCTTAGTTGGTAAGGTGCCGCTTCCAACCCGGTTAATGTCCTCCTAAAGGTAAAGGCTGACATCAGTGAGGACATCAGTGAGAGACTTCGTCGCCGAATCCTGACATTCACTCCGAGGCATGAAGGACGATGTGATCAAAGACATCTTCTATGAACGCTTGGAGCGCACTTATGAGAGCTGCTCCTGCCACCATGTCAAAATCGTGCTTGTCGACTCTAAGGCAAGGGTGAGCAAAGAAGGTACCTTTGGCACAACGGTCGGTAAATTCAACCTCCGTTATGAAACATTCCCAGGAGGCTAATAGACTTCGTCGGGGCAAAATACATCAAGCTACCTGGCTGTCTCCGGGTCAAAAAACCATCAAACAAGTTCGATCATGTTGCGATAGACGGAATACCCGTCTGCAGTGTTTAAGATGTGCGTACGCTCCGAGGTCCTAGCATTGATTCGGACCACTATCATGTTGCAACGAAGACACGTATACGCCTGCTTGCAGCAAAAAACTCATGTCTCTCAAACACAAGGAAGGTTCGACATCGGGAAGCTGCAATCACAACAGATAGCCGAACGATTTTCGACTTCTACTACTGTTCTCTGAGGGTACTCATCAGCAACTCCGTATATGGGAAATGTGAGACGGCATTTCAAGCTCCTTACTTACAGCTGCAAACGAAACTATTGGTTATCGGAAAAATCAAAAGAACAGCTTGTACGATGAGGAGTGCCGTGTTGCAGCGGAGAGAATCCATCGAATTAATCGACCACAACAAGTGCGGGAAGGGATATATACCTAAAGTTGAAGAGGGAAGCGAGGCGCATTTGCAGACAAAAAAAAGAAAGGGTGAAATGCTTGGGTCCGAAGAGCTTGACAAGCTGTCCAACAGAAGGAATACTCGAAAATTCTGCGAATAACAGAAGGTTTCAAGACCAGAGCATACTCTTGTAGATCTCCCAAAGGTGACCTAGTGACTGATGTCCAGAACACCTTAAAATTATGGAGGAAACACTTCTCAAGAATCCTGAATGGCAGTGAAGGCACAACACCTGGAGATGATTGAATAATATTTGACAGCGTATTAAGAGAAAACGGCATCTCGTTGTCCCAATGTAAGAAAACACTCCAGCTCTGAGAGACGCTGTATCCGCCGGGTTAAGCAGAGGAAGAGGAAGAAAGACTAGCATATACTAAACACCAGTGATTATTTTGATGTGACATTTGATGACACTTACAGTCATACCAAGCTAGAAAAAGAATGTTTCGACGAATGACTTTTCGCACGAAATTTAAATTAAAACGTCTTACAATTATCTGCTCACAGTAGTATATCTTCAAAATAACAACTTTTACAATAAAAATTTTGAATGTATAAAAAAA